>NC_136063.1:976896097-977501186 GCF_964261635.1 Lissotriton helveticus
GTAGCAAACCGGGAAGCGAACAAAAGTGAAAATTAGTGAAAAAAGGTACATTTGAAATTTTTAAAGAGTAATCATAGTTAAGGTAGCTCTGAAAAGAGCTTTTGGGTTCTGTGTAAGTTCTAGGTACTTATAAGTAGGTACCAATACATAGTCTTAAATTCAGGATGAAAATTCTGTTCCCCTCATCTGAGAAGTGAACTCCATCTCCTCTGTAGATATCTTGCATGTAGTAACGCAAGTTATTGTTGTAGATGGAGCCCATTCCATGGTCTCTCATGTAAGCTGAAACAGACTTATTTACATGCTTCCTCGATTTCTCAATTTGTGGACAAAATTGGTTGGACCACCTCCATTTCTGTCTTTGGCATATATTTGAATATACCAAGGCAGTTTGAGGAAAAAGTGCCATCAATTGCTCAAAGGTGTCCTTTAAAAGCATTTCCAGACCTACCCCAGTCAAAGTGCCCAAGTCATTTCCTCCACAGTGCACAATTAACAGGTCAGGTTTTGGCAAATGCAAAAAGGTTTTCACCAATGGTATCAATTGGTGACATCTTAATCCTCTGTGACCCATCCAGTTGATTTCCACATTTTGTAAATTGAGGTTGTGTAAATTTCTGTTATCAGCATACCTTTGAGCCCAGTGGATGTAACTATGTCCAACAATCCAGACAGAAAACACGGTGAGAGGAGGTTCTGCTGCAGTCAGATGAAGTGTGGGAATGAAATGGCAGTTGAAACAGTAGGAGTTTGTAATGAAAAAAACTGTGGAGTTTCTGTGCTAATGATTCAGTAGCAGTGATTGGTGGATTTTGATTGCTGAAAACAGAAAGTTAGGGTGCATGGATGAGTTCTTTGTAAGATGTAATTTGAATGGTCAAGAAAAAATCATTTTATGAAAGATTGCACTGGATACGCAGGTGTACTGAGAGTTCAGAGTTCAATTGAAACATTGTTGTGTGAACTTGTAAACATGACATGTCTTTCAGGAGGTGGTTGCTATGGAAAAAAGGCAGAAAGGGCAGAGGGGGGAAGGGTGTTGATTTGAAAAAAGTGAGGGAAGAGTTTTGATTGGGTGACATGAGAGATATGTGTGATGAATTACAGCATTTCTGTGCCTTTGTTGGTTGCAGCCTCTGGAGTGCATACCCTTTGCTCTGCTAAAGAAAAATTGGTGTGTGTCTGAGATTGTTTTGAAACTCAAAAAGTATTTGCTAAGGTGAGAAAAGATTCATTTAATTTAGATAGAGAATAGTATGCTTTAGGGAGAAAATTATGAAGAAAGTTGTGTATTTAAAATGTTGCTTTGTGTCAAATGTTTTACAAATAGATTTAGTTTCTTTGAGTTTTATAGCCATGTTAAAAGTGACGCAAAAGTGGTGCAAGGGCCTTAAAAAACGCTTTCATGTGTGTTAGGGCATTTTAAGTCACTTCCCCATGAATCTGGGTGAATAATTTGCTTACTTGATGTGTTTAAAAACATTTCTAGAAGTCAATTAGGTTTCTTGATATGTGCTGCTAGAGTTTCATAGCCAGCATGGGTCATATTTAGAAGGACTTTGAGCCACTTTCAACTTATTTTCCCTATGTTAAAGGTGACGCTAAAGTGATGAAAGGGCCTTGTAAATACACTCTCATGTTTGAGCCACTTTCATGTTATTTTCCCTATGTTAAAAGTGACGCAAAAGTGGTGCAAGGGCCTTGTAAAATATGCCCTCATGTGTGTTAGGGCATTTTAAGTCACTTCACCATGAATCTGGGTGAATAATTTGCTTACTTGATGTGTTTAAGAACGTTTCTTGAAATCATTTAGGTTACTTGATATGTACTGATAGAGTTTCATAGTCAGCATGGACCATATTTACAAGGCCTTTGAGCCACGTTCACGTTATTTTCCCCACGTTAAAAGTGACTTTAAAGGTGGTGCAAGGTCCTTGTAAATACGCCCTCATGAGTGCTTTGCAAATTTAAGTCATTGCCCCGTGGTGCAAGGTCCTTGTAAATACGCCCCCATGTGTGCTTGGCAAATTTAAGTACTGACAGGGTGTGCTTGTACATAGGAGCTGTGTTGTGTTTTCAAATTATGACCAGAAAATCGGTTTTTTAAAAAAAGAAATGCTTTTTACATTTATGAGAAGGTCAAAATGGCGTCTGCTTCTTTAAATAAATATTTCACTTTCCACCATGAATATGGGGGAATAATTTCCTTGTTTGCCGGTTTAAAAACACGTTTCTTGAAGTCATTAAGGTTTCACAATATGTTCTGCAAGAGTTTCATAGTCAACATGGGGGCAAATTTACAAAGCTTATGAGCCACATTCAGGTCATTTTCCCCACGTTAAAAGTGACTTTAAAGGTGGTGCAAGGTCCTTGTAAATAAGCCCTCATGAGTGCTTGGTAAATTTAAGTAATTTCTCCGTGGTGCAAGGCTCTTGTAAATACGCCCGCATGTGTGCTTGGCAAATTTAAGTACTGACAGGGTGTACTTGTACATAGGAGTTGTGCTGTGTTTTCAAATTATGACATGAAAATGGTTCATAAAGAAAAGGAATGGTTTTTACATTTATGACAATGACAAAAAGGTGTCTGCTTCTTTAAATAAATATATCACTTCTCACCATCAATCTGGGAGAATAATTTACTTGTTTGTCGGTTAAAAAATTGTTACTTTAAGACATTTAGGTTTCACAATATGTACTGCTAGAGTTTCATAGTCACTATGATGATAATGATATACATTTAGAACTGTGTAGGAGGCATGGAGAAACTGAGGCTTCTGTAAGTGTCAAGGGAGGTGAGTAATGTACATTGCTCTGTTGCATACAGTCCTCATCTTCTGCGTACTCTTGGATATGCTAGACTACATCTGCACAATGAGATACCTAAGCTGAGGAAATACAGGTGATGTGATTGTGAAATGAGCAAAAATATTTGCACGTTTTTCAATTATATCACCTGTGTTTCCTAACATTACGAATCACATTGTGCAGATGAGGTTTAGGCCTGTCCAGGGAGAAGGAGGAGGTCTGGCCTTCAAGAGTGCAGTGGACATGACTCACTTCGTTGGTAGGCCTGCACATGTATTATCTCCTCTGTACTCTTCAACAAGCCTAAATTTCATCTGCAACCCTGAGTAGGCCTCACCTCAAACAAACCTCTGAATAGGCCATACCTTATCGGCATCCTGAACCAATCATTTAAAATGTTAGGGGCAGATTTATGATGGCCGTGCGCCTCTTTTGCGCCGCCGTTGCGTCACTTTTGTGACGCAGCAGCGGCGCAAAAGATGCGCTATGTTGCGACATATTTACAACTTGATGCATCTAGGCAGATGCGTCACGCTGTAAAGTCCTGCGCCACATGAAACCTGCGTCAGGTTTCATGTGGGCGTTTTGTTGCAGGGTGGGCGTTCACTTGCATGAAAGCCCTGTAAAACTAACACAGTGAAATTTACAAGATTTCACTGAGTCAGCTTTATGGCATTGCTGAATCAAATCCTTACGCCTGTTTGAAACAGGCATAAGGAGTGATGCACCATGCAATGTCTGGCTTGCCCCTGTGCATTGCAGTAGTCATGTCGCGCTTGCGATGTGATTTCTGCAATGCGCCGCTTTTGCGGTACAGATGCGTGACGCATCTGTGCTGTTTTTGCCCCATGGTGCTCCGCATTGTAAATGCGGCACACCATGGGTGGCAGAGCAGCGGCGCACGTTAACTGTTGCATCCCTGGGGATGCGCCAGTTAACATAAATCTGCCCCTTTACATTTAAGTATGAGCAGGGGACACAGAGTCGGTGAGGCTTATCCAAGGTTAAGAAGAGATGAGTCCTGTTCACTGAAAACTTGGACATAGGCCTCACCTCCTCAGCATCGCTGGACATGGCTAAATAATATCTGCAAAATGTTACTCTTGTTAAACAATTTTACTATTATAGTCTCTGAGATTTGTCTCTTACTCTGCAACATCTCATTGTTGTTCTCTTTCTTTAAAGATAACGACAACATCAACCATGAGTGATAATGAGCAATCTGTTGATCTTGATCTTATCATTGAACTTGTCATTGAAACGTCAGTGGAAGTAGATCCCTTGGATGATTTATATCCTGTGGATGATGAAGAATATGATGAGGATGCCGATTTGTCAGAATTGTATGACATAGGGTGGGAAGCTGACCTGCTCGAGCCTATGGAACTATAAAGACTTATTTTTAAAAGTTACTGGAAATGAAAAGTAACCATGTTAATCGTTTTATTTAAAATTAAATACAACTTCAAAAACAGCTTGTGTGAAGTGTCTTTAATAAAATAGTGAAATATGCTAGTAAAATTAGTTCAGATTCACATATAAAAGAGCACAGGTCAAATGTAGAAGCATTCCATTTCTGTGCTACTATTTGTGAGTTTTAAATTTGTCAATGCACTAAACATTATTGTATGTAGAATTGACAACTAGTGTGTTAATTTTTTGACGACTGTTATTGATTTACTGTTTGGTAATAGTGGTTAATACCTTTTTTAAAAAATATTTACCACAGATTCAACTGAAGATCTTTTGAAAAATTCAAAAATGCCCTCAAGGCAAAGAAAAAGAAAAGAAGCAAAGCGACTTACACCCCACCTTGGTAAACCTTTGCAGCAGTCCTCTACAATAAAAACTTGTCAAGTCACCAGAAAAACTCCGGGTAAGACAACAAAATCTTTTTTAAGAAACATTTGCAGACGAAAAAGTATCACTACAGAACATGTTTTAGTCCAGAAGAAGAGAGCCAATTTAAATGGGAAGGAAAGGCCACTCAAAAATGTTACTGCTAGAGCAGGAGATAACTCTGTGCATGGTAGTAGAAGGAAAAATCTGTTTAGGGACATTCGTAGACGAATGTTCCGCAACACGATAATTGGCAATTTGTTAAAAAATATTAAGAAAGGTCAACAGAAAGTGGCTTTTTATAAGAGAAAGAAAAATGTAGAGAAAATTATTGATCAGGCTTTCGAAATTAAGCGAAAGTTATTTATTTTGATAATCAATAGAATTAGGAAACTAAGCAAGGCAATTTATGATTTCAAATCAAATAGTAGATGGAAGAGAACAGTTAATCGTAGTAATTTTTGTGAAGTTTTTTCTGGAGAATGGATGCATAGTTCAAGTTGTGAGGCATTTTTTAATGAGGAGAGTTATTTTCAGGATAATGATTTGGTGCATGCAGTTGACACCAGTGGTCGAGCATATGAGGTGAAAGATGGTTGTCCGGTTGAAAAAGAAAAACTTGTGTCAACAGAGGCAGAAGAGGTGTTAGGTGATGAAGTTTTAGGGAGACGTTCTAAGGGTCCAGTGTACACCTGGAAGTGTAGTAGTATTTGCAGTGTGCAACAGGATTCCATCAATTTGCTTTGTGATTTTGTACGGACATTTAATAAGAAAAGTTTAAAACAGAAAATGAAGTTGTTGCAGGAATTAGATCCATGCAGAGTGAGAGAAGTGACAGGTTTGCATGGTCATTCACTGGCTTGTCTTTCCAGGAGAGTATGCCAGAGTGTTTTTCATCATTTCAGGATGCTAGCAGTCCATCATAATAAAGTGAGGAAATTAGTGAGAATGTTGTATTTTGCTAAGAGTCCAGCAAATAAGCTTAAACAATTAAGCAGTGCTCTTTTGCATGGTTCTGATGTAGATGTGAAGAATATTTGTGAAGAAATTGAGTTTTGTTACTTTGCAAGTAAAGAGGAGAATGTTGAAATTGACCCAGAAGAAGAAGGTAATGTGGAAGAGAGTGTACAGGTTTCCAGTACAGATAATTTTCAGAAGGAAATTGCCACGTTTCAGGTGAAATCAAGTGAGAGGCCTAATTTCACTTGTGTGTGTTGTCGACGCACTTACTATAAGAATCAGACTAAGTTAGTGGATTTATATGCAAAAAGTGAAAGGGAAAATAATAGTGAATGGAAGGATTTTGCAACATACTTGATGGTAGAATTTTTTTTGGATTTGGGATCGGATCAACGTGTGTGTACTTATTGTTGTAACAAATTAAATCAAAACCGGATGCCTGCTAGAGCGGTTCATAATAATCTGGAATTGGTTGACATTCCTTTTGAATTGAAGGATTTAAATACTTATGAATCTATTTTGATTCAAAGTGTCCATCCCTTTCAGGCTATTGTACGAATGGAGCCAAAGACAGGGAAATTGCCTCCATCAGATTTACAGAGAGGATTAAAGGGAAGAGTTGTTTATTTGCCTCTAGATTTGAAGAAAAACATTAATACAATTGGAGTAGAGAAAGTGGAAGAGGAACCTCTGGTTATCTTAGTTAATGGGGTTCTGACAAAGAGTAAGAAAATTTGGCAAGATTTAGTGGATGTTAGGAAAGTCAAAAAGGCAACATTGTATTTGATGAAAAACAATGAGTACTAAAAGAATGTATGTGTTGCAGAAGAGGAAGTAAGTGAAGAAGAGGACAGCGATTTGTGTGCTGGACAAATTGAGAAAGTAGAAGCCTCTAAAAATGAAGAAATATATGAACATTATAGTGTTCATCCTTTGCATTCCAAGGAAGTCATGGGGAATGCTATTGAGTTGTTTCAAATGAAACAAGCCAAAGGGAGTCCCATTAGTGTTTGGGAGGAAAGTTTGGAAGCTCGGTGTTTCCCACAGCTATTTCCAACAGGTCAAGGAGAAAGATATGATGAGCGACCTGATCAAATTCCTGCTTCTGAATACCGGACTTTACGATTGTATGCAGAAGATCCTAGGTTTCGTCAATGCATTCCCTATTTGTTCCATCTACTGTTTGAAAGTGATCTGCCTGGAGTGTCATATGCAGTGAACAACATCTTGAAAAGTGGTGTACAGATGCAAAATATCTCGGCAAGGGACTTTATGGATAAAGTCAATGTGCAAGACAGTATTTTGGATTCTCACCTGATTAATCTCATGGCATGTCAGCGTGGTACTAATGAGTACTGGTACCGTCGTCATGGTGATTTAAAATGTATGCTGAGGAACTTAGGAACTCCCACATGGTTCCTCACTCTCAGCTGTGCCGAGTATGGCTGGGAAGACTTACTTGAATTTCTACGAGAGGCAAATGGAAACATTGAAAATATCGAATTCAAGAAATCCGGAGAACTGTGCTCTTTGGATCCAGTGAATGTATTCAGGTACTTCAATCATAGATTTGAAGCTATGATGTCTTTAATCATGAACAAGAAAAATCCACCTCTTGGAGAGGTGTTGGATTTCTTCTGGAGAAAGGAGTATCAAGCAAGAGGTGCTCCTCATATACATATGCTGCTATGGATCAAAGATGCACCCAAATTTGGAACAGATCCGGATGACTTAGTGATGAGTTTCATAGAACAGTATTCTACATGTGCTGTTCCAAAGACAAAGGAAGCCAAAAGCCTAAGAGAACAAGTTTTACGCTTTCAAAGCCATCGTTGTGGAAGTACTGTCGTCGTAAATTCAGAAACAAGGACAAGTTCTACACAAAATGTCGTTTCAGCTTTCCACGACCGGTGATTTCTAAAGGAAGAGTGAACAGTTTGATGTCTTCGCTGCGACATAATGTGATGAGGAAATCACCCAAAAATACATACAATTTGAAAAGAAACGAAGAGTCCAAGTACATCAACGACTACAACCCAGTGATTTTGTCCATGTGGAATGCTAACATGGATATACAGTTTGTGGCTGATAACTGTATGGCTGTGGCTCGGTATGTGACATCTTACATCACAAAAAAAGAAAAGACAGAATTGAAGGATATGTGGGAGGACATTTCCCATGAAAAGAGCCTCGGTAAGAAGTTGTACAGTTTCAGTCTGAAGATGTTGTCGCATCGAGAAATCAGAGCTTACGAATGTTCTGACCGGTTATCTTCAGCAAGTCTCTATGCCAAATCTAGGAGTATCATTTGGGCGAGTCTTGGTCTTGCTGCAACGCGTAATCGAGTTCTGAAACCTGTACGGGAAATTGAGTATTTGGTGGAAAAGGAGCCAAACAGTACAGATATTTTGAAGACCAACATGTTGGATACATATTATCCAAATAGAAGCAGTCACCTCGAGAATGTTTGTCTCTATGAGGTTCTACAAAATTACATATTCAAGAGAAACATCAAAGAAGATATTGATAAAGGAGTGTATGCTGTAATTGGAAGTGAGGGATGTCTGGTCAAGCAAAGAAAATGCCAATTGGTAAATCATCGAAAATTGAGTGGCGAATCTCCTGAAAGAAAAGAGTTTTTCTATTTAGCTCTTTTGCAACTTTTCAAGCCTCGGCGTGCAGAAGAGGAACTGCTTGGAGATTTCCTCTGTTACGAAGACTCTTTCAATGCAGCCAAGGAGACCATAGAATGTCCTGTTTTTCCAAAATATCTAGAAATGTTGAATGCGGAAATCGAGCAGGAAGCAACAATTGCAGCCGAGATTGCTAGAGACAGTTCTCAGGACAGTCAGAGTTCTGTTTCATTGAGTCAGGATCCACTAGGAGGACCAGTTATCGAAAATGAAGCTGCCACTGCCATGATTGAAGTGGAAAGAGCCATGGCACATGCTCAGGAGGATGCGGTTAACTTAGAAGATTTGGAAAGACAACTCAACGTTGAGCAGAGGAAAATATATGACGAAGTTACCAACCAAATTGATCATGGATTAAGTCATGAGAAGAAAGAGTGCTCATGTACGTCGTTGAAGCCTGTCCGACTGTACGTGAGTGGAGAAGCAGGAACTGGAAAAAGTTTCCTCATTAAAGCAATTTCATGTTATTTGCAGAAAAGGACTGAGTCATCGCTGTCTTGTGTTGTCACCGCTCCAACTGGACTGGCAGCACATAACATTAAAGGTATTACTTTGCATTGTCTACTGATGCTGCCAGTGGAGCAAGATAACAAATTACAATACCACAAGTTATCTGGAGATGCTTGTTGTGAAGTTTCAAGAGTCTTGAGGAAAATGAAACTTCTTATCATTGACGAAGTAAGCATGGTTTCCAATGTCATGCTTGCCTTTGTGCATTTGGAAATGCAAGAAGTTCTTAAAACAGAGTATGATGTGTTATTTGGCGGCAAACACATCATTGTTTTCGGTGATCTTCTGCAGCTGACACCAGTGAAAGGACAACCAGTGTTTAAACTACTTACACATGAAGATACCAGGAAGTGCCTAGGGAGCATTGGCAACGTTAATATATGGTTAAACTTCAATTATGCTGAACTGCGTGAAAATATGCGTCAAGCGAAGGATGAAGATTACAAGAATATTCTACAAGATGTTAGAATCGGGAAAGTGACCGAGCATGGGAAAGAAGCTTTACATGCACGATTACTGTCAAATTTGTATCCAGAAGAAGACGTTCTGCCAGAGAATATTTTTCGGAAAATTACTGAGAAGAAATCTGGAATATGTTTGATGCCAACTCTTGCAGAATGTGCCATCTTCAACAACAAAATGTTGAATTTAGAAAACCAAGAGATTGTGAAACTGGAAGCTATTGACAGAATAGAGCATATGGGAGCAACAATTATTTTGTCTGAGAATTTGAAATCTAAATTGGATCCATTAGAGAAGACTATATCTAAAACTGCTGGTTTTGAAAAGACTCTGAATGTGTGCTTAAATTGCCGTATCATTTTGAGAAGGAATTTACATGTTGAAAGAGGTCTGGTAAATGGATCAATGGGTAATGTTGTTGATTTTGAGAAATACAGAAATAGAGATGGAATTGAATTTTTAAAAATTAAATTTGATGGCATTGAGGAAGTACAGCTAATTGGTCGTTGCTCTGCTAGGTTTTTGCTTGTAAAAGACTTATATGTTCGCCGTAAGCAGTTTCCTGTTTGCTTGGCATATGCGGTGACAATCCATAAATCGCAAGGTTTAAGTGTAGACAGTGCATTGGTGAACATTGGCAGTTCTGTGTTCAAGGAGGGTATGGCATATGTGGCATTGTCACGAGTCAGAACTTTATCGGGATTGTACTTGATTGAGTGTGATGTCACAAACATTTGTGCGGATCTAGATTGTGTTAAGGAATACAATAGGTTAAGAAGAGAGTATGCGCCACATTTGCCTCAATATCCTTTGTTTGAGAAACGTGTGGTAGGCCGTAAACGAAGAAATGTGACCAGTAGTAGGGAGGTTGTAGCAAAAAGACAAAAAGTCGATGAACCTGAAATTATAAGCAGAAAGAAAATGGATTGTGTTGAAGATGTTGTTGGTTTTCAATTTGAAAATAGTTCTGGTGTCAACTGCTATGCTAATGTAGTGGTTAATGTTGTCTTTTCTCTAGAAAATTTAAAAGAAGAGATTGTGATCAATTCAGATCAAAGTTTTTGCTGTTTATTGAATTCTGTGTTAGAGAAATGTAGCACTGATAGAACAAAAATAGAAAGTGTGTCTGAAATTCGAAATCTGTTAGACAAATGTTCAGGTCAAACGCAATTCTCTCAAAATATTCAGCAAGATTGTCAGGAGTTTTTAATGTATATGCTTGATGTATTGCAAGATGAAGGTGTAGATGTAGATCATCTGTTTGGCCTTTCTTATAAATGGCAGCATGACTGCGAGAACTGTAGGGTATCAAGTACTACTAGTGTAGACTCAGAAAGATTTATATGTTTAACTTTGCCAGACAGTAAATCAGTGTCCTTTAATAAGCTAGTAAAAGCAGCCGATCACAACATGGAGTGTAGCCAATGTAAGTCTGCAATGCTGTCCACATTATTTATACGAAGATATGGCCAGTATGTCATTTTAATGTTCCAACGATGTAGGCCTGATGGAACAAAATTGACAACTTTAATTAAAAATTTTGTGGCTTCGCAGTTGTCAATATCAGGAAGGACTTTTGTAACTGCAGCAATTATATATCATGACGGTCCTTCAACAACATCAGGACATTACACAGCTTATTTGAAGTCTAGAAATGGCTGGTCATTCTGCAATGATTCTGTTTTAACTTTTTTTTAAAAATT
Organism: Lissotriton helveticus; assembly: GCF_964261635.1. Classification (NCBI taxonomy): domain Eukaryota; kingdom Metazoa; phylum Chordata; class Amphibia; order Caudata; family Salamandridae; genus Lissotriton; species Lissotriton helveticus. The sequence continues at coordinate 976,907,072 of NC_136063.1, forward strand.
GCCTTTTGACCTTAAAAATTCTTACCTGGTGTTTTTACAACCAAAATTTTAGGGAAAGAATCTCGGGATTTCTTCCGAGGAATTTCAAGAGGTTCTAATGGCTCCTACACTATTTGGCCTTGAGGATAAGTGTAGTGCAGAGTGAAAAGTTATTTTTGAATTTTAAGTAGTTCCTGAAAAAAAAGAAGGTTTTCTTACAGAAAGTGGTGGGCATGGATTAGTTAAAGGACAACAGAGTATTTCCCAAAGCAAACGGTGTTCTTACCATAACACTTGACGTCATGGAAAAATAACTGCACTTTGAATGAGTTCAGAAAAACTGTTTCTTTTAATAAGCTAATTCAAGCAGCCAATCAAAACATGGAGTAGAGGTAATATAAGTCTGCAATGCTGTCCACATTATTTGTACAAACTTTTGGTTATAATGTCATTTTAAAATTCCAACTATATAAACCTGATGAAAGTAAGTTTCCAACTTTAATTACAAATGTTGTGGCTACACAGTCGTTGATTTTAGGAAGAACATTTGTAACTGCAGCTATTATATGACATGATGGTCCTTTGACAACATCCGCTTATTACACAGCTTATTTAAAATGTAAAAAAAGCTGGTGTTTCGGAAATGATTCCCATTTGACTATGAAACAATGTTGCCTTTTGACTTAAAATATTCTTACTTTGTGTTTTCAGAAGAGAGAATTTAGGGTAGGTAAATGGCCTATAATGATTCTAGGAATTGATATAATTTTATGTACTGTTTTAAATTGCTTTGTGATTAACAGTGATCAAGAGAATTAAATAATTGTAGTAGTCATAGAGGTAGTGTAATGTGCCTCATAGTAAGCAGTATCAGTGTCATAGGAAATGTGGAACATGAGTGAGCAAGAAGGGTGAGATATTACTAGTACAGGATTGTGAAAGTGATCTTGAACGTTTTCTTTCTGAAAGTTGTGGAAAAAGAAAATGACGGGATTTGCTTAGAAGAATTCCAAGAGTTATAAATGACTCTTACACTATTTGGCCTGGAGGAGAAGTGCGGTAGAGAGCGAGAAGTCATTTATTGTATGTAACATACTTGTCAAAACAATGGAGGTTTTCTTTCAGAAAGTGGCGGGCAGAAAATAATAACAGCACAACAGAGTATAAGCTGTTCATAGGACATCCTTCGACGTCATGGAAAGTAAGTTACTTTTGAGGAGTTCTGATTTCTGATTGGTTATGTTATATGGGTTTTTTAAACACAATCATTTTGATTGTGTTTTTTTTTCCCCGCTGTTATATGATGAATACCTTCAACGCACTGTTTTTAGTGAAATTTGATATATTCTGAGAACAGCAAAAATAAACCATTTAACATGTATAATTAATTCTGTACTTTGTATAGAGAATTTTAATTTGTACTCGTCTTGTCTCATGCTCACTCGTCTTTTACTACCTTCTATCAATCCTCTTTACATACTCACATTGACTTTTGTTTTATTCTCTTTCACCCTTGTTCTCTAACTCCACTTATCTTTCAACCTTTGTTTCCCTATTCCAACTCTGCTTTTTTCTTTTCTCCCTTGCACCATTTTCCAACTTTTAGACCTTCTGCTTCGCTTGTCTTTTCCATCTTTCCTCCCTTTGTTTTCTAAATTAAATATTTTTGGGTTCTCCTTTTTTGGTGCAATCAGTTAGTTTAACTCACCCTCACTCATTTATCTTTCTTTGTTGCCTCACTCAGTCTGTATCTGACACTCTTTCCTTCACTTCCTCTGTCTCCTCTCTCCCTCACTCTCTTTTCCTTATTCACCCTTTCCTTATATAGTTTACCTTACTCACTTTCTTTTAGTAGCTTACACAACTTCAATTTAGTTTTCTCTTCTATCCTTCTTTTCTGTCACTGAAAGTATCTTACTTTTTTTTCTATTAGTAATTTACTCAATTACAATTTCTTTTTGTCTCTGACTGTCTATCACCGTTTCTTTCTCTTTTTTTCTGCATGTTTATCTCTAACTTTATTTCTTTGTAAAATTGGATGATTTTCAATCTTTTCCCTTGTCTTTTCTAATTTTTAAATACGTTTTAATATTTTTCAAATTTTTGTTCTTTCTTTCACAGATTGAAAGTATAAAAATTACAAGTGACTAAGTTAACGACAATTATAAGGTAAGTGTTTTGTACTCTTTTCGTTACATTTCTATCACATTTAACTTCTATTAGTTCCACTGCTTCATTTCTTTAACCCTCAGTTTTCTGCCTTTGCTACTTCCCTCATTCCTTTTTCTATTACTTACTTACTCTACTCCTTCCACTCCTTTTCTCAGTCCCTCTGTTCTCATAGTTCCTCACTCCTGTTCACTCACTCCGTCTCTATTACTGTCACTGTCTCTCACTCATCAATCTTTCACTACTTCTTCATTATGCTTTCTCCCTGTAGTTCAAGCACACTATGTTATTTACATTTCTTTGCTGTTTCAATTATTCCTTTTCTGTCACTTCTTCTTTTCTGCTTTCTGTTTTTTCTCTCTGTTCTTCCACATGTTTTAACCTTAGTCACTGTCATACATCTTGTTTTATTCCTATTTACTTTCGCTCACTGTTTTCTTAACACTTTCCCTGAGGGTTGTTCTTTTACTCCGGTTCTATCCCTACCTCTCATTCCACATCCTTTACTGTATTTCTTCTTAATTTGAACATCCACTCACATTCTCTAAGAAACTCTTGTTTATTATTCTTCTAGTCTCCTTTTTTTCTTTCACTTCCTTATCTATGTTGTTTTTCTCAATTATACACTCTTACATCTTTTCTTTGGTAAATAGATCTATTAAATAGTATCTCTGTGTTACTCCCTCTAGTTGTCTTTCTTTTCACATTACTCTCTGTTTCCTTCCCTTATACTCACTCTTCCTTTTTAAAAAAAAAAAGAATTTTGTTTCGCTTCCGGTTCGCGTACCGGCGCGCGAACCGGGAAGCGAATCAAAAGAAATAGAGGTTGCCAGAGTGCTAAACATTCTAGCAATTTTTCATAAATGGGAGGTAGTTCTGAAAAGAACTTTTTTTTAAATTGTTTTTGTTGATTTTTATTTTTTATTTATTTTTCGGAACAATTTTTTTTACTTTTTTTGTATTTTTTGAACGGTTTTATATTTTTTTTGTTTTTTTGGGGGGGAAACGAAAACCATTCGTTATAAAGGGCTCAACAGGAACAACAAAAAAAAAAGATAATTTAGTTTCTGGGGCGTTTTGGACATTTATGATTGTCAATAGCTCTGTTGATTAAAGTGATGCTACTCTCCCTACAGCAAATTAATTTGCCACAAAAAATGCAGACTTGCTTCACGACCCCGAACTTCATCTGAATGTTTGGGACCGTCTCCCTCGCCTCTGGTCCCGTCACTGCCTCTTCTGTTGATGTACTGGCCACAGGAGGGGGTTTTTCCTGCAGGTCAGGTACCTGCGCAGCACTATAATTTATAGGGTGCCACCTCTCCATGTGCCGATGCATGGTGTAATTACCAAGGCTGTATTTTTTATTAGTCCCTCTGGACAGAGATTTGTCACAGATGAGACATGTGACGTACCGGGCATTTACTTTTTTTTGGCCCCGGGGAAATGTAAAGAATTGCCAGATGTAACTATCCTTTACATGGGACCTCCTTGGCTCCTCAGGCAAAAACTGTCTCCTCCCTTGCTCCTCTTCCTCTTCTTCCTCTTCTTCCTCGTCTTCATTAAGGATGACCTGAGGAGGTGGTCCTCTCTTCCTAGGAGGTGGTGGTGGTGGTGGGGGTGCACCAGCTGCAGCTACTAATGAAGCCATTTCTTATCAATCAAAATAGGTCTTCCTCTCACAAAGTTGAAAGTCAGAGTGAGAAAAAAGGTGGGGGCTTTCATCATTTGGGAAAAAAAATGTTCTAAACCAATGAAAAGTGTTATTTTTAGGTCACATGACCTAGCCTTACATCATTAGGAAACCAAAAGTGAAATGAACCAATGAAAAGTTTTATTAACAAGTCACATGACCTGTTACGCTTACGTTACGCGCTCCGCGCGGCGCCCCGGATCGCTTCCGGGGCGCTGCGCTTCGGTTCGCGCACCGGAGCACTTCCGGGTACGCTAACGCGGCGCGTCATAAGACGCATTACGCGACAACGCGATACGTCGCCCTTACGCGATGCGTCACGATGTTGTTTTCTAACGCGGCAGTTGCGCAAACGGAACATTTACCGGTTCGCGGACCGGGTCGCGGCACCAAATTGAGCTAACGGGAAGCTACCCGGTGCGCGGACCGGTAGCGAAACAAAAAAAAAAAATATATATATATATACATAAAAAAATTGTATTAAAAACATATAAAATATATTTTTAAATTTAAAAAAGAATACATTTTAAAGCTTTTGATATTTGCTATTAAAAAACCATTGAAATTCACTGAAAAAACCATAGGTTGTAGACCATATATAGTTAGGAATTAGCATTTACAAAACCTTGAAAATTCACTGAAAAAAACCATAGGTTATACACCATATATAGTTAGGAATTAGCATTTACAAAACCTTATTTTACTCACACAAAACCATTGAAATTCGCATATATAGTTAGTTGCACTAACTATATATCGCGAACCCGCAATCCACTGCTGATCATGTCACATATTACATCATTCATGACATGGTCAGTGACATCACTGATGACATCACTGATGACATCTCAAATGACATCACTGATGACATCACTGATGACATCTCAAATGACATCACTGATGACATCACTGATGACATCTCATTTGACATTACTGATCACATCACTGATGACATAATTCATGTGATAATACGATGAACCTCTTCAGACTCTAATATAACCTTAGATACACTCAGTGTAAACAGACACTCACAGACTGTCACTGATCCATGAAGTTACACACACACCTAGTCAGTCATGCAAAGAATCAATCACACCTCCATTTTCTCAACTATACAGTTATACACACCTTACTTATTCAAACATATACTAACACATATTTACTCTCTTATACAATCCCGGATACAAGTTCACAATGATCCATACAGCCACTCACACATTCACTGGCTCTTATGCACATTTATTTATATATGTCAACTCTCAAATGTACTGTGTTTTACATATGTAATTACTTTGACATGTAGCACTGAGATATCCATTCACTCACCAATACACTCATGCACACAGTCACCGCCCATACAGCTGTTTCTACATGCACTTTTGAACCCATACATCTAGTGAATCAACTGCTCACACATCTATGCACAGAGTCATACACCTCCCAGCCACCCACACACACACTCAGTCTCCCATACAAATACTTGGGCAACCAATCAATAACCCATATAGTTACTCATATAGCTACTGATCAACACATGCAGCAGTTTACAGAACAACAGATATAATGATGCACAAATTAAGACAGTTTAGTCACTAACCCATGCACTCAGTGAGACACATTTAATCACTCACTCATACAGTCAGTCATGCACCTACTAAATCCTTCATCCAGACACTTATAAATCCACTCATTCTTCAATATGTAAGACATATTTTAACTTTACAGAAACATACAGTCACTGGATGTTGTCATCAGTTATGTCATCAGTGATGTCATTTGAGATGTCATCAGTGATGTCATCAGTGATGTCATTTGAGATGTCATCAGTGATGTCATCAGTGATGTCACTGACCATGTCATGAATGATGTAATATGTGACATGATCAGCAGTGGATTGCGGGTGCGCGATATATAGTTAGTGCAACTAACTATATATGCGAATTTCAATGGTTTTGTGTGAGTAAAATAAGGTTTTGTAAATGCTAATTCCTAACTATATATGGTGTATAACCTATGGTTTTTTCAGTGAATATATATATATATATATATATATATATATATATATATATATATATATATATATATATATATATATATATGAAAGCTCCGAGTTACCCACAGGTTAAGTCACTGAGTGATGTCACTGACCATGTCATGAGTGATGTAATATGTGACGTCATCAGTAGTGCATTGTACGCGCAAGTTATAGTGAGTCCAACTAACTATAACGTGAGAATTTCAATGGTTTTATGCGAGTAAAATTTCCAGCTAACTATAACTGGTGTAAAACCTATGGTTTTTTCAGTGAATTTAATAGGTTTTTTAAATGCTAATTCCTAACTATAACTGGTGTGAAACCTATGTTTTTTTCCAGTGAATTTCATAGGTTTTTTAATAGCAAATCTCTATAGGTATGAAAAGTAATAATTTTTATAACGAATTTTATATTGTGTAAATATGTATTTTTTTTTTCATTGTTTGCCCCGGGGCGCCCCCCGGGGCAAACAATAAAAAAACGCACGGGGGAGCGCAATGTTACGGCGCGCCCCGAGGCGCGTACCGGGGAGCGTCCCGAGAGCGCTATTCCCGCGAACGAAAACAACATCATGACGTTTCGCGTAGTCGCGTGATGCGTCATATGACGCACTGCGTACGCGCACCCGGAATCTAAAAATGCAGATGGGGATAGGCTTCATGAAGCCTATGCTTGTACATAGGACCTGTGCTGTGTTTCCTAAATGTGATGTCAAAAACGATTTTGGGGAAAATAAATGGCTTTTACATTTTTGAGTATAATGTGGCGCAGAGGTTTAAAAACAGACGCATCTATTTTTTTTTTTATTTTCCCCAAAATCGTTATGACATCACATTTAGTAAACACAGCACAGGTCCTATGTACAAGCATCTGCCTCACAGCAGAGATAAGACTGAGGCAAAAGCTTTCACATGGAGCTTCACAATTTTACAAAATACAATTCCTCTATGCAAACAAACTCAATATGCTTCCTACACTAAGTTAACACAGGTAACATCATTGTAAAGAGTCAAATTGACACCTGTGTCTAAGAGTGCAGTCGGGGATAGGCTTCATGGAGCCTAGTCCACTGCACTCTTAGACACAAGCCTCACCACCTACGCTCCCCAGGAAAACCCAAACATGTACCTTTTTGCGCCATATTTAAAAAGTGACGCATGTAGTTAGATGCGTCACTTTTTACATCTCTGCGCCACGTTATACTAAAAAATGTAAACACCATTCATTTTCCCCAAAATAGCACAGATCCTATGTACAAACATCCGCCTCACAACAGGGATAAGACTGAGGCAAAAGCTTTCACATGGAGCTTCACAATTTTACAAAATACAATTCCTCTATGCAAACAAACTCAATATGCTTCCTACACTGAGTTAACACAGGTAACATCATTGTAAAGAGTCAAATGTATTTCTTTAAACATGCACACATTCTTTATTCCTTTTAAAAAATGTAAACGCCATTTATTTTCCCAAAAATCGTTTTTGACATCACATTTACAAAACACAGCACAGGTCCTATGTAGAAGCATTCCATGTCACTACTAAAACTTCACAATTTTACAAAATACAATTACTCTATGCAGTAAAAACTTTTTACCAAGCATTATCAAAACGCATGACACAAAGCAACATTAAAAAACCACAATTTGCTTCCAAATCTTCTCCATAGAGTATACAAGTCTCTATGTATATTAAATGAATCATAACTCACCTTTACAAATATTTTAGGAGATTCAGAACAGTGTCAGATACACACACCAATATTTTTTTAGCAGAGCAAAAGGTATGTTCTCCAGGCACTGCAAACCATAAAGGCACAGAAAACCTCTAATTCTACACACATATTGCTCACGGTAACCAATCAAATCTCTTCCCTCTGTATTTTCAAACCAACACCCTTCCCCCCCCTCAGCCCTTTCTACCTGTTACCATAGCAACTCCCTCCTCACTGAGCTCCCAGGGTTAAAAGTGTATTCTACAATGTTGCAAATCACCTCATCAAGGATGTTTGACCTGCGAATACACCAGCTTTTCTGGTGCAAGGTTTCTTTAAATGACTTTTTTTAACCATTCAAATTACTTCTTACACAGAACACAACCATGCACCCTAACTTTCAGTTTTCAACTATCTCATTCTACCAATCATTGCTTGTGATTCAAGAGCACTGAAACTCCACAGTTTTTTTTGTTGCAAACTCCTATTGTTCCAACTGCCATTTCTTTTCCACACTTCATCTGACTGCATCAAAATCTCCTCTCACCATGTATTCTGTCTGGATTATTGGACATAGCTATATCCACTGGGCTCAAAGGTATGCAGCTACCAGAAATTTTCACAACCTTGACTTACCAAATGTGAAGATTAAATGGATTGGCCACAGAGGATTGAAATGTCATCAATTGATACCATTGGTGAAAACCTTTTTGCATTTGCCACACCCTGACCTTTTAATTGTGCACTGTGGAGGAAATGACTTGGGCACTTTGACTGGGGTAGGTCTGGAAATGCTTATAAAGGACACCTTTGATCAATTGATGGCACTTTTTCCTCAAACTGCCTTGGTATATTCCAATATATGCCAAAGGCAGAAATGGAAGTGGTCCAATCAATTTTGTCCACAATTTGAGAAAGCACGGAAACATGTGAATAAATCTGTTTCTGCTTACATGAGAGACTATGGAATGGGTTCAATATACAATAATAACTTGCGTTACAACATGCAAGATATCTACAGGGAAGATGGTGTGCACTTTTCAGATGAGGGGAATAGAATATTCCTCCTGAATTTAAGACTGTGTATTGGTACCTACTTGTAGGTACCTGAATCAGCCACAGAACCCAAAAGCCCTTTTCAGGGCTACCCTATCTCTGATCACTCCAAATGATTATCTTTTTCTAACTTTTTTCACTATTTTTCACCATAGTACGCTCCCCGGTACGCGTACCGGGCGCTCCCCCCGCGAAAAATAAAAACTTTTTTTTTTGTTTGCCTATTTGGGCCTCCTAAGACCCCCTCAGAAAACCTAGAGGGTCAAGGAGTGCCTACGATGCCCCCTTATACTCATTCCCAACGTTGTTTGTCCTCCATTTTCTGTCTTAAATCGACGAAACTCAAAATGGAGGACTCCCGTAGCGCTGCCGGTACGCGGGACGCGCACCGGGAAGCGCTCTAAAAAAATGTTAGAAGTTAATTTATATAAAAACCACTGGAGACACTTTCACCAAATATAGAATAGCTCATACTACATACCAATCCCTACCATTTTCCCAAATTCGATGGAATTCCATTGAGCCATTTAGCCTGTAGACCTCTCTAAATACCCTGAGGTAAATTACTTCACAAAAACACATCTAAAGTGTTAGAATTGACAACCAATTAAAATGTTACTTTCATTTTCTATTTTTTTTTCCTGACATTTGATTGGTTATGTACATGAATATAAATGAAAAATGAGAGGGAAACACGCCCATTTTGACTACAACTACCTGAGGTACATCTTGAAAGGATTTTCGCATTTTGTCTTCTTCACCTCTCTGTAAAGTAAGTTGATAATTTGTAAGGGGCACTTTAAGTTATTTTTTTAAAACGTTTTCTGATAGTTATTTACTGTCACTCTACTATAGTTATAGATAGAGATAGGCTCCTCTGTTATATTTATGGATTGACTTAGGCTTCTCTGCTATAATTATGAATTTACTTACGTTTCTTCACAGGCACTTTTTTATACTTCTACTTCCTGCCTGTTACCATACACTGCCCAAAGTTAACTTCACTGTTAAAAAATCAAAACTACCTGTCTGAACTTAAACCCAACAGTGCCATATTTCTACTGATTTTTTTTAATGTAAATTTCAGCACAAAAATGGAAGGAGAACAGAACGTTTCCTTTGAAATTGTCCTAGAGATGAACAATGAGGAAATCTTGAACCCAATGACTTGGAATTCATGGATGAATCACGGGACCATGAACTTCTACAATGTGTAGAATCTGTGGATTTGTTAATTCAATATGAGGATGTTTCTGACAGTCAAATGTTGGAAGTTATGTTCACTCAAAAAGAGGACATTTCGGACAGTCAAATGTTAGACGTTCTATCAAATTTTGAAAATGAATCTAAAAAATAAATGTATATTTAATAATTCTAAAATTGTTTGAGACATTATTCATTTTTATATGTAAATCTTAAACTACTACCAAATTGATTATAATGTAAAGTCAAACTTATAGTATACTGTGCAACTTTTTTGTTTTACATAGTAATTTTGCTCATAGATACTTCCTTTCTCCCACTATATTATCTCCAAAGTGTATTTGACATCTCTTTTTCATCTCCTGCCTCCATGTTCTTTATGTTTTCCTGACAGACTATGGTATGGATTCCATATACCACAATAACTTCTATAACAACATGCAAATTATCTACAGAGTAAACGGTGTACATTGAATTTAAGACTCTGCATTGGTACCTACATGTTGGTACTTAAATCACCCACACAACACAACAACTCTATTCAGAGATACCCTACCTCTAAGCACTTTAAATTATTATTTTAGTGTTTCACTGAGTTTTCCCCATGTGTGGGGGTGGGGGAGGTGTGTGTGGGGGATGTGCGGGGTGTGTCTGTGAGGTGTGTATGTGTGTGTGTGTGTGTCTGGGGGGATGAGGTGTATATCTGTGTGGGGTATGTGGGTGTGGGTGGGGATGTGGGTGTGTAAAGTGTGTGTGTGGGTGTGGGTGTGTGGGGTGTTTCGGTGTAGGTGGAAGTGTGGGTGTGTGAGGTGTGTGTGGGGTGTGTGTGGGTGTGGGGAGTATGTGTATAGGATGTGTGTGTATGTGTGGGATGTGTGGATGTGTCTGTGAGGTGTGCATGTGTGTGTGGGGGGGAGGTGTGTGGGATGTGTGAGGTGTGTCTGTGAGGTATCTGTGTGTGCGTGTGTGTGTGTTGGGGGGGTGAGGTGTGTGTGTGTCTGGGTGTGTGGGATGTGTGGTTGTGGGTGTGGATGTGTAAGGTGTCGGTGTGGGGCTGTGGGGTGTTTGGGTGTGGGTGGAGGTGTGCATGTGTGAGGTGTGTGTGGGGAGTGTGCGGGTGTGGGGGTGTGGGGTTGTGTGCGTGTGGGTGTGTGTGGGACGTACTTGTAGGTACCTAAAACAGCCACAGAACCCAAAAGCTCTTTTCAGAGCTACCCTACCTGTAATCACTCAAAATGATTATTTTACACTATTATTTTCACTATTTTTCACCAAAGTACGCTCCCCAGTACGCTCCCCGGTGCGCGTACCGGGAGCTCCCCCCGCGAAAATCGAAAAAAAAATAAAAAAAATGTTTTAACCGAGGGACCCTTTTATGGCCCCCACATCAAACCTACGGGGTCAGGGGGGGTGTACCCTGCCCCCTTTTGGTCATTTCCCCCTTTGTTTTTTGCCACCTCTTGTGTCTCGATCCTACCGAGACACAAGGTGGCGGCCGCTGCAAACTGTTTCGAATTTCTACAGACACCCGAGAGCCAGTCAGCTTCCCGTGCGCAGGTCGCGTGGCGCGCCCGGAGCGCTCCCCGGTATGCGCACCGGGGCGCGCTTACAGATATATACATTTTTTTGAACCTAAATTACTCAAAATCCTCTGGAGCACATATCTTGAGACATAGCAAAGGCACATCGGGCTACCAGTCCCTACAATTTTGCCAAGTTTGGTGAAAATCCATTCAGCCGTTCGAGCTAAAAGTGCGACAGACCGCCCTATGGAAATTAACATGGGAAAAACATGTTTTGGGACCCCCCTTTTATCTTGGCACCTGCTTGACGAATCCCCCCCAAACTTTCAGGGAAGGAGCGGAGCGCCGAGGGGCAAAGTTGCTGAACAATTCAGGCTGATTCCTCAACCGGCGCCAAAGTTATTCCAAATAGAATGTTGCGATTTCCCTATGGAAATCGATCCTAACTATAACTACCTACTGGCGACTGCCAGTAGGTAATATATATATATATATATATATATATATACATGATATTTTTATAGATTGGTGTGGATCTCCTTATTGAGTCGTGTGCATCATTTAGTCACTATTATGTGTATTGGCAGATGTCTAACACTCCTCTCTGATAAGTCTAAGGCTGCTCGACCACACTACCAAGTGGAAGAGTACCTTGGGATTTCTAGAGCAAGTCTTTTTCCACTCATAAGGAAACCCCTGGACTTTTTGCAAAATATACCTCATTTTGGTATATCATATAAAGAAGCAGCTTCTTACACCAAGTGATTCAGTAAACACCTGCAAACTGAACTATATAAATTGAAGATTATAAACATTACGATATGTGATTAGAATCCAAGGGACAGATGTTCTAAGAATTTTTACAGTCCTTTTTTCGGAGTCTGTAAACTTTTTCTGACTCCTAAAATTTGATTGTCCCTATAGCGATTTAGCATTTGGATATAGTATGTTGGGTGCATCACCTCTAAATCCTGAATTGGTACGTGATGTATCTGGTCACTAAAGATTGCAAAGTTCCTGACTACCTAATTGGGTTGCTTACCTCCAGGTGGGACCCCTCCCCTTCTGTGCTACTAAAAAGAATGTGTTGGAGAGTAGGCAGTGGTCCACTGGTACACTGCCAACTCCCAAACAAACTTAAAATAAATTGCATTTTTCTTTAAAAAACAGTATAAAAAGGTTTACTTTATTTAAAAGCAGTCTCAGACAGACAATATTCAGAGAAAGTCATAATTTGTGGCATGCCTCATTAATATTCATGAGATAGGTCAGATTACCTCCTACTCCGAATCAGAATTTTATAAACTGACCTATTAGGTCAGCTTGTAAAATTCTATACAGGAATACTAGTCACAATTTGTGGCTAGATTTTTTGTCACCAGTATTTAATACATCTGGTTCTAACTTCCTTGTTGCTTCTTGATCTTTTTTTTATTAAGATTAGCAGTACAGCCATACAGTGAAAACAATTCAATAAGATCTGCATCCCTTCAATAAAAATATTTCAATTGTGGTGCATTCAGTCGTAAATAGGTTGGTTCTAGGAGATTCGGCTGACCGAACATCATGCCAGTTAAAACACAGTCCATAGAAGGCTTGGGGTGCTCTCCTGGGGGAGACATGCTTCTAAACAATGGAGCCCAACAGTGGCACCAAGCTAAACAACAGTGCGCTGAAAGGGGCTGAGGGTCAGGGAAAATGAGGAGAGTCCAGGCAGAAGATCCCAACAGACGAGAAGGTAGGGGGGTGGAGGCTCAGAACCTTGGGTGGGAAGTAGGGGGGGTTCTTTCTCAGCTTCTTGAACTGTCACTCCCTGTGGTGGGAGGGTAGAGAGTGGGGATTGGTGACACAATATGGTTCCATGTTACTTGGGAAAACGTTGTGGGAGAATTGCGAGACATTGTGGAGATTCATGGGTGGGGGGACTGTGATCAGCATCTTCTAACCTTAGAAAGGGGGACCATGTGGTTTCAAACTGGTCAACCTTATTCTGAAGCCAGTAAATAATATTTTTGTAAAACGCCACTTTAATTATTTCCATCAACCACTCATCATGTGTAGGTGATACAAAGTTTGGAAGTGGTCCATGTCTTTTTCAAGAGTCATCATTCATGGCTTGTGAGGTGAGACGTATCACAACTATCATGTAACATAACCAGAGGTCTTGGGAGTGGAGAGGGTAGTGTCAGCACTAAGCTGAGTGAGTCCCCCACAAGGGACCAGAAACAGGAAATAGCTGGACAGTCACATAGGTTTATGAGGTATGTGACAAGCCATTTGTGAGCATCTCCAACATTGTGGGTGGTGGAGGAGGCCTGAAGCTGCAGGATTCTGGGGGTCCAGTACCAGCTATGAATTGTTTTGAAGAGGCAGAATTTAATCCTGGCCTAGCGTACCCCCTCTGTCTAACTCCTGTATCACCTCCTTCCAGTACTCCTCCATATATTTGTATGGAAGTTTCATGGTCTATGAGGAACCTTTCTATTCAGAATCACATCCTCTAAAATGTGGAGTGCCTCGGTGCTCCTCGTTAATTCCTACTTTATCCAATCTGTATGCCCGTCCCCTGGCAAAGATTGTGTATTCACATGGGTTCTAGATAGTGTCATATGCAGATGCGTGAGGAACGCACTGTGAACACTGCCTGAGTCTTGTGCGTAAGTTGGGCAAGATCGAAACTACACTGTCCATGACGTTTACGTCACAGGAGATCGGAAAGCATACCCTGGCTTCCGTCTCTCTCAACGTAGCCAATTATTCTGATGCCAGAGTTCTTAGCGCGCGGGGGCTCTTCTTGTTTCTTGCAGTTTGGGTGCGGTCTGGTATGGGTGCGGTTGCACCAACATTGCTTTTAATTCATTTTGGAGGCCATTACGATCTCTCACTGATTTGAGAGTAATCCATTGGGAAACAACTTTTGTGCCATTTGAATATCCTGCACTTGTATGGGACTATGTATATTATTTTACATTGCAGGCAGTATCATATTGTACTATTCTAATCCTTAAAGTGGAGATGACTAACAACTGAGTTCCTCCCTGTTGGAAAGACACATATTTGTAGTCTATTGCAGGTGGCAGGGACTTCGTTGTAAGTTCAACCTTAAATCCTTTCCTTTCCCCGTTGGCAGAGTATGGTCATATGCTCATGCGGGGAAGAGGAATATATCATTGACATTTTATCAATCCTTCATGAAACTTTATTGTTCAATTGACATTTTATTGTAGAAGTGGTGCATTAGTGAAGTGGTGTGTGTTATGAATGTAACACTACCGTACGCTTTCCATGTGTAGTGTTAATATGGTCTCTTGATTTCTATTTGCCTTAACTAACAGGGCACTGTGGTTGAGATGCTCCTAATTCCCTCATACAGTCCCTGTGAAGCATTGTTCAGGCATTTATTGGGTAGGTAGAAATCAGTATGGGATTAGGAAACAGTGGTTTCATAATGCTATTTGTGACCATTGAGTTGTTAAGAAAGAAAACACCTTTCTTGTGGAACAAGGAGGCACAGTCAGCTTTGCAACGAAATGAAGTTACATTACAGCACCAGTGTTGGCTCATCCTGATCCAGAACAATTCATGGTGGAAACGGATGCTTCTGAATTTGCTATTGGAGCAGTGCTATCACAACGCCATGTATCTACCGGTCAGCTACATCCCATTGCTATCATGTCACGGAAGCTGAACGAGGCTGAAAGAAACTATACAATTGCAGAAAAGGAGTTGTTGGCTATCAAGGCGTCATTCACTGAATGGCGGCATTTTTTAATGGGAGCAAGAAATCAGGTTACTGTTTATACTGATCATCGAAATCTTCAATTTATGAAGTCTGCCAGACATTTGACACCTGACAATTACGTTGGATGCTTTCATTTGAGGAATATGACTTCATTGTTACTTTCAGACCAGGAAAAGACAACAAAAAGGCAGACGTCTTAACATGACAAGTATCTGGAAAAGAATAGGAAGAAAAACAAATACATTCTATCGTAGAATCACTCAAGGTTATTTGTGTGGTTCAAACCAATACTTTCTGAAGTGAAATGGCCTGAGGAATACACAACTTTAGCTGAAGAAACTGGTTAAAGCACCATACGGAATGGACTATTACAAAAAGAATACCTGTGAAAGGAAACAGGTATTGATAACCACAAAGAAACGTCAGAAACAAGTGTTCCAGTGGTGTCATGAGATCCCCAGTGCTGGACACTGATCTAGCACCCCTAAGGAAAAACTGTCTCACCAACGCTACCCAACACCACATTACTTACCATTAATCATAAATCACTTACAAGGCCCATAAACCAACGAGAAAATTTTTGGGCGACTGAATCATGTGACCTAATTAATCGAAACTATTCACAAACTATTTACAAATTTATATACAACTGCAGTTTATCTTTTCTTACCATGGTTTTTAACATTTAATATTTTAATTAAATCACTTAGGTAAATGGATCAACTGATGGTAACTAGACCATGAATAAACAAGACCAGGTTGTCGTTTCAAAATCTAAATTTTATTTTAACGTTTTATCCAAGTAAGAGCATTTTATTAAAAATCTCTATTTTATTAGCAATAAAAGCAGCATTTATTAGGAAATGATTTATTAGACTGACATTATCAAAGCAAATCAGTAATCATGAATTAAAGCAAAATAACAGTTTCCATTCCCTCAAACTATTTCCCTGACTATTCTTACTCCACCTGAAAAGGAATAAACAAATTAAGACTGCTGTCCTTACGTGAGTCAAAAGTCCGACAGCATGTCACGTCAATCAGGAATCAGAAAGCGAGCAGCACCCTACTGCCCATGAGGTCAGGTTTTATACCTTTCTATCTAGCTAAACTGTCTACATTTTATATTTCTCCAAGCAAATCCAGGCTTTCTATTGGCTGGCTTATGTCAGTCCATATGAAATCATCTCCATTTCATCACCAAGTACAGGCTTTTCTTTAGCCCTATTGTCCTCTGCTTTCGTCACTTTTAGCTTCTGTGGAAAAGTAAATTTTGCCATGTTCTGTGTCCCTACGCCTCATCCATCATATGTTATGTGTGCATGACCAATATGCATATGTTATTCCCCATGCCCGATTAATGACGCAATTCCAGTTGTGTCCACCTCTAGTATGTTAGTTTCCAGTCCTCGTGAATACTACGAATATCAGGCCTATGTAAAGTAATGTTGCCACGTTTCTCAGTATGCACGTTATTTCATTGTAAAGTCCCCGTTTCCAGGCCTCAAAAGGGCCCGGACATCAGATTCAGCTCCTGTCTCCTGAAAGCCTCGCTGAGGAGTGATACAGCCCCCACCTGTATCCTCGACCCTTCACTTACTTCCTGCCTCGCAGTGCCCGGTGCAGCTTGGTTCTGCCTCTGAGTCTGCCAAAAGTATGTTATAGTTCCAGTTATCAGTTCAGTCCTCCTCTTCTGCATTCCTAAGCTACTGAACTGCATCAATAGTTTCCGTCATTGTCTAGCCTTCTCGTCTCCACGTTAGAGAAATACTGTATTTAATGGTCATTTAATATTCTTCATCACGCACTACATGTAGAATAATGTATGGTCCAGTCTTAGAATCAAGTTAGCTTTTCCCCTCATGACTTCTAGTTTATATCAACATGTTCCCTAAACATCAGATACCAGATAGGGTTTAGGTACATGTCGCTCCGACCCTCCAGACTCTAGTCTCTGCTCCTAGCACAGAGTTCGTAGCCCCCAGCTTCTCCTAGTAACACGTCATTGCCAGTTTTCGCGCACCATTAGGTTAGAGGTCCCGGCTCCTTAGGTAGCCCCCTCCTATGTTTCCGCCCATTCATGACATATTCTGTTACGTTTTCATCACATGTCTATGTATACTCCCAGTTACACCTCTTTTTACTGTTATCTTTCGCGACTGTTACGCGTCACGCCTTCTGCTCCACCCACTGCTACGCCTACTGCAATGTAATGCTATGTGTTTGCGCTATGTATATAAGTTGATGTATTGTTATTAAAAGTTAGCGCGCTCATCCCAGACCTAGCCCCAGCAGCTGCTGGGTCATCCTATGCAGGTTGTCCTGATCCTGTCCTTATGCTGTAAATAAACCTGCAGAAACTCCTACTACCTCGAATCTTGACTCTTATTATATTGAGCTATCTGTTATGCTATAAGCCTAGTCAAAAATAGGGTATTATTTATTTATTTACCACATAATGGTGCCCGAATAGGGACTTGCCCTTTCCCCACGCGTCGGTGAAGCCACGCCGACCCCTGACCCTCTGCAGCCGTGACGGAACCATACCGGCCAAGTGCAGATATTTCTGCTTCAAGTATCCCTCAGGCCCACGGAGGAGACGGAGGAGGTGGTCCAGCATCCGAACGAGACGGTGGAGGAACGCGGCGAGTCCCGACCAGAGCCCAAGCCGAGAGTCCAAGGTCCGAGGTATCCGGAGGCCCACCCGTAACTGAAGTCCGAAGTCCGTCGTCGTAGCAGTCCAGTCCCGTCCGAGGCTTTCCGTTCCGTGCTGCCCGGTGAGTACCATTGCTGGGGTAGTATCTAGACAGGGTCAGTCTAAATTGACTCCTGGTCCGTGGGTTGGTGGTACCCAAGCCCACAAACGAAGTGTTCACCTAGGTGGATACGGGTCTTGATGCGTTCCTTTATGGGACCGGTATGTTCCGTACTGTTACAGCAGTGCATCCAGTAACTCTAGTCTGTTCCGTTCTCGAGAATTCTGTTCTGTTTCTGTTTTCAGTATTTTCAGGTAGTATTCTGTTCGAACTGTTATGTTATGATATTGTTTAATGTATTTCCAATGTCGTGGTATGCCTGAATTGTTTTCCCAATTGTTATTGTTTTTCGTGTATTGTATTGTGTTCCGATTCAAGTTTAGAATGCCGCTCTTTTCCAAGTTACGTCAGTTAAAAACTAGAAAGGGTTTATTAGAGGAAGCAGTTCCTGTCCCACCTAGGGACAGTCCAGGTCACTTTATGTATCAGAAACATGGCATAAGCGCCATAATGTATCTAGATTTATGGGTAGAGTATACCAAACAGTTAGAAGAAAAGTATAGATGGCCCGTATCGGGTACATGGGATGCCGAATGTATCATGCGAGTAGAAGAAGCATTATGGAAAAAGAAAGCCAGACAGTCACAGAAAGATGCCATCGAGTTATGGCGTAAGGAAGCTCATAAAAGAACGGAAAAGGAAGTCAGAAAGTCAGAGTTAAGTAGAGAATCCCAAGAACGGGCCCAAGAAAGAGAATTAATCGAGATAGGTGAACAAGTCAAAGCCGAACAGTCAGACAGACAGAGGCATGCCCTCATTAAGGGTATGTATCCTCTTCTTGCCGAGGGCTTGCCAAAAGCGACCCCAGAGGCATCCAGTAATTTCCCGCCACCATTAGTTCCGACCAAGCTACGTCATAAACCGACCGCAGCTGATATTTTTATTTCGTCCTATCTGGACGACACAGTCCCCGAATATGCAAATCCTGTTCGCGCTCCGCCAGTCCCTGTAAATCAGGCACTTCCCGCTCCTCCAGACACCGGAGTACCTGTTACGGTACCCCCGGTCCAGCCTACAGTTCCATTTCCCACTCTGCCAGGACGTAGAGCCTCAGTAGACGACTCCAGTCTAGGGGCCGCAGGAGGAGCTACTCCTCAAACCCCACCGCCACACAAACGTTTATCAGCACTCGAATTACATGCTCAAGCATCACAGCGTACTCCTAAAAGTAATAAGTCTGTCACAGAAATCAGACAAGCCCTTAACGAATGTGTCTATGATCCAGTCCCAGGCGAATATAATATGGTTTTATATTCCTTACGTGTAAGGAGGGTGACCGAGTATCTAGTCACCTTACCGAATATGAAAGAAGATCTAGACAGAATATATCGTTTCATCCGTACAGGGGATGATCCAGAAAGTATTGGCGAGATTATGTCTCAAAGGAAAGCCGAGATTCAGCTCATGATATTAAAGTTCCTGATCAATTGTCTAATAAGAGAACAAGATTACCCGTCTAAAGATTCCGCCGAAATGAGAATCCTGACAAGGTGGAGTGATAATATAGCCGAGGGTAAGCACAAGACCGTCGGTGCCATGGAGAGTATGTACAAGAAAATTCGTAAAGAAATAATAAGGTTACACGAACAGCGTAAAGCAGCACAAGTAAGCGAGAAAGAAAGTATCTCTGATCCTGAAGAGGAAGACGAGAATTCCGACAGAATAGCGTATGTAGGAAAATCTAGATTTCCAGATCGCCATTTACGTCTGGAACCCAAGTCTATTTTTCATCATCCAACACCAGAACAAGGTTCTCTAGAACAAGTATTTCAAGCTACCGATCACATTCTGAAATCACGAATCGGTTACAGTGAGTTAAGTACTATGCATGAACAAGGACTAGCCCGATCAGCAGTCCGATGGATTACTGATTCTACCACTTTTCCAGACGAAATAGTGGCACAAATGTTTCTGAAACTGCCCCCAGCCGAGCAACGACTGGTGGGTATGTATATGATCCAGTACCTCATTACTCTGTATGAGGGTCAGCACTCTGATCCAGGCCCGTTACACGATGTCCTGAACGAGTTACTCCAGTATAGATGGAAAAGGTCTAGGTACCGATTTAATTAGTGTCATTCTAGAACAGCGCCACAAATATAGAACGTTCCTGAACCCGCATTTTGTTCATGTCTCACCCCCAGAAAATAAGCCCTTCTACATAGACAGACAGAATCCGTTACGAGAAGTCCACCCAGTCCAAGGGGCGGGTGGCGAAATGCAACGAGTGTTTGTATACACTCCGATTTCAAAGATGGAACTTCTTGAAATGAAGAAATTAATTCCCTGTCATGACAAAGATCCAGCAGGGTTCCATAGAGAATTAAAAGACATGCTCCGTATGGGAGAATACACTTACCCAGATATCATTAAAATGTTAAAGGTCCTGTTACCCGCAGGGGTGTATGAAAAGTTAAAGGAAAAAGAATGGGAGGTGGGAGAGAAAAAGATCGATTGGGCAGCTCTAGAAGCTGAAGACAAGGCACGAGTACCAGGTACCGGTCTTGGAGATAAATGTAAAGAATTACCAGAATTATTGATTCAAGTTTTACCCAGATTATTGACAACGAGAAAAGAAGACTGGGATGCAATCTCAGCCTGTAAACAGAAACAAGATGAAGATATTAGTGATTTTTATTCTAGATTTGAGAAATGTTTTAGTATTAATAGTGGTCTCAAGACAAGTAGTGAGTCATACCCTCATCTTTTCGTTACCAAATTAGTCGAGAATTCAAGTCCACAAATTAAAAACCGAGTTCTGAAAGTCGAAAGCACCTGGCAAGCAAATACTCCGTCCCAGATGCTCCAGATGCTCCAGTACCACCAGAATAGAATCCGAGAAGAACAAGAACACGAAAGAAAACGTATGAAAGACACGAAAATGAAAGTGCTAGTTGCACAATCTGTTCCTGAAGACAGTCAGAAGAGGGGTCCGAATCAAGCCAGTCATCCTGCAGCTCCCGTTAAAGGGAACTGCAATTATTGTAAACAGCCAGGTCATTTTATAAATGAGTGTGCAGTTCTGAAACACAACATAGCTACTGGTAAGACTAAAGAAAGACCACGTCCGCCTAGACAAGAACAAGTTTCACAGATTCCTCAGCCACAGAATGCACAACAGACAGTTCCAGTACCGCAGCCTATTGCTGCAACACAGCACGTCACATCACAGATGTACCAGTATGCACAGTCTGAGTATCCAGAGTACCAGCCATATTCATGAAACAGCCTAGAGAGGGAGGTAGGCTTGCCTCTCATCGAGATACCTGTAGATCAAGAAGGTCCCTATGTTCACAGTCAAGTATTAGGGAAAGACAGAAAGTTTTTGATCGATACAGGGGCAAGTAGGACCACAATTAGTCACGCCGAAGTTCCAGGGGCTCCGCTCTCAGGCTCAAGAAATGTTTCCCTTGGATTTTCAGGAAAACCCATCGTTAACGAGATATCAAAGCCAGTTACCCTAGAAGTAGGTCCATTGTCCCGCACTACTGATCTGTTACTTACTAAGTCATGTCCAGAAAATCTGTTAGGCATTAAGACACTGAAAGAATTAGGTGCAGTTATTTGCTGTTCCCCAGAGGGAATACGTCTGTTCCTACGTGACTTTAAGGGTCACTATGTATTACGAGATTTTGATTCAAGATTGTCTAATGTTCCGCAGCATTTATGGGCGCAAGGTCCAACTGATGTAGGTTATATGCAAATCACACCCTATCGTGTGACTCTCAAGCCAGGTGTAGTGTTACCCCGAATCAGACAGTACAGATTGCCACCTGAGGCTGTAGCAGCCTTATCCAAAATTATTGACGAGCTCATGGCTCAAGGAGTAGTCGTAGAAACTGACTCCAATGTATGTAATTCTCCGATCATTCCAGTCATGAAACGTACTGATCCAAATGCACCCCCAGTATATCGATTAGTGATTGATTTACGAGAGCTTAATAAATGTATTATTCCTCAGTACCCAGTTGTTCCAGACATTTCTTCCCTGTTAACAGCCATTGATTCCGAAGCCATGTTCTTCACTGTTATTGACCTCAAGAATGCATTTTTCAGTGTTCCGATTCATCCAGACAGCCAGTTTCTTTTCGGATTTTGTTTAAATGGAAGGAGCTATATGTTTACACGCGCTCCTCAAGGTTTCACAGAAAGTCCTAGTATTTACAGTCAGGCACTCAAGAGACAACTAGACAACATTCACATGCCAACTGACACTGCCCTACTCCAGTATGTCGATGATCTCCTGATCACAGCCCGTTCTGAACGTGCTTGCGAGCGAGCATCACTTACAGTCCTGTATTTTCTAGCCGAGATGGGGCACAAGGTGTCACCTTCGAAGCTTCAATTCTGTGTCCAGCAAGTGGTATACTTAGGACACTTGCTGTCCAAGAGGGGTAGGCAGTTGACACCCGACCGTATCCAGTTAATAGCGAGTCTTCCCCAGCCCAGAACCCAGAAGGAGGTACATGCCTTTATCGGCCTTACTTCTTATTGTAGACAATGGATTCCCCAGTATGCCTTTCTCGCCAAGCCACTGATACAGTTAACGACACAGGAGGCAGCCGTATCGACTGTCCTCCCTTGGACATCTGAACATACACTCAGTTTCAACGAGTTAAAGAAAGCCCTATGTCAAGCTCCAGTTCTAGCTACACCGAACTACAGTAAGCCTTTTACACTTTTCGTTACTGAACGTGAAGGTACAGCATTATCTGTTCTCACACAAGATCAAGCAGGACAATACAAGCCCTGTGCTTATTTTTCGAGCACATTAGATCCAGTCGCCCAGGCGTTGCCTGCGTGCCTCAAGTCAGTTGCAGCCACAGCACTAGCTATCAGACAAAGCGATTCCATAGTTTTAGGGCATTCCCTGACAGTACAAGTCCCACATTCAGTAGAAGTTCTTTTAAACCGAACACAAACTCAGCACTTGACAATTGCACGTTTAACAGGTTATGAATTGACACTGTTCCAGCCACACATAGAAATAAGACGCTGCAACGTTCTGAATCCTGCTACACTGTTACCATCAGTTAATTCAAATCCAGACCCACATGATTGTGTGGAAGTAGTTAATATTACGACAAAGCCAAGACAAGACCTGACAGACATTCCGTTACCAGATCCTGACCTGACACTTTATGTGGATGGTTCATGTATGAGAACTAGTACAGGAGAACTAGTCGCCGCGTATGCAGTGACTACTGACACTGAAGTTATCGAGACACACCGTATTGACACCCTGTCCGCTCAAGCAGCAGAGCTAGTTGCTCTGACACAAGCCTGTATACACGCCAAGAACCTGAAAGTTAATGTTTACACAGATTCACGTTACGCATTCGGAGTTGTACACGACTTCGGAGTGCTCTGGCAGGAGAGAGGTTTCATGACTTCTCATGGAACCAAGATTCAGCATGGTCTCCTTATTCAAGCCCTGTTAGATGCCATACATTTACCGACATCTATTGCTATCATGAAGTGCAAAGCACATACGAAAGTTACAGACATTATTTCCCAAGGTAATGATCTAGCAGACCGCACAGCCAAGCTTACAGCACAGACTCCAGACATTCCAGTTAATCAGACACATACTCCAGATCCGACTACATGCATGACAGTTAAGGACCCTACTCAGGATGTCATAGATATCCAGTTACACGCTACTCCCGATGAAATCAAGAAATGGTCTGAACAAGGAGGGGTCCAGACAGATCAAGGATGGTTAACAAAGGGTAGAGCCACATGGTTTCTCCCCGATTCTATGGTTCAAGTCATTATCAATACCGCACATAGTCCAGCACATTTAGGAGAAAAAGCTATGTTAGACAGTATCCAGAACATTTGGTTCAACAAGCATTTACGAGCTGCAGCCAAACAGAAAGTCCGTACCTGTATGATATGTTGTCAGTTTAACCCAGGTAAAAGTGTCCCGGTGGAACAAGGTGGTTTCCAGCCCCCTGACCACCCTTTTGAGGTCCTCCAGATGGATTATATTCAGATGGAGCGATGTCGAGGTTTCAAGTATGTCCTTGTAGTTGTATGCGCTTTGTCCAGGTGGACAGAGGCATATCCAGTTCCAGATTAGATAGCCGCGACCACTGCCAAGCAGTTGGTTCGTGAGTTTTTCCCTAGATATGGACTCCCTAGAGTCGTATATTCTGATAACGGTCAGCCATTCTCCTCAGAGTTAATGAAGCACGTTTCCCTTTTGTTAGGGTACCAGTGGAAGTTTCATTGTATACGCCATCCTGAAGCAGCCGGTCTCGTAGAGAGACATAATCAGACCCTGAAAATCCGTATTGCAAAAGTCTGTAAGGAAAAAGGTGTGGACTGGCTAGTAGCTCTGCCAGTCGCTTTATTTTTTATGCGCATGGTCGCACATTCCAGATCAGGTCTGTCCCCGTATGAGGTCGTATTCGGCCGCCCCCCTAACATGTGGGGTACTCCTAGACCCCGAAGTATTACCGATGTTTCATGTAATATGCTGACAGATTACCTAGCTTCCTTGATGTCTGCCCTCAACTCATGTCGTTCACAGGTTGCTGCCGCATTTCCAGACAATACCGAGGTGGCACCGCACGAGATCGTTCCAGGCTCCTTGGTGATGATCAGAAATTTTGACAGATCAAGTCCGCTGGAACCACGTTGGAAGGAGCCACGTCAGGTCCTCTTGACCACCCGTACTGCCGTCAAGTTGGAAGGCAGGAAGGGGTGGGTCCATCTTTCTCATGTAAAACTTTTCAATGGATTGAAACCCGTCTCCAAGAACATTTCCAAGGATTCCCAAGATTCCAAAAACTGTCAAGACATTGTTTTAAAGGACTGTCCCGCAAAAGACATTATTACAACCCCTCCCTTGTTAGAGAAAACTCCGCAACAGGAGTATAAGCTCAAATTAAGGTCTAGTAAAATAAGTCAGTCAGTTTGATTGTATAAGTCCTCCCCTAGGTGAAACGGTTAGACTGTTTCTGACATGTATAAAATAGACCCCCATAGTGAGAGAGTCAGTCTAAACGCAAACCGATGTATCGTTTTTCTGAGTTTCATACTATTCATCAGCATTATGATTTCCTGCACTAGCTATGCGTTCTATCTGTATTTTCCAGTTCCTCATGTAAATATGTCTGCTAATGCTACAGTAGAGCACACGTTTAGTGATCTGCCTCCTCACGAATATTCTTACCGCCTCGCTATGCGCAACAATTCTTTCATCCGTATGTTACATTATTCACACCAGACCAGCAATGCCACAAATTGTTGGGTGTGTGGTCGACTCCCCCCTTTCCAGACACCGAAGGGAGTTCTGCCACTCTTTCCTTATCCTTTTTCACATAATGGTTCGTGTGGAGCATGGTCCACGTTAACGTCATCCTCAACAGATATGTCTTTTCTTAACAGTACTTGTTTCCCAGACAAGCAAGGTCTTCCCCACAGAACAGGTTTAGATCTAGAAAATGAAGTTTATAATTTAGGTAATTATTCGTCGAATTTTATGGTCCTGAATGTTCAGTCTGATACTACTCCAGACTTACCTGCTATTTCAGTACTACCTGTTAAGGGCGAATTATGTGTCCGTAGTTATGGTTCCGTACACGTAGGACATAGTGATTGTACTACTGTTATCCAGTATAGTGACAGTGGGAAATCTGTTTTCAAAGCTTTACGTCATTCCTATTTTATTTGTGGTCAAACTGCATATGTCCGTCTGCCCCTCGATTGGGAGGGAACCTGTTACATTGCCTTCCTATTGCCACCTGTTTTCCTAGCCCCATCTGATTATCACAGAAACACACATCTAGTACACATTAGACATAGAAGGGAGTCCCCAATTGTCGATTATACTGAAACTACTCTAGAACAGTATACAGATTTCAATAAAGGTTTCTTCTTCTTTGTAGGACCTGTCCAGAATAGTAAACTGATCCGTAGGTTAACAAGAACCCTTGAAGCTGTAGTAAATGAGACTGCCTCTGCTCTAGGTAACCTAACCGAAGAACAATCTGCTATGAGATTTGTCGTTTTGCAAAATCGTCTCGTCCTTGACGTCATACTGGCCGATAGGGGCGGGGCCTGTAGAGTCATCGGATCTAGTTGCTGCATTTTCATTCCAAATAACGCGCCGTCTGTTTATTCAGCTATAACCAGACTCCATAAAATTGCCCATCTGTTACACCAAGATCCAGGCACCTGGACATGGTCCGGTTGGTTCTGGAATATAATTTCCGCATGGGGATGGAAAGTCCTGTCCTTTCTAGGTATTGCAGTAGCGATCATATTTAGCTGCTGCCTCTGTATACAATGTGGCCCTGCGATTTGCAGCATGTGTGCTACCTCTTGTATTCCTAGTCCCAAGCCCCGTTCTAAATCCCGTTCCAAGACAATTCGAGACGAGCAAATGGTACTGTATGAAATGATAGATGGTATCATGAATATTGATGTTTCCTGATGGAAACGTAGTGACAAGGAGGGAATGTGGAAAAGTAAATTTTGCCATGTTCTGTGTCCCTACGCCTCATCCATCATATGTTATGTGTGCATGACCAATATGCATATGTTATTCCCCATGCCCGATTAATGACGCAATTCCAGTTGTGTCCACCTCTAGTATGTTAGTTTCCAGTCCTCGTGAATACTACGAATATCAGGCCTATGTAAAGTAATGTTGCCACGTTTCTCAGTATGCACGTTATTTCATTGTAAAGTCCCCGTTTCCAGGCCTCAAAAGGGCCCGGACATCAGATTCAGCTCCTGTCTCCTGAAAGCCTCGCTGAGGAGTGATACAGCCCCCACCTGTATCCTCGACCCTTCACTTACTTCCTGCCTCGCAGTGCCCGGTGCAGCTTGGTTCTGCCTCTGAGTCTGCCAAAAGTATGTTATAGTTCCAGTTATCAGTTCAGTCCTCCTCTTCTGCATTCCTAAGCTACTGAACTGCATCAATAGTTTCCGTCATTGTCTAGCCTTCTCGTCTCCACGTTAGAGAAATACTGTATTTAATGGTCATTTAATATTCTTCATCACGCACTACATGTAGAATAATGTATGGTCCAGTCTTAGAATCAAGTTAGCTTTTCCCCTCATGACTTCTAGTTTATATCAACATGTTCCCTAAACATCAGATACCAGATAGGGTTTAGGTACATGTCGCTCCGACCCTCCAGACTCTAGTCTCTGCTCCTAGCACAGAGTTCGTAGCCCCCAGCTTCTCCTAGTAACACGTCATTGCCAGTTTTCGCGCACCATTAGGTTAGAGGTCCCGGCTCCTTAGGTAGCCCCCTCCTATGTTTCCGCCCATTCATGACATATTCTGTTACGTTTTCATCACATGTCTATGTATACTCCCAGTTACACCTCTTTTTACTGTTATCTTTCGCGACTGTTACGCGTCACGCCTTCTGCTCCACCCACTGCTACGCCTACTGCAATGTAATGCTATGTGTTTGCGCTATGTATATAAGTTGATGTATTGTTATTAAAAGTTAGCGCGCTCATCCCAGACCTAGCCCCAGCAGCTGCTGGGTCATCCTATGCAGGTTGTCCTGATCCTGTCCTTATGCTGTAAATAAACCTGCAGAAACTCCTACTACCTCGAATCTTGACTCTTATTATATTGAGCTATCTGTTATGCTATAAGCCTAGTCAAAAATAGGGTATTATTTATTTATTTACCACACTTCCTCAAAAGTGAAACATTTCTTTCGAGTAACAGTTCAACTTCCTTGCCTTAGCAAACTTGCCGGTTTCCTGTCCTTGAGCCTTTCTCCAAGAGCACGGTTAGCACAATTTATTCAACAGAATTTTTTCTCTGAAAAAAAGAATGTCAATGTGGTAAAAGTTTTCCACTTCTGAAACGTGCAAGGCTCTTCTCTGGGTAAGATTCGAAATGCCATTTCTTAACATGCCTTTAGGCCTCACTCGGAAACTATTATTCAAACAAACACAAAACATCAATTAATTAGAGATTTGATACCCATTCTGTTACCCACCCCCTTTGCTAATTATTAACCCGTTAATTTATGTTACCTAGCTGAGCACACAAAGCAGCATTTTATATCTACCTTCTTCTTTTAGACCGCAGGGATTCTCCTTGAGCTTTGTCACAGAAAAGACATATCATAGGACATAACGTAAGCACACGAATAAGCACATGCCATTAGTTAATCAGCCGCATTTAACACTGACAAAGACAATAGACAGGATTAGTTTAGTATTTTCTACGTACTTGCAACATAGAGCACATAAGTTAGTCCCTTGTGTTTCTTGTGTATATGCATTTTAAAACTAAGTTGATTAATTATTCACCACATACTAGTTAATATGGTTATATTTTTATGGAAGATTAACTTTGCGAGTTTGAACAAAATATCATTCAGTACCTCGCTCCATCAACTCCCTCATCTGGTGATTTCAAAATCACCAAACATCACCCAAAATTTTAACAAAATTTTCAACCCTTGAACATGTTTTGGACTTTCTTGATATTAGTATTTCTAAACTTTTGATTCAGCTGTTTGTCTGCAACTCTCATATTGTGATCTACGAAACTCTTCTAATTCTATTTCTTTTTCTTTTTCTTTTTTGAGTTTGTAAATTCTTTTCTTTTCCCTTAGATATTTCTTTCTCTTATGTAACATGCAACAAATTTTTAACAAAAGTATCACTACAACTATAACTGTAAGAGGACACAGTATTTTACCTAAGCTTGAACTACCAATCTCTAAAAACCAATTTCTGATTGCTGCAAATCTTTTGCTCAAATGTTCTGAAAAATCTTCATCTTCTAAAGGTACAACTTCAGAATGTAATTCTGTAATATTTTTAATATACATCTCTATGTTCTGGCTTTTATCTGGAATATATGTACAGCAATGCTGGACATGTAAAATTCCACAGACTCCACCCTCCTTTGCGAGCAGAATGTCTAATGCAAGATGGTTCTGCATTACCATTGTTCTCATAGCAATAAGTTCTGTATTAACTAATTGAAATCCACTAGCAGTATCAGTTGACAATCTATCTACTATTGTAGACATTTTTCTGATTTTAACTGCATTCAGGGTTATACCCACCAAAGGTATTACTGCATCAAATATGTCTCCCAATATTTCTGAAAAGCTTTCCCTCCTAAATCTACTCATGTGATTGCCTATTTCAAATGAACCCTTTATATTTCTATCTACATGAAAAATCTTTGGAAAAACTAATCCGATATAGCAAGTGCCATACCAGTGATCGGGAAGATTATAATAGGCTTTGTCTCCACATACAAAATAAATTCCAGGAAAAATTGGATCTTTACCTCCTTTAAATCCCCAACACCCTAGGATTTGATAAGTATCCTCACATTGACTAGCACCTACAAAATAATTGTCAAACAGAGTATTATTTCTTCTAATACAAAGCTTTCCACTAACAGGTTTATCTATATGAATTGCATCATTCTCGTTTTTACCATTGAGCTTTTCATCCTCAATCTGCCAAAACTTAGTTTTGGTTTGTTCCAGCATCTCATTTCGCTTATAAATTGCCCTTCTTTCTTCTACCAAATTCAAAAATGATTTTTCTTCCGACCTCAACTTACATGTTAAATTGTTTCTGAAAGCATACTCATAAGTAAGTTCATTAGTGACTATGAAAAATTCCCTCATCTGTTTAGCATGTTTATGCTTACTCAGGCTGTTATCAACTTTTAAATTTGCAAATATTTCATCGAAATTCGAATAATAGTATTCTAGACGATCTGTCTGATAAAACAAACTAGCTATTACGCTACAAGTAATGCCATAAGTAAGAGAAAGCATATTATAAGTCACCCCCTCAGAGACGGAAGCAGGTAACTTCACACAAATGTAACAATCTTTCACATCCATTACCTTAAGATATTCAGATAAAAGTCTTGAAAAGGTATTACTAGAAAAATCTCCAACAGATCTATCTTGATGAATTTCTGGTTTATGCTCTATGATTTTATTAGACTTGCCTACTACATCATGGTTATCTTGTTTAGCCACAACTTTACTAGTCATATTAGTTTTATACCCTTCCTTGTCAATTCCAAAAGGAAAAATGACAGCTAAAATTAACCAAACCAAAATTATAAGGATTACACATATAGAAGACATTTTGCAACATCTCCTGATAATCTTGAATTATTATTAGTAGAAGTCATCTTTACTTTGAAACTAGAGCCTTTCAAAACAAAAAACAAAAATTTAAAAATTAAAAAAATTAGTAATATACACCCCTCTTTTTTAATTTCTTTTAAGAAAACCTTATTTCCTAACAGCTTTTCTTCGACCTTATGTCTTACATAGATGTGTTTTTCCAGCTAACACAATTTCTTCGACCTTGTGTCACCTAACACAATTTCTTCAACCTTGTGTCAGAACAAAATCAATCATTATCACTAGTATCATCTAAATCTTCTTGACTACTGCTATTCACTTCAACCACTGGTGGAATAATAATATATGTCCACTCAGGTGACTTATACTTTTGATTTGGCGTTATTACTCTCTTTGCTTTACTATTTATTACTTCTATTTTTTCCCTACTTGATTTTTGTTATCTGAGTCTCCTCCCTTCTGACTTGAAATTTCATTAACCTGCTCCTTTGATCTGTTCACTAATCTGAATTTTAGACTCTCATTTTCACTTGGCCAGTTATCTCCTTTTCTAAATAAATTCTTCTTTGGTTCAGTTAGATTACACTCTGCTCTCCAAGCTTTTTTCCTTGAACTTTTCACTTTGGTTTCATCATCACTTTCATCAGAATCGCTTTCTGTGATAACAATTCTAGATTCAGGTACTTCTTTACTCGGCAGCTTCTTCACTCTGTTAGGAACATCATCCTTATAACTGGTACTCGGAATTTCGTCTTCTTCTTCTTCAATTACTTCCAACTTCCCAGATTCAGAATTTTCATTCCTTCTTCCAGAGCTTTCAATCTGCTTTTCAATACTCTCCTGATCTTGAATCACCACTTCTTCAGCTTCTTTTTCTGCTTCTTGATCTAGCAGATCATCATCATTTTCGGAATCTTGTATCATAATCTCTTCAATTTCTTCATTCAATGCCTCATTCGCATTTGGATCTTCCAGATGTCGACTTTCTTGTCGATCTTCAGAATCTGGATTTCTTTCAGGCTCTTCTTCAGAATCTGAATCAGCTGTAGTGTCACCTTCGTCAGGATTTTCAGGAGCTGGCACACATATGGTATGACTAGCATGAATCCATCTCTTCAATCCTCTACACTTTACTGCATTTGTTGTAACCAGTATCACCTGTCTTGCCTTCTGCCACCTGGGTACTAGGCAATTTCTTCTTCGGTGAACTTTTGTTCTCACCCAGTCTCCTGGTAACAGATCATGAGCTTGTTCCTTTTCTTTGGTAATCAATTCAGTTCCCACCTGATGAAACACAGAAGTCACCACGTCAGATAGGTTCTTGCAGTACTCCAATATGACGATATTATTAATGCTCATAAGTTTACCAACTGGTACAAATGCTTGTCTCATTACTCTGCCCATGACAATTTCATGGGGGCTTAAACCAGTTTTTCTATCTGGAGTACTTCTCAAAGACATAAAAACAAGTGGAAGTGCATCAGTCCACTTCATTCCTGTAGCTAAACACATTTTTGCTATTCTGTTTTTGATAGTACCATTCACTTGCTCAACAACACCTGATGCTTCTGGTCTGTAAGCACAGTGCAGCTTTTGCTTTATGTCTAGTGCTTCACAAATCAATTTTAGCAATCTGTTTTCAAAATGTGTGCCACGATCAGTCTCAACCGTCACTGGAAATCCGTACCTTGGTATGATTTCCCTCAAAAGCAATTTTGCTACAGTAACTGAATCATTGTGACGTGTTGGGAATGCTTCCACCCATCTTGAAAACAGACAGATTATCACTAAAACATATCTCAACTTGTTATGAGGTGGCATATCAATGAAATCAAGTTGTAATCTGGTAAAAGGACCACCCTCCCGTCCTATGGTTCCCATGCTCACAACTGTTTTTCTGTTTGGATTAATCTGTTGTTAGATCAAGCATCTCTGACAAAAAGATTCTGCCATTAGTCTGAATTTTGGATTGTACCATGTCTGCCTAAACAATCTGATCATTGAATCTCTTCCAATGTGTCCTGGACCATGATACA
Source organism: Lissotriton helveticus (assembly GCF_964261635.1). Taxonomy (NCBI): domain Eukaryota; kingdom Metazoa; phylum Chordata; class Amphibia; order Caudata; family Salamandridae; genus Lissotriton; species Lissotriton helveticus. The sequence continues at coordinate 976,939,162 of NC_136063.1, forward strand.
TTCGAGCCATGTCAGCAATCATGCTATCTGGCATAACTGGTCTGTCATCTTTGTAAACCCAAATCTTTTCTACTTCTCTCTGTCTGTAACCTGCTTTTAGCCATGTGTCTTTTTCCTCATCACTTGCCTCATCTTGTAAATCTTTTACTCCTTGCCATGTCTCAATTAAATTCAATTCATGAAGCTTTATTCAGTGCGCATAGATGACCATAAAAGCACAAACAAAATATAACAGTACATATTTAAATATTCCATCTAAGGTTTACAATTAGTAGTGATAATCATAATTCGTAAAAGAACACATATAAAAATAACATGTGGTGTAAAACATCTAGTGTTAATAGTCAGAGTTCATTAAAACACATACTTTTCCTAGAATCGATGCACTGGTTTAAAAATGTTGCAATATAAAAACAGATATCTTCCGATTGCAAGTTAAAAATTAGAATCATAACTTGTTTAACTGTACGTATGCCATATTTAACAAACATGGGTTTCAAAAAGGCAATACGAAAATTAGTGTACAGTTTGCAGAACATTAGAAAATGCACAGTGCTCTGGTTGGATACCTCATCACGGGGAACATCACTTACAACGCAACTTTTACCACGCAGTGCTTTTACATCGCAGCTTTTACTACGCAAACCATTACAATGCATTGCGCTGGGGGGCGCTCTAGGATAGGGAATATATTTAATTTACTATCCAACACCTTCCCTACTATCCACGGGGACTGGAGTTGGAATAGTAAATTAAATAATTCACTATCCAGCGCCCCAAAGCACTATGCGTTGTAATGGTATGCGTTGTAAAACTCGCGTTGTAAAAGCATGCGATGTAAAAGCATGCGTTGTAATGTCGTACATCCCCTCATCACACCTACATGGCCCAGTCGGATGTTTCTTAATATTTGGTTGGGCTACTAAATAATGTGCCATCCCCAATCTAAGTCTGGTTAGCACAAATTTATGTGAGTGCCTAGTCACCATGGTTAAGTAAGAAGGGAAACCTTCCGTTACATTATGCTTGTTATAAAAAATGACAGTGGACATTGATCGGGCTGCAATTGCCCGCTTCCTACCCGCATATGTCAGGAATATACTTTTCATTTCCGACTTAGGAATCATTGCTGCTGCACTGGGGTCATTTAAAATGTTCAAGTTAAAAATGTCTGAAAAACAGGCAATAACATATTTAACCCAAGGTATCTCTCGATATTTATCCTACCGTAAACAGTCCTCAATAATGGATCTATTAAAGGACTTCTCATCCTTAAGCCAAATAGACCACCAGATCATCATTGGCCTAAGGGATAACAGGTCGGTTAAATAATCAATGGCTAGTTCGCGGTGGCTTAATTCAATTGAAGCTGAGGTGGGCAAAAACAGAAGTTTTTTTACAAATAAGTTTTCCTCCAACTGTAACTTATGAACACAGCTGTGGCCCCATACTCCAGCTCCATACAGTGCTATAGTAACACATCTAGCCTGGTAAATCTTGAGCATATCCCTGGTACGACGGTCCCCTACCTTTGCAGCAAACCTGTAAATACCATGGGCATTCTTTGCCATTTTATTCCGGATATTATTAAATTCATTGGTCCATTTCCTGTCATTAGAGAAGGTAATACCTAGATAACAAAATTTCTCTATCTATAAAAAAAAGTGTTTAAAAATGTGGCTTTAGCCCCACAGGTCATTGTGTGTGTTTTCCCTTTATTGATTACTAATTTTCTATCTTTAATAAAGGAAGAAAAACTATCCATTAACCGCTGTAGACCCACAGGGGTTCTAGAGAGTAAAACAGCGTCATCGGCGTATAATAACACCGGTACCGGGACACCTTTGATCTGGGGGGCATCTGCATTAACTTATAATAGCATCAACTCCATCAATAAATAAAATAAATAGGAGGGTGGCCAAAACACAGCCCTGCCTAATGCCTCTTTTAACACTAAATTTTGGAGTACATTCTCCTCTGGTCCCAAAGCGCACACTAGTTTTCAATTTCTCGTACAACCTTGCGAGGAAAAAGATTATACCCTCTGGTGCTCCTAACTTCAACAAGGTTGGCCACAAAAGAGAATGATCTACCATATCGAATGCACTGCTCAGGTCTGCAAAGCAGAGGTACAAGGAGCCAGGTTTCGCCTCAGTGTATTTCCCGATCAGTAGATCAAGATTGATGCACTGATCGAGCGTACCCCGACCCTTCCTAAATCCAAACTGGCTGTCAGCCAGTATGCCATCCTGCTCCACCCATTCCTCTAATCTCACAAGCATAACCCTACTCATGACCTTGACTGATGAGTCAAGGAGAGATATCGGGCGATAATTTTTTGCATCAGACCTGCTTCCCTTTTTATAAATTGGTACTATAATCGATTCGCCCCAAGTTGAAGGGGCCTCAGTACTCACAGCTGCATTAAAAACGGTAGTCAGAAGATGTCCCCAGACATCTGGTGCAGCTTTATAAACATCTATAGGGACCCCATCCGGGCCCTGGGCTTTCCCTCCTTTACTAGCGCGTATGCCGCACTCGACCTCACTGACAGAAATATCCAGCGGCAGGACAGGCCACCTCTTATGCCATGTCTCAACTACAGATGTTAGCATAAGTGAGTTCAAAACATGTTCATTATTTTTCTCCCGATTAATGGACATATTATTCTTCGCACAGAATTTGGCAATTTTATCAGCATATGCATTTCCTTTTGTCATGTAATCGTCACCTTTCCTGTGAGCTGTATTTTACAACAGCAATTTTCGACCCTTGAACATGTTTTGGACTTTCTTGATATTAGTATTTCTAAACTTTTGATTCAGCTGTTTGTCTGCAACTCTCATATTGTGATCTACGAAACTCTTCTAATTCTATTTCTTTTTCTTTTTCTTTTTTGAGTTTGTAAATTCTTTTCTTTTCCCTTAGATATTTCTTTCTCTTATGTAACATGCAACTAATTTTTAACAAAAGTATCACTACAACTATAACTGTAAGAGGACACAGTATTTTACCTAAGATTGAACTACCAATCTCTAAAAACCAATTTCTGATTGCTGCAAATCTTTTGCTCAAATATTCTGAAAAATCTTCATCTTCTAAAGGTACAACTTCAGAATGTAATTCTGTAATATTTTTAATATACATCTCTATGTTCTGGCTTTTATCTGGAATATATGTACAGCAATGCTGGACATGTAAAATTCCACAGACTCCACCCTCCTTTGCGAGCAGAATGTCTAATGCAAGACGGTTCTGCATTACCATTGTTCTCATAGCAATAAGTTCGTATTAACTAATTGAAATCCACTAGCAGTATCAGTTGACAATCTATCTACTATTGTAGACATTTTTCTGATTTTAACTGCATTCAGGGTTATACCCACCAAAGGTATTACTGCATCAAATATGTCTCCCAATATTTCTGAAAAGCTTTCCCTCCTAAATCTACTCATGTGATTGCTTTACTAGCGCGTATGCCGCACTCGACCTCACTGACAGAAATATCCAGCGGCAGGACAGGCCACCTCTTATGCCATGTCTCAACTACAGATGTTAGCATAAGTGAGTTCAAAACATGTTCATTATTTTTCTCCCGATTAATGGACATATTATTCTTCGCACAGAATTTGGCAATTTTATCAGCATATGCATTTCCTTTTGTCATGTAATCGTCACCTTTCCTGTGAGCTGTATTTTACAACAGCAATTTTCTCTGGTAGCTGTATACCATCAATCAGCCTCTTTATTAAATTTGCATTTCTAATAGGGGTTCCTGCTGAAGTTAAATAACCTCTTTGTAACCAGAGCTGGCCATAGTCATGGACTACGCCATACCCATACTGACTATTAGTCACTATAGTAACCTTTAGTTCTTTTCCTTTTTCACATGCACGAATCAAAGCAATCAATTCTGCTACTTGAGCTGAACGAATTCCTTTGAGACAGGAGGCTTCAATTACATCTGCAACTGTGCAGACAGAGTATGCTGCACTCAGAACACCTTCATCTGTTCTTAAGCATGAACCATCAACAAATAGAACATAATCTGATTCAGCCAATGGGACATCTTTTATGTCCTGTCTGGGTTTGGTGCAATATTCTAATACATCCAAGCATTCATGATCAATATCATTTTCATTTCTGATTTCAGTTACAGTTCCATCAGGCAATAATGTGGAAGGATTTAAATTCACACATCTTCCAATAGATACATTATCTGATCCAAGAATAACTTTTTCATATTTTGTTAACCTGTTACTTGTCAAATGATGTGTTTTTCTTCTGGTGAGGGGAATTTCAACTGAATGTGGTACATATACTTTTACAGGGAATCCCATTATTATCCCTTCACTTTGTTCAAGGCTCACGTTTTTGCAGCTACTGCTTTCAAGCAGCCTGGTAATGCTTTTGCAACAGGATCAAGAACAGCTGAGAAATATGCTATTGGCTTTCTCAATTTTCCATGTCTTTGAATTAAAACTGATAAAGCACATCCTTCTCTTTCACTACAATACAGCTCAAACTCCTTCTCATAATCTGGCATTCCCAATGCCGGAGCTTCACACAAGCTTTTCTTCAACTGCTCAAAAGCTTCTAACTCAGCATCTGTCAAAATAATCGAGTCTTTTATGTCTGCTTTTGTCAATCTCTACAGTGGCTTTGCAATTACCGAAAATCCACTAATCCATTGACAACAATAACCTACCATTCCTAGAAACATTCTGACCTGTCTCTGTGTTTTTGGAGGTTGCATTGCCTGAATCATTTTAATTCTCTCAGTTGTCACTTGCCTGATTCCTTTTGCAATTCTGTGACCAAGGTATTTCACTTCTTGTTTGCAAAACTGTAATTTTGCAGGAGAAACTGTATGTCCCTCATCTGCTAAACGATTTAAAAGAATAATGGTATCTGTCACACAATTATCTCGTGTTTTTGCAGCTACAAGGAGATCATCAATATACTGCACTAACATTGATTTTCCAGGTAAATCTAGATTTTCCAAGGATTTCTTTAGCAACTGATTAAAAATAGATGGACTCTCTGTATACCCTTGAGGGATACGACACCATGCTAGGATACGGTCTTGGAACCTGAACGCAAACATTTGTTGGCTTTCTGGATGCAATGGTACAGTAAAGAATGCATTACAAAGGTCTATAACGGTGTACCATTCTGCATCATGCAGAATCTGATAAAGAATTACCGCTGGGTTTGGCACAACAGGGCAACATGGAACAACTATTTTATTAACCTTTCTCAGGTCTTGAACAATTCTGAAAGTCCCATTTGGCTTTTTGATTCCCATAATTAGTGAATTACATGGACTACTCTCAATTTCTCTTAGAACACCTTGTTTAATGAATTTATCAATTACAGGAATGACACCTTCAATAACTTCTGCTTTCATTTTATACTGAGGAATGTTTGGATAATCTACTCCTTGTTTTACTGTAATTTTTACTGGATCAACATTTTTCATCAAATCCATTTCACTTCCAGTGAGATCCCAAATTTCAGCATTAACTGTCTCTTTTAATTCTTCAGGTAGATTATTTTTATCAAATACAGGAAATAAATAACTTTCTTCGGCTTCAACGATTAACATTGTTAACTTGTAAAGCCCATCTTCTTCTTGAGTTTGGAGCTCAATACCTTCCGGTGAGCAATATATTTTACAATCCATCTTACAAAGAATGTCCCTTCCTAACAAGTTTACAGGACTGCTGTTACAAACTACAAATTTATGCAGATCCTTAAATTTACCAATTTCAACTTCAACTGGTTCTGTTAAATCTGTTTTAATTTGTTGATTAGCTACACCAACTACTTGAATCTTTTCACCCGAGAGAGGCAGGTTTTCTATTTCCACTGATCTAACAGTAGAACGGGTAGCACCAATGTCCACTAAAAAAGTGACTTCTACATCATTCACCTTATCATTTACAAATGGACCAGCCTGATCTACCTCAAGAGCGGCTCCAAGCACACACTCTTCCTCCTCTCTCAGGCACCGTCATAAGTAATCCTCCGAATCACTCCCTCCATTTTCTTTTAACCAATACTGTTGTGAAACATTTGACATTTGACACATTCACTCTTGGCGATCTGTTTACCTGTTCACCTCCGCAGAATCCTGTTTCTGTATTGTATCTCTGCGCATTTACACAGTTTGGAAGTGGCGGTTGTGGTATCTGACTTTGGTGATTCACTACCTGTCGCTGTAGCTGTTGCTGCAGATTTATCTCATTCTGCATCTGTGGATTTAATGATGCATTTTTAAAATTTCTGGGCGGATTTTTACATTCGCGCTTCCAGTGTCCAATTTCACCGCAATTAAAACATGGGAGTTTTTGCTTTAATTCTTCAATATTTCCCATCAATTTTGGCTTATTAAAATGACCTTTACATTTCCCTTGATTCTGATTAACATTTCTGTTTTCCAGAGTTGCTATTTGCTGTTCAGCTACTTTCACCTGTGCCCACATAGCTTTTTTTTTTAGCTTCTTTTGTTTAGCATCCAATTCATCACTGCAGTATTTTGCTTTTCTCAAAATGTCAACTACTGAAAGTGATTGCCAACCAACAATTACTGATCTAATCATTTCACCAATTTCAGGTCTTAATCCATAAACAAATCTGTATATGAACTGGCTCATATCTTTCTCACTCAATTTTTCATAACCACTGTATTGTTTAAATACCAGCAGTAATCTTTCATAAAATGAATGTACCGATTCTTTTGGTTCCTGATGTGTTCTATCTATTTTAACCCAATCCACTTCTTTAGGGGGAATCTTGTTTTTCAACCACACAATTACCTTATCGTACAGATTCATAACATCTGCTGAAGGAGCACCTGTTACTTTATCTCGAGCAGGTTCTTCTTTAGGCCAATCTATAGAAATTTAACATTCTGTCCAAAGATCTGATGGGACAACTATGTCAAAGAATCCATCAAGATCAATCCACAGAACTTTTGAAACCTTAACAAATCTGTCCACTTGTCGATACCATTCCACAGGTTTTTCTCTCAGCCGAGGAAAATCATTTGTAAATAATAAAATATCCTGCCTTGTCCAAGGAACATGCACATACCCACCTCCTGGTATTACTCTCATTGGAAACTCATTTACTACTTCTCCTCTTTCTCTTTTTTCTTCCTCTCTTTTCTTTGTCCATTTTACTCTCCACTTACTTAATTCACCCAATCTTTTTAGAAACACAATTAAATCTTTTATATGAATAATTCTTCCTGTGGTATTCATGTTTTCAATGTCTTTTTCAGAGAAATCCACTCTATAATGTTTCTGCAAATTTTTCTGTCTACTTAAATCTATTTCCAATTCAGCAGCCATTTCTTCTAATTGATCATACTTGATTTTCGTTTTCCATTGTATGCTTTTGCAAATGAACAATAATTCATCATCCTGATATAGCTTCAAGCTGTGAGTCCCAATTGTACCAATAATCAATTCCTCCAAATCTGCCTTTAATTTAGCAACATCAAGTAATTTAAATTCTGAGCTTTGTGGGGTATTCTATAATCTATTTTATTTATACTCTTTTCCGGAGATCCAGAATCAGATTCTGCACCAGATGGAGTTTTATTTGACAAACTTTGATTAAAAGTTAAGTCAGGCATCATTGTTTTCTCTCGGTGAATTTCAGATAAATCTGAATAAAATTTTTCAGCCACTTTCTGAATTTCTGCATTTAATGGAACAGTCAAAGCTGAATGTATAACTTCTCTTTGATCAAATACTGGAAGAACAGGTACAATCGTTACTGGTACTGTTACTGCTTCCATGCTTTTAGTTAATTGCTGTATTAATTCATCTTTTGATCGGAAATATTCTGAGGTATTTGGTAATTCCTCATTCCTTTCTGTCCTCATTACATTTCTTGTGATTTAATTTCTCTGAACTGGGGTTTCTGCATAATTTCTATTTTCCCCTGATATACTGGAATTAGATCTTGTTTCTACTCTTTCAGGAGTTTTTACACTATTCTGATTTATTCTGGGTGAAACCTCATCAATAATTTCTCTTGGAGGAGCACTTGGAGAAGTTCCTGGAGGAACTCTCGGGGAAGACCATGAACAAACTGGTTGATAAGGTGGCGGTTTCGTTTTTGTAACATAAATCTCTTCTAAAACTGCATCTTCTAAATCACTTTCTTCACACTTCTTTTGAGGACCCTTTTGATCAGTTGCTTCACCAAATATTGCTGGATAAAGACCATCACACATGTCTCCACGTCTCCACCGACGCATTCTATCCTGATGTGTTTCTCTATTTAAATCTAATCCTCCAAACCTTGATATCCCTCTACTTTCTCGTTGTAATTCAAACATTTCATCTTCCCATTCAACTAAAGCTTCAAATTGAATACGTCTAGGTCTTGGTACAAGAGCCATAATTTTTTCTCTTAAGTTTTTCAAAACTTTGATGTTAAATGATCCATCTTCCGGCCATGCTAATACACCATCATTTTTGGTATATTGCATCCAATTCTCAATCCAGAGACAAGTTTGATAACCATATTCACCTAACATATAAGCTGCGGGTGTTTTGTACTAATGAATTAATCTTCCACCTCGGGTGTCAATTTTCTTGTCAGGTTTCAATTTATTTTTCAATTTCTGAAACCAAGAAAGCTTCTTTTTCTCTTTAATGTAATAATAGTCCATGTTTTTAAACAATTCCGCTTACTTCAGAATCGATCGTAATTATTTTTAACAAGGAAATAGCTATTCCGCAAATCCAACCAATCCGTGCGCGAAACTCACCAACAAGCCAATCAGGTTGAGCTTCGTCACTGTTTTGCTCGACCAATAGAAATACCGCTTTCTAGAATAAACCAATCAGCTGCAAGCCTGCCTAGTCACATGAACCAATCAGTGCGCGGTTACTGTGACGTATGTTAGCCAATCACAGCGCGACACTAGTGACGTATACTGCCGCTGCAGCTTCTCTGTCCCCGCTCCGCTGTGACACTGACACCTCCTTTACAAAATATTTTCACAGCGCCATGTTTTACAAATCTTTTTAATGGAATTCAGTTAGTAACTCCACAAAAACAAACCATTTGTCTGTTCCACTAAATAAAGTGATAGCCTTCCCAGTCATTCAGATATTCTTTTGCGTGAAATAGACGACACTATTCTCACAGAATATTTCAATTTCTTGATAAAGTAAGGCTACTCTACCCTTCTAACAAGTAATAACGAACTTGTTACTCTCTGAATGCACATATAGTGACAATCAAAGTTTCACTTGATCGTATATTACCAAATCATTTACGCACATTCAAACAGAAAAAATCCCTAACCATACATACATGAATCCTGGTAGGACTTTAACCCACACAAGAAATCTTCACTTGCCAGTAAGATAGACGACGCTTTCTTACCCTTCACTCAAGCTTGGATAGAATCTATTACTCTTTTCACAGTGAGTTTTAAAACAGGACAGGTGTCCCTATACTCGAAAGCTACAATTTCATAGACAATCCTCACTATACATTCTACCTTACACACCTAAATCCCTAAACTTGTGCTGTACGTCCACAACACTAGTGATATATGACAATACCACTATTTTGAAACAGAACAAATGCACTGTGCAACTTCACCTGTTACACTACTCTTGCCGGCACAACTAGGAATTTTCACACTGCTGGAAAAAACCCTTCGACTACATATAACAACTGAACAAACTCAACATATGTTAAACATCGATCCTATGCGCCCAGTGCCAGGACCCCTGGCCCCCACCGCCGGAAGCCGACCAGACGAACCTACGACTCCACCGAACTCAACGCTCTCAACACCGGCAGAACCCCGGGCTGCTACCGAGCCACACCGAGACGCACCCACGGACCCTTCAGCTGCCACTCCTGCAAGTTCACCTGCGACCGGACCCACGCTACACCAGCACCCACCAAGCCGAACTCCAGCAGCACCCACCTGAAGTGCATCCTGCTCAACACCCGCCCCGTCCACAGACACGCCGTCGAGCTTTGGAACCTGCTCGACACCACAGACCCAGACGTCGCCTTCCTCACGGAAACCTGGATGAACGCCTCCTCAGCGCCCGACATCGCCATCGCCATCCCGGACGGCTACAAGATCATCCGGAGGGACCGCATCAACCAGACAGGAGGAGGCATCGCCATCATCCACAGGAACACCATCCGCATCACGACCAACACCGACGACAACCTCGCACCCGCCGAACACCTGCACTTCCAGATCCACGTCAACCCCAAGACCACCCTCAGAGGCACCCTCATCTACAGACCCCCGGGACCACGCACACAATTCAGCGAGGACATCGCCGACTTCGTCAGCCCGCTCGCCCTCCCCTCAGCCGACTACATCCTCCTCGGAGACCTCAACTTCCACCTGGAGAACAACAACGACTGCAACACCACCACCCTGCTGGACAACCTCGCCAACCTCGGACTCAAGCAACTGGTGACCACCCCCACCCACTACGCCGTACACACACTCGACCCAATCTTCTCTTCCAGCAAGGACATCGCCTTCAGCCACGCCACAGGACTCCAATGGACGGACCACAGCTGCGTCCACTTCAGCTACAGAAGGACCACGCTCCACCATCACCAGCAACAGGCTCCCCGCAGAAGCTGGAACAAGATCACTGCAGACCAGCTCACTACTTCCCTGAGCAAGAACCCTCCCACCAGCACACCGAACCCCAGCCAAGCAGCCACCAACCTCACGAAATGGATCAGCGACTGCGCAGACGACCTTGCCCCGCTGAAGACCCCGCCGAGCAGACCCGGCAGCAAGAAAGCCCCATGGTTTAACGACGAACTCAAGAGCTCCAAGAAGAACTGCCGAGCACTCGAGAAAACCTGGCGCAGAGACCCAACACCGGACAACATGACTGCCCTCAAGCTCGCCACCCGAAAACACCACCAGCTGATCCGCGCCACCAAGAAAACCGCATTCAAGGAACGACTGGACAACAACGCACACAACAGCAAGGAACTCTTCAACATCGTGAAAGAGCTCTCCAACCCCAACGCCGGAAACAACGACATCACCCCTTCGCAAGACCTCTGCAACTCCCTCGCCTCCTACTTCCACAACAAGATCGCGGACATACACAACAGCTTCAGCACTCAACCAACGCACGCCACGACCAAACCACCACCCCCCACCACCACCCTCCGCGCCTGGACCCCGATCAGCACCGAAGACACCATCCGCACGATGAACTCCATCCACTCCGGATCTCCGACAGACCCCTGCCCTCACCACGTCTTCAACAAGGCCGACGCTGTCATCGCACCCCACCTGCGGGACATCATCAACACCTCCTTCGACATCGCCACCTTCCCGGAGAGCTGGAAGCACGCCGAACTCAGCGCTCTACTCAAGAAACCATCAGCAGACCCTACCGACCTCAAGAACTACCGACCCATCTCGCTGCTCCCGTTTCCGGCCAAAGTCATCGAGAAGACCGTCAACAAGCAACTGGTCGCCTTCCTCGAGACGAATGGCTCCCTCGACCTCTCGCAGTCTGGCTTCCGGGCCAACCACAGCACCGAGACCGCCCTGATCGCAGCTACAGATGACATCCGAGCCCTGCTCGACAACGGAGAAACAGCGGCCCTCATCCTCCTGGACCTCTCCGCGGCCTTCGACACTGTCTGCCACCGCACCCTAGTACAGCGCCTCAGCAACGTCGGAATCCAGGAGAAGGCACTGGAGTGGATCACCTCCTTCCTCGCCGGAAGGACACGGAGAGTCCGCCTCCCCCCGTTCAGATCGGAGGCCACCGAAGTCATCTGCGGCGATCCTCAAGGCTCCTCGCTCAGCCCAACTCTCTTCAACGTCTACATGAGCCCCCTCGCAGCCATCGCACGCCAGCACAACCTGAACATCATCTCCTACGCCGACGACACCCAGCTGATCCTCTCCCTCACCAACGACCCCACCACCGCCAGAGCCAACCTGCACGAAGGGATGACAGACGTAGCCAAATGGATGTCGAACAGCCGCCTGAAACTGAACTCGGACAAGACGGAAGTCCTCATCCTGGGATCCTCACCCTCCACCTGGGACGACTCCTGGTGGCCCCCCGCCCTGGGCAGTGCACCCAAACCAACTGACCACGCACGCAACCTGGGCTTCATCCTGGACTCCTCCCTCTCCATGACCAGACAAGTCAACGCCGTCTCCTCGTCGTGCTTCAACATCCTGCGAATGCTACGCAAGATCTTCCGATGGATCCCCACCGAGACCAGGAAGACGGTCACCCAGGCCCTCGTCACCAGCCGTCTGGACTACGGCAACTCCCTCTATGCCGAAACCACCGCCAAACTCCAGAAGAGACTCCAGCGGATCCAGAACACCTCAGCACGACTCATCCTGGACATCCCCCGCCGCAGCCACATCTCCGGACACCTGAGAGACCTGCACTGGCTCCCGGTCAACAAGAGAATCACCTTCCGGCTCCTCACCCACGCACACAAAGCCCTACACAACCAAGGACCAGGATACCTCAACAGCCGCCTCAACTTCTACGCTCCCACGCGCCAGCTTCGATCGTCCAGCCACGCCCTCGCCGCCGTCCCCCGCATCCGAAGAGCCACCACAGGAGGAAGGGCCTTCTCCTACCTGGCCGCCAAGACTTGGAACTCCCTTCCGACCCACCTCCGCCTGACCCAGGACCACCTCGCCTTCAGGAAGCAGCTCAAGACCTGGCTGTTCGAGCAGTAGCGGACCCCCCCCCCAGCGCCTTGAGACCCTCCGGGTGAGTAGTGCGCTATACAAATGCTCTGATTGATTGATTATGTAGTTACCATGTAGCATGTCAGTTACCATAGTAACCGTAACTCTGCTACCAAGAAATTGGTCCAGCGCCCCTAAGGAAAAACTGTCTCACCAACGCTACCTAACACCACATTACTTACCATTAATCATAAATCACTTACAAGGCCCATAAACCAACAAGACAATTTTTGGGCGACTGAATCATGTGACCTAATTAATCAAAACTATTCACAAACTATTTACAAATTTATATACAACTGCAGTTTATCTTTTCTTACCATGGTTTTTAACATTTATTATTTTAATTAAATCACTTAGGTAAATGGATCAACTGATGGTAACTAGACCATGAATAAACAAGACCAGCTTGTCGTTTCAAAATCTAATTTTTATTTTAACGTTTTATCCAAGTAAGAGCATTTTATTAAAAATCTCTATTTTATTAGCAATAAAAGCAGCATTTATTAGGAAATGATTTATTAGACTGACATTATCAAAGCAAATCAGTAATGATGAATTAAAGCAAAATAACAGTTTCCATTCCCTCAAACTATTTCCCTGACTATTTTTACTCCACCTGAAAAGGAATAAACAAATTAAGACTGCTCTCCTTACGTGAGTCAAAAGTCCGACAGCATGTCACGTCAATCAGGAATCAGAAAGCGAGCAGCACCCTCCTGCCCATGAGGTCAGGTTTTATACCTTTCTATCTAGCTAAACTGTAAAATCGGCTCGTAAAACTCAAAAACCTGCCAAGGACCTACTTACCAAGGAGTTGTTACAAATAGTAGAAGACACATGCACCTCATCTCGGGAAACATTCACTTCATGTGTCCCTCCTTCAATTAAAGATTTTGTGGATGCAATGGAACATCTTATTAAGGCCCTATTAATTCCAATACTCGAGAGAGTGACGAGAGTAGGTAGTCAGGTGGATACCCTTTTGGGAACCTTTGCGCAAAACCAACCAGGTAAAAGGGATCAAGACGTTGTGTCAAATTTAAAGAAGGGAGATGCAATCAATAACATAACAAAAACTACTATGGCCACAATAGATCCTACAACTTCTATTGGTGGAGAGAAAATATCCAATAAAGAAAAAATGATCACGGCCCAAAAAACTACGAATGACAGGAGATCTTCAACACAAAATACAATCCAACAAACACATTCAACAAAGATGAGGGCAGCAAATCAAAATCTAATTCCCCCCACAAAAGTGCCTCTAAACACCCAGGCGCAAACGGCACAAATAAACTCCCTTATAGCTTCTGCAAAAATGGGCAATACACCATCCACCCCAGATAACATCAAGTCTGCCGCCCCACATAAAAAACAGCCACGTGAAAGGTATGTCGATTTACCCCCTGCTGCATTACAGAATGTTATAGTACTAACGGGGGTCCAACCACTATCTGCTACGGACGCTTATGAAAACCACCAAAGCCTAAAAAACAAGGTGATTTTTTGGCTTAGTGAAAACAGACCTTTACCTCCGCACATAAATGGTGATATAAAAATGGTAAGAAGAACAAAATGGGTTGGAATTCGCCCTAAAGATATAGAGGGTGACGTAGTAATTGTCACCTTCAAAGATCCAAGAGTTATTACACATATAACAGATTGGTTCTCTGGTTTCAGCAGGGGACCAATATCATCAAAACCCCTGGCGTACTTTTATCCTGAAGCATTAATGCCCCCAAAGCCACACCAAACCAAAACTTATTTTGACAAATTCTTATTGGAACACCCAAGAAGACCAACCCTCGCCAAATATCCTCCAACGTATGGAGTAAGGGATCAGGCATTCCATCCTTATAATGGTTATATGCGATTCCCAACATCACAACATAATTTGGTGGGATATGCTGAAGCTCCTTCTTCTATAACCCCCGTCCTGGAACCTTGCCTGCCACAATTATTATGAACCACTCTATGGTCTTGATGAAGTGGAATGACTCTCTGCAACCAAAGAAAAAAATCAACTTAACAGGAAACTTGTGAGTATAAATATCGATATCTCACCCAGCCAAGACTATCCGGTGGACGGCCCTGATACAAACCCTTTATTGAACAGGTCAAGAAAAAAAGGAAAAATCAGCGAGCGGAGTAAAACTAAAAGGGCACCAAGATTAGCATCAAAACCTATTGAAAATACACAAGTTATCCAAAAGGGAGATAGGGATAAAACAACCAAATTGCAGATCCTTTCATGGAACCTGGCCGGGCTTGCCTCGAAAATTACATTACCAGACTGGTTAGACGTGGTTAATCATTATTCTATCCTGTGTTTCGAGGAAACCTGGGTGATTTCCCCTATTCACCTTCAGGGCTTTCAGACATTCCACTCACCGGCGACCGTGAGCAATCAGGGCAGACATAAAGGGGGACTCTGCACATATATTAGCGTTGCAGTTGGAAATAGGATCAGAAAAACGTTACTTAAGGAATCTTTCCAAATAATTGAAATGGTCATAGCTCCATCCTTCCTATTGCTAATAGTAAATTTTTATAATAATATGACCTCAGAACAGATGGAGAAAGCCGTGGACGATTTACAACAAGCCCTGCTAACTTTTAAAGAAATCTCTGGGGGAGAGTGCGCAATAGTGTTTATGGGCGATTTCAACTGTCACATCTGCCAAAACACGATGAAAGATGCCTGTGATCCTTATGAAAGAAATGAGATGTACTCTGAAGACCCTACCTTCAGTCATTTCCAACACTCAAAAACAGGGGATCTGCTAAATAGTTTTTTGTCCTCGTTTAATTTATATTTTGCAAATGAGTTACTTTACATCCCAAGATCTTTCAAATCAACGTTTCATGGTAGAGGAATGAACTCTCTCATAGACTTTATACTATGCTCAAAAAACCATGCCCCGTTAATAGTTTGCTGGGACACCCTCGACCACCCTTATAGTGATCATTATCCTCTGTCTGTAACTATCGAAATACCTTCTCCATCTACCACTCAAAGTAGCCGAAAGGTAATTTACGAACAACCAATTAAAATGGGGGCTATAAATGGATACTCTGTCAAGTGGGATAAAATCAACCCAAACAACCTCTTGAAAAATCTAGGCCCAGATGTAGGTAAAAAATATTTACCGATTCTTAATTACCGAATTTTACCGATTCGGTAATTAAGAATCGGTAAATATGAAGGGTGGACATGTAGGTCCATCCAGATGTGTATTTTACCGATTCGGTAAATATCTGTATTTACCGAATCGGTAAATACCGACCGGTAATTCTCCATTCATTCCTATGGGCTTTGAAGCCCATATGAATGAATGGGGCATTACCGGTCGGTATTTACCGATTCGGTAAATACCGATTTTGACAAGGGTGCAGGGGGTGTCACTTTGACACCCTCTAGCACCCCCAAAAAAGGTTCGGGGGCCCTATGGCAGGCATGCCTGCCATAAGGGCAGGTCTGCCTGTCATATGGCACAGGTGTGCATGCACACATGTGCATGCACACCTGACTCGGTATTTTAACATCAAATACAATTTGATGGTAAAATACCGATTTTGTAGGCCTTGTGGGACTCAGAAGAGTCCCACCTACATATCAATGTTACCGATTCGGTAAATATACCGGTCGGTAAATGTACCGACCGGTATATTTACCGAATCGGTAAAATTACCGATTTGCCCCGTTTCAGTCCCCCTACATCTCGGTAGCCAAATACCGGTCGGTAATGGCCGAATTCGGCCGTTACCGACCGGTATTTGGCTACCTACATCTGGCCCCTAGTCAATAAAAGGAGAGAGGAGATATATACTTGTCTCTCTAATAATGATAACCCCAAGGCTATTCGCAATGCCTTTATTAAGATACAGGCTACTTTAAAAGAATTATTGACGCGACAGTTTAAATCAGGCCCTATTGCCTCTAAAGGCTGGTTTGATAGAAAATGCTCCATGGCATTAAAGTCTTTAAAGAACTTGCTGCACGCTATACCCAAATCACTCACAGAAATACGCCAGGCTGGAATCCAGTACCGCTTAGCCATTAAAAATAGAAAAAAGGCTCTCAAAGCGGAAGCATGGCATAATCTGGTGACAACATCTGAAAACAGGGACATGTCAGCTTTTTGGAAACTTATTAACACCCCTTTGCCGTGGGTAAAAATGCCCACGAGGAGTTTGGATATGGCAATTAATGGTGAGGTGTGGGCTACCCATTTTAAAGAACTATACAGTAATCCCACATCCCTAAATAATCTTACACCAGAACTCATTTCTCAAACATATATCAATATAAATACATCCTGGGAGAGCCATAGCAAAATTGTATTTTCGTATGAGGAGGTAGAACTGGCAATCAGGGAAAGTCCTTCTGGGAAGGCACCAGGGCCGGATGCCATCCCAGCAGATGTGTATAAGGCAGAAATAGAATTTTGGGCTCCTCTTCTGACCTCTGTTTTGAACTCTCTAAATACTCTGGATCTTCTTCCAACATGGGCCGAGGCGATAGTAATACCTATTTTCAAAAAAGGAGATAGGCATTCTCCATCATGCTATAGACCCATATCCCTGCTCGACAAGTTAATGAAGATTGTTGGGCGCATCATCTTGAAACGAATAACTGAATGGACGGAAGCCGAGAATATTCTATCGACCTTACAATATGGTTTCCGGTCAGGTAGAGGAACAACAGAACAGACCCTCAATTTACACCTGATCATGTCCAAATATATCAACATCAAGAAGCGAAGCCTGTACATAACGTACATAGATTTAACCTCAGCATTCGATTGCGTCCTGCATGACCAACTATGGGATACTTTAAAACAATTGGGGATAGATCCATCAATCCTCCTTTTTATCAAGGCCCTGTATAGAGACGCAGGAGCCAGAGTTAGATTTGGCCCGAAGGGAGAGTGCTCGCCGCGCTTTGGCATTGGCAGAGGGGTTAGGCAGGGGTGCATCTTAGCTCCCCTGCTTTTCTCGCTCTATATAAATGCCATAGGCGAACATCTTAAAAACATCGAATGTGACTTCCCAAAAATAGCCGGTCAATCTATCCCAATTCTGCTATATGCAGATGATGCGGCAATTCTCTCCCAGACAAGAGTGGGTTTACAAAAAGCTGTTACCGCATTTTCTGCCTTCATGAATGACAGGGGCCTGAAAGTAAACATAGGAAAGACTCACACAATGTTATGCAACAAAAAGCACAAAAAAATCCCATGCCCTGTTTTCATCGAGGGCCAAAAACTGGAGACTGTGGAGGCTTTTACATACTTGGGCATTTGCCTACATAGAAAAGTTTCGTGGCAGTCGGCTGTTGACAAGAGGAAACTCGCGTTTATCCGAGCCATTGGCGGGGTTCGAGACTTTGCGGGAAAAATAGGGGGCAGGCCGGTAAAACAACTAATAACTATATACAAAGCGAAATGTGTTTCAACTGCCATTTATGGCGCTGGCCTTTGGGGCATTGACAAAAACATTTCATTGATACAAACAGTGGAAAATCAATTTCTAAGGTACCTTTTGGCCTCCACAAAAGCAACCTCTGTGTATATGATGCACATTGAACTGGACCTCCCGTACATATCGGACATAATAAAAACTGAGCCTCTTCTTCTCTGGCACAAAATCTGGTCCACCCCCGAGACATCTCTGAATAGAGAAGTGATACTAGATATTTTAAAATTGGAGGGGGTCAACCATGCAAACCATTCTAAATGGTTGGCTTATGTTGAGAACTTTTTTGAGGAAATTGGCCGTCCGGAGTGGTTTTCGGACCCAGTCTCACTGGAAAATGTCCCAAGGAAATTCTTAAGAAAGACCCTAATGGCCCACCTGGAAACAATCAGATGGAATAAGCAAAAACAAAATAAAAACATCCAGGCATACCAAAGGGTGACATCCCATAAGGGTCTACAATTATATCTCACTACAGATTTCTCATGTTATTCGAGGATGCTACTTACCAGATTCAGACTGGGTTCCTTTTTTAGACTTGTAACATTTCCTACATGCAATGATTGGACTCAGATTCTTTGTCAATGCCCATGTGACGACATGTCAATACAATCTAATATCCATACTATTCTATTTTGTAGATATTACATGTCACTGAGGAAAGCCCTACTGAAACCCCTACTCAAAAGTTGGGGTCTCAAATCCTGCAAAAGTGCTTTTGAGCGGTTACAAGAACTTGAAGACAGAGAGGTGATATCCACAATGGAACAGTTTTTAAAACTATTGATTAAGTTTAGGAGATCCTTAGAATGGCCTGTGTGAAAGTCATGTAGTTTTTTCCATATTAACCTTTGTCCTCTTTTACTTCTGAATTTTAAATTTATTTTTAACTATGTAATTGATGATTTTAAACTGATAGTTTATCTCTTTTTTTAATAGCTATAATTATGTATGCTTATATGATATTACTTCGTGAATATCGAATAAAGCTTATTTTGAATCTTTGAACTGTCTACATTTTATATTTCTCCAAGCAAATCCAGGCTTTATATTGGCTGGCTTATGTCAGTCCATATGAAATCATCTCCATTTCATCACCAAGTACAGGCTTTTCTTTAGCCCTATTGTCCTCAGCTTTCATGACTTTTAGCTTCCTCAAAAGTGAAACATTTCTTTCGAGTAACAGTTCAACTTCCTTGCCTTAGCAAACTTGCCGGTTTCCTGTCCTTAAGCCTTTCTCCAAGAGCACGGTTAGCACAATTTATTCAACAGCATTTTTTCTCTGACAAAAAGAATGTCAATGTGGTAAAAGTTTCCACTTCTGAAACGTGCAAGGCTCTTCTCTGGGCAAGATTCGAAACGCCATTTCTTAACATGCCTTTAGGCCTCACTCTGAAACTATTATTCAATCAAACACAAAACATCAATTAATTAGAGAATTGAGACCCATTCTGATACCCACCCCCTTTGCTAATTATTAGCCCGTTAATTTATGTTACCTAGCTGAGCACACAAAGCAGCATTTTATATCTACCGTCTTCTTTTAGACCGCAGGGATTCTCCTCGAGCTTTGTCACAAAAAAGACATATCATAGGACATAACGTAAGCACACGAATAAGCACATGCCATTAGTTAATCAGCCACATTTAACACTGACAAAGACAATAGACAGGGTTAGTTTATTATTTTCTACGTACTTGCAACATAGAGCACATAAGTTAGTCCCTCGTGTTTCTTGTGTATATGCATTTTAAAACTAAGTTGATTAATAATTCACCACATACTAGTTAATACGGTTATATTTTTATGGAAGATTAACTTTGCGAGTTTGAACAAAATATCATTCAGTACCTCGCTCCATCAACACAATGGAGCAGAGAAAAACCTTGACGGAGTCCTCAGACAATTCTGGTGGCCATGAATACTGCGAGACGTCATAAACTGGATTAAGGGTTGTGACATATGTTTGCAAATGAAATCAAATCATACGAAACAACAGGGTTTGCTACAACATCTACCCATCCCAGAGATGCCTTGGGAACACATCTCCATTGAATTTATAGTGGGTGTACCCAAAGATCGAGGATGTACCACAGTGATTGTGGTTATACACTATCTCACTAAGATGGGACATTTCATTGCATGTGAACAAGTACCTACAGCAGGACAACTAGCAAAATGACTTCTGGTACACATTGTTAGATTACATGGACGTCCGAAAAAGATTGTATCTGACAGAGTTACTCAGTTTACCGCTCAATTCTGGATGGTGTGGTGTTCCGCTTAAAAAATATCCGTGGCTCTCTCAACGAGCTTCCATCCTCAAACCGATGGACAGACCGAAAGGTTAAATCAAACATTGAAACAATACTTATGTTGATATGTGTACAGTAACACTTATGCTTTGGTCAATCAGTTATTGTGGCAGAGATTGCCTACAACAGTGCCAAACATTGTTCTACTCCACACACACCATACTGCAGCACATATGGATTCCATCCAAGGTTTCTCGCATTTCTCCACCCCTGCCATACAGATGCTATACCAGAAGTACAAAACCGACTGGCACATATACAGGAAACCTTTAGAGAGACACAAAGAAATTTAAAGATAGCAAAGGACCAATATAAAAAAGGTGACGGATCGCCATCGAAGACCTGGTGCGCTATATAAGAAAGGGGACGTTGTATGATTGTCAACTAAAAACATTCAATAAAAAAACAAATTTATTCAATCCTAAATACATAGGTCCTTATAAGATCCTTAAATGCATAAATCTATTGGTAGTTAAATTGGCATTACCGTCCATGGGTAAATGGTGAGAAGGAGTACGAGGTATATAAAATACTAGATACCAAGATGAGAGGCCTAAGGAGATGGTATCTGGTAGCATGGAAGGGGTATGGTCCAGAAGAGAATTCATGGGAACCAGCAAGTGGGATACACGCCTCTAAATTGATTGAAGCTTTTCATCGGAGATGCTTGCAGAAGCCTTGATTCTGTCAGTGTTCTACTATAAGGGGGATGTACAGCCACGATTCGCAGTGCGTGAGGAACGCACTGTCAACACTGCCCGAGTCTTGTGCGTAAGTTGGGAAAGATCAAGCATGGTCTCAAAACTACACTGCCCATGACCCTTAGCAGGATTAGAGGTGAAAAAAGGAGCAGTTAAGAGGGTGCTAAGCAGGAACTTGGTGTGCCTATGTACAGGAAAGGTGTGCACTGTGGCCTTGACTGTCAACGATGGGTTTATGCATCCCCAATGGTCTGGGGCCACCTAGGGATACTGGCGAAAGCAAATAGAAAAGGGTTCTTGTTCACCGTGGGCGAAGGGGAAGGTGGTGCAGGATCAAGTACAGTGGAGGAAATGGGAGAGGCACATCTAGACTGCAGATTGTCTAGAGGTACAGAGGTAATGGAGTTCACCGGCAGTAGTGGTCTCACTGCAACATATAGACAGGAGCGGTGTTGTGAAATAGGCCAGTGGGGATAGGGGCATTGGAGGTAGGTCTAGTCACTCCTACTGAGGGTGGATACCGACCCCAGATCCTATATGCCCTCTGGATTTCAAGAGGGGGTGTGAAGGAGAATCCAGTCACTTTTGGAAGAAACTCCAGTAAGAGAATTTGCATGTGTGACTCCTTCCTCTTCTCTGGTATGCTGTAAAATCTGACCTTGTCACAGTGGGATAGGTCTTCCAGGTCAATCAATTTTTGATAACAACAAGAGTTAGGGATCAAGGCTAAAATGCCTGCACCGGTACTAAAGCCCCAAATGTAAATATCTAATATGGTTAAGGTGCAAGTGGCCTGGAACACAATCCCCTATGTCACATAGGTGAGAGAAGTGAGACAAACCTCCTACTCCCTCAACAGAAACATGCACAAAAATGGCCCTGCACTCTTCAAGTATTTAACACAATGTTTAATAAAGTTCGTAGCAATATTCGTATCATAGACAATTCATAAATGGCCAGTTGTTTCCCCAAGAAATTCAAATGAAGGCTCTTCAGTTTAAAATGGGTTCTTTATTCAGATGTCTTTATAAAACGGATAGCCAACGCGTTTTGTCTGTTACCGGACTTCTTCAGGGCTATAAAAACACCTAAACACAAGGGTGCTATTTACAATGGTGCGGACACACATATTAAAAACATGTTACGAGGAAAACAGATTTTTATATATACAATGATGTCTGTCCACAGTACCCTATATACAATGAGTTCTATTTATAACTTGTCTACCCAATGACATCAGGGACAAGTGTACCCTTTAACAAGATCATATATTTCAAAATTTAGTTAACACTTTATATATGAAAAAATATATATATGGTACCTTTTGATTTCCTTATAATAGTCGTAATTCAAATCTTTCCATACTGAAAAAAGCCAGTCAATCTGTAGATGGAATAATGCCCACAGTTCTGCGACAATTTGAACTGTTACTCAAAAAAAGGTTAAAAAAAAGCATGTGGTATTATTCATACACTCTATTGTTATGAAGTTTAGTCAAGCACTATTGCCAACAAAATAGCAGTCTATCCATGATACTTGACCATCTCAAAAGTATGCATTCAGTGTCATCCCAATGTTTGCATTTTGTACTGTTATTATGTGATCTCGCAAAACCTATAGTTTTAGATATTATAGCATCTATGCTTATTATAAATCCCATTCAGGCATTATTGCCAACAAGATCATAGCATCTCCAAGATAGCGGGCCATATCAGAGTATCAATACGGTGTCATCCTAATGTTTACATTCTGTCATGTTATTATGCGAGATCAGAAATCCTTGAATTTATCCTATTATGACATCAACACTTACTTCAAAGAAATCAATTTTTTATGAATGTGCCAGAAATCGGGATGAACGTTATCCAGCTCTGCTATCTTCTCCTCCGTTGCCATTAGACGGTGGTATAGGGCACTCACCCTTATGTGGAGTCAATTGTCAGTTTTAATGATCTTCACATCTTGAGTAAGATCAATGATTTTTGAGTCCATGGCAGTGAGGTGGATTCCAACGGAGGTTATTTCTTTGAAGATGTTTTCAAGAGGTGTGTCCAGCAGAGTGGGCGATGCCCATGGAACAGGAGAGGGGGTAGATCTTCCATCACCTACTAACTCTATCAAAAGGAGTTGTCGAGAGGATTTACTGGACGCTATCATGAGAAAGTGGTTGACTTTGAAGGTGTTGTTGTAAGACAAGACAATGAAAGGTGTGTTTTTCATCCTAACATAACAATGGCCTGAAGATGAGTGACTCACGCCTAGCAGATTCATTGATGAGGTATGACCAAAGAGAAGGATTGAGTGGTCCGTCTTTGTCCAGCAGTGGAGGAGGGGGTGCCACCCTCTATGTTTAACATGAGACATGGGGTTACTCACAACCTTGACACAGGAAACAAAGGTAGGTAGTTTAGAAGCTAGTGGCAAAACTGAGGCGGATGGCCAGGTGATTTCAGTAGAGGGCCCTCTAATTGACTGTGGGTCTCAGCAAGGAGGGAACGGGTTACTTACATCTAGGGGCGGGAAATTGCCCTAATATGAGATTAGAAATGGAGTGTGGATGACTGTCTGCTTACTGTTGGATATGTGTAAAGGTGCCAGTCCACAGGGTACAGAGGTTGAAGGTACTGTGGGAGAGACCAGGCAGAAGGGAGGAGACTGGGATTGCCACTCATTTAAGCCCACATCAACAGCCATACCCCTTGTTCTCCCAAAGAAGCACAAACATGGTTAAATAAACCATTTGCAGGTGTTAGCTAGGCCCTAACACAAACCAGTAGATTGTGGGCTAGGCCACTAATCACTAGGTCTCAGGATGAGCAGGTTCCAATACGAAATAGTGCGGTAAAAATATGGCTTGGCGGAAGGGAGGGTTTGCAGCCACCACACAGGCAGGGCCTGTCTGGTATGAAAATGGGAATTGGGGGGGGCGAGCGCCAGCGAGGCTTGCACCCCCGATGGTGTAGCCCGAACTCAATGGGCTCTTTTTGGGTTATTCTTTTGGACTGGTGGGCGGGGGATATTTATACGGCCATTTTATATGCCGTGTCACCATTTTGGTAAGATGACATGGCAGCCGGTAGGGCTTTAGGGGAGAGTATTTAAAACTTTTTTACAATTGTACCTGGTTGGCATAGTTGCATTCAGGATGGCGAGCGGTGATCCCTGGGTGGAAGAGGCCATGAATCTACTGGCAGAAGTAGGACGCATGGACCTTGTGGTGACAGAGCAAGAGGGTGGGAGCAACCTGCTCAGCGTCTGGCTGGCGGTGTGACTGCGGTGGTCTGGATGTGCCTACCACAGTGGAAATACAGACCAGGTACGTGCCAGGGACCATGGGATAAGAGCGGTCCTAGGCAATGGGGAAGAGGGGACTGGGTGCCCTGCGGCGTCCCACTCTGCAATTTGAAGGCGGTAGGGCAGGGCCACATTGGGGAAGCACAGTGATGAGGTAATGGCAGCCGGAAGAGCCGATCATAACACAGGGGAAGAGCCATGGGAGGCGGGATTTAAAGTTGTAGTTCATGGTGGAGGAGAGGCGAAGAGGCCTCAGGAAGAGTCGAGTCTTAGGGGTATGAGAAAATTGGAGGCACGAGGCAAGGGGACAAAGGATAATCAAACAAGGTCCCCTGAAGGGCGGCAACAGTGGGGACAGTGGTCAGGAGAGGGTGCAGAGGGGCCTCCGAAGAGGAGGAAGCCCAGCAGACAGGTGGGGAGCATGGGTTCCAGGTAAGGGGCCACCAGCAGGCAGTGGGGGAAGAGACAAATGGGTGTGGAGGGGGACAAGGAAGAGGGGAGGAAGTTTGACCCCCAAGGGGAAGCCTCAGCATCACTGGAACCGGGGGAGGGGTAGTTGGAAAGGGCTCCATGGGGGATCAGGTCATGGTGGTCAGAAGAGGAGGTGTGGAAGCAGGAGACACAACCAGGGGCCAGCGGGAACAGGGGTGGACCAAAGGAAAGGAAAGAAAAGAGTTCAGGGTCTAGTGTCAGCCATAGTGGTGGCAAATGCTGGAATGGAGTTACAGGGAGGATCTGGATGGGGAGGGGGGTGTTCAGGACAGCGGGAGTTATGCTTCAGCTAAAGGCATAAATGTGCTGGGGACAGGACAAGGTGGGGTCCTAGCGCGAAGGGGGGCCCTCCCCGGGGGCAGGAAGGAAAAGGGTGGTACTGTTTGGGGAGGGGGTGAAGGAGATAGAGGGGGTGTGGACGGTACCACGGGGGAAATGCAGGATAGCAAGGGTTATTGGAAGTGGTACCCGATACCAATACTACCAGGGACAGGCAGGGACACTAATCCCGGTTTGCCAGACCTTGGCTTTTCTGTGCAGGAGCAGCTAGAGCGGGATACAGCAGTCTCGGGAGAGTCACATGCGGCTGTGTGATACCAAGGAGAAGAGATGGCATGATCTAGGGTGACCAGTTGGAGTACGTCGAGGGACGGTATGAACACTGCCTCGCGAAGGTCCGAGATAGCCTCGGCGGTGCAACAGTCCTGTTGGGTCAATGCAGCCTCTGTGGAGGCAGTGAGATGTTCAGGGCAGGAACACAAAACTGGGGCTGATGGGTGTCAAGAACCCCTGCAGCGCCCAGTTATTGATTTAGAGGCGCTCATTCGCATTAGGCGGCAGAATGCGAGGGCACATATTGGAGAAAAGATGTATCAGAGGGAGAAGTTTGTGGAGGTCACACAAATGGACTACAACAAGGATAGCTTAGAGGAGGGTGAGATTCTGGAAGAGGAAGAAGGCAGTGCACTGGAAGGATGAGGGAGGTCCCAGTAATTATGTGCCTAATATGTTAAAGATAAAAGAAACAGGAGATGGTTACCCAGCCAAGGTCAACACTATTTGACCCTCTGCACAACAGGTTAGGCGGCTGCATCTGGTGTGGACACCAACCTTGATGCCAGGTAAGGCAGAAGGGGAGTATGGTCAGCATGTTCTTACCAAGCGTAAGGTGTCCATAGGGACTGATGCGGGCTGGGAGGAGGCAGACGGGGAGGTCCATCTCTGCAAAGGGTGGTACGTAAGGGCAGACACGGAAGTACAGAAGGCTGAAGGGAAGGCCGCAAAACCAGGGATGACGGGGAAGCAATCCGATGAATTACAGAGGACGGTAGCAGACACAAATGATGCAGAAGAGGGAGGGAAAGACAATGGTAAAGGGCAAGCCGAAGGTGCTAAAGAAAGTCATGAGATT
This sequence comes from Lissotriton helveticus, assembly GCF_964261635.1. Taxonomy (NCBI): domain Eukaryota; kingdom Metazoa; phylum Chordata; class Amphibia; order Caudata; family Salamandridae; genus Lissotriton; species Lissotriton helveticus. The sequence continues at coordinate 976,965,626 of NC_136063.1, forward strand.
AAGCTGCAGAAACGGCCCTTCATAGGTGTGACGAAGCAATAGGTGCACACCTCATGTTAGCCACGAAGGAGAAAATATGGAAGGGGGAATATGTAGCGATGCTGAAGCTACTACATAAAGAATTGAAGTCCAAAGAACGATCGAATGAGGAAGAGCTGGAGTTGTTAAAGAGGCCTAAGGTGCCCATGACAATAGACAACTGGACAGCAGTGTTCCTGATATTGTGAGAAGTACCCAGAGAGGTGCGTGTACTTATTTAAGTACATGGATGTGATTAGAAGGGCACAGGTGACTTATAGGGTATATGCATGGGCACACTATGATAAGGAGTTCAGAGCAAGGCTGGCATGGGACCTGGAGGCATAATGGGATGAGATTGATATGGATCTGAACCAACAATCAATGGGGTCATCAACTTTGGGAAGATCACATACACTGCCAGTGGGCTCCAGTTAGTCTACCTACCCTTTCAGAATCATACCACCGGAAGGGGGGTACCAAAGACTTTAGGGAGTATACAAGGGGGCTGTTGGAACTTTAATAAGGGAACCTACATGATGGATTTAGGCATGAGTGCTCAAAATGCAGAGGATGGCACCCATTTGTGCACTGTTTTAGGGCAGGATACAACAGTCAAGGACATCATGGGGGCAAGATTTCCAGGAAAATAGTGCATACAATGGGCAGCAAGCACAACAGGGGGGCAGGACATGTCAGGAGAGGAGCACAGGGCTACATGGGAAAAGGCTTGTACACCCATTAGACAAGAGTGTCTGAGTGCCTGGCTGATACACTATCGACACAGGGAGGATGCATTGCTATTGAGTCTCGGTTTCAAAGAAGGGTTCAGGCTGGAATATGAAGGACCTCAGTCCTCCAGATGGGCAGAAAATCTGAGGTCAGTGGCTTTACATAAAGTGGTTGTGTGGGACAAATTTCTCAAAGAGGTTGATGAGGGGCACATGGAGGGCCCGTTCACAGAGTGTTTGATTAAGGAATTGTTAATCTCTCCTATTGGGGGGGTGCCAAAAAAGGATCCAGGCCAATATAGGTTGATACAGCACCTGATGTGGCCTCAAGGCATGTCAGTGAACAATTTCATATCGGAGGACCGAGCATCCATTTCCTATTCATCGGTGGTTGTTGTTAGGAGACTGGTAGAAAGGGTGGGCAGAGGTGCAGAGATGGCAAAATGCGTCATAACGTCAGCTTTTTGGCTACTGCCAGTACACCCTGATGATTTTCGGCTTTTAGGCATCGAGTTTGACGGAAATGTGTTTGTGGATAGGGCTTTGCATTTGGGTTGTTCTATATTGTGTTTTTTGAACAATTTAGTTCCTTCTTGCAATGGATCTTCTCTTGGAAAACTGGTAAAAAGACAGTGACACACTATCTTGATGACTTCTTCCTGGTGGACCAACCCAGTTCGGTGGACTGTCAGCAATGGCTGACAAGGTTCCAGGAGCTCATGAGTGTACTTGGGGTGCCCCCCGGGGCCAGAGAGGACACAAGGTACAAGCACAGTGTTGTAATTTCCAGGAATTGAGTTTGATTCTGTGGCTATGGAGGCACGCCTACTGCCGGTTAAAAAACGGCATATGCGAATGTTGATAGACAACATGTTGGCAAGATGAAATGTGACTGTGAGGGAAGTGCAAGTGCTCCAACGACATCTGAATTTTGCATGCCGCGTATTTTGTAGGAGACAGAGCAGGTCATTAGCTCGGCTTATGTTGCCGCATAACCACATGCATTTGTCCGCAGGGATAAAAGAAGATTTAGGTATGTGGTGCAGGTTCTTGGAAGAATTCAATGGGATCCCCATGGCTCCGCCAAAAGACTGGGAATGGGATGTCCAAGTATATTTAGATACGGCAGGGGCTAGTGGATTCGGGCTGCATTGGCAGGGGAACAACATTGCACGAATGAGGCAGGAGTATTGCCATTCTGAAGGAGTTTCCCCTAGTGGTAGCTGTCACAGTGTGGGTACACAGCTTAGCACACAAGAAGGTTATCTTCAGAGTAGACAATGTGACTCTGGTATATGTAGTTAACAAGCAGTCCGCGGGGATGAACAGGTTCTTGAGTTGCCGAGAGTTTTTATCCTTAGTTGTTGAAGCAAGATATTCTGTTCCACCCCAGACATGAGCCGGGTGAACAATGAAATTGTGGACGCTTTGTCTCGTCCACAGTGGGAGAGGATCAATGGGCTGGCCACAGAAGCAGATATTTGCAAGACACCGGTGCCTGCAGAGATGAGGTCCATAGGAGGCAAAGGATGCTGCAATTGGTGGTAGGGTTGTTGGCAGTTTCTACTAGGAGTGTGTGTAGGCAGGCATGACAGGAGTTTTTAGAGGGAGGGATGAAGAAGAAGTTTTAGAGGGAGGGACGAAGAAGAAGGCATACATTTGGGTAAGAGAAGAATATGTTGTTCAGTTTATTATGTCTTTGATTGACAAGGGTTTGTCTAAGGTCACAATTGTTGTCAAGCTGGCAGGGATTGCATTTATGGGCAAGCTGTGGTGGGGTTATGCCCCTTTCCTGTTAGAGTTGGGCAGACCAGAGCTCAGGGTCAGGAGGCTATTGTTGAGGAAATGTTTAGTCAGGCTCTTAACAGTTCTACCTAGGATCTGCAAAAGGGAAAAGGAGACATGGTTATTTTCTGCATCAATGTCATAGATGTATTTTTGAGCATTCGGAGTATCGGAGTTGTGGGTGAGGAAAGGGGTTGCAGGGCTTGATTGGTAGGAGGTAGAATTTGGGGGGAGGGAAAGTGGTGTGGTAACGATCATGCTCAAGCACTCTAAGATGGACCAAAGGGGCATGAGGAAAGTAGTGGTAATGAGGGCCAGTGGTAATGAGTGTCATTGGTATGCCCAGTACGTTGGGGATGTGCTTTGAAGGGTTTGACCACTAGGGGGCCGGGCAGTTTTTCACAGGGTGTCTGGACAGGGGGGGTGACAGCTGCACAGCTACTGTGGGTGATGAGGGGATCCCTGCTGCAGTTGGGTAAGATACCAGGGTATTTCGGCACTCACTGATTCCGAATTGGAGTAGCCATAGATACAGCAAAGCGGGGCTCCGGCAGGGACTGAATCATGCATTTGGGGCATTGGGCTTTGGATTGTTATAAAAGATATGTAAAGTGCGGGGACCCGGTGATTGTAACATGTAGTTTTCCATACTCACACATGTGTCTTTTCAGGTGCAGTAGTGGGAGCAAAGTCAGCGGCGCTGTCCATTTGGATAGTCGGCCATTCCTTTGTAAAATGGGTGCAACAACATGAACTGCAGAAGGGGAAATGTGTGAACCTTGGGTTGGATTTTTCGTTGTTTAACATAAGTTGGCATGAGAAAGGTGGTATGAGATGTGACAAACTCATGCCTTGCTTAAATACTTTGATGCAGCGACATATTTATCTTGATGTGTTAATTGTACATCTAGGGGAGAATGACCTAGTAGTATGCAAAGGATTGGCCTTATTGAAACAGATGAAAAGGGACTTGTTGGAGATCAGGCAGCAGTGGACCAGGATGCTTCATCAACTGGACCTAATTTATACCTAGAAGACAAAGGACGGGTCCGAAAGACCCGCTGCTATTGATAAGGCAAGAAGAAAGATCAATAGAGACATGTGGGTGTTTTCTGGAGAGGCAGGTTTTGGCAGGGTAGAGCACCCTGAATTGAAGTGTGTGGCGGTATAGTTTTTCAGAGGGGACAGAGTGCACTAGTGTTGATACGGGATGGAGATTTACTTGATCCAAATAAAGGAGGTCCTAGACAAAATATTGGATATTCAAAGGTAGAGAAGAGGTTACAGGGTTAAAATGGCAGAGTAGGGTTTTTTATATAGTTGCAAAGAAAGGATAAGGGTGGGGAAACCTTAGGGGTGGGGACGGAGGATATTTAGGTGAATCAATGTATAGCAAGGTATAGTTTTGTGAGGCAAAGGTCAAGGGTAATGTTTTTGTGAGGTGCACCTGTCTTCAATAAAGCAACCCTTTTCACATATATTAGAGTCATGATGGTCTGTGTTTCAACCTTTTGGTCCAAAGCTGCAGAGATGCCATCCGACGCAGCAGTTGGCACAGCTGATGGTAGCTATAAGGCTGTGCACTTGTTGTGACCGGGCCTCCGAGGTGAGCGGCAAGCGGCGGTAGCCTCCGGCACAGTAGATGTGGGTCACCGGGCCCTTGAAAGGGTCCAGGTACGAGCCTAGGGGCAAAGGCAGTAATTCCCCACCATCCTGTGATATTGTTTTCACCCCGGTAGCCAGTACCTTAATGCCATAACCGAGGCGGCAATTCCGCCACGCTGCGGGCGTTCTAAAGAGTGGGCGGGGCTGCGACGGCTGTTGGCCGTTCCCAGCACCAGGGAAGGAGTGCTCTCGTTGGCTGTCGGCCGACGGGAGCACATAAGGGGTTAAGGAAAGGTATGAGGTAGCCATCTTGGCAGTGGCGAGACTCCGCACTCCTTGCTTATTCTTCCTAATGAATGGTGGTATGCGTCTTCTAGTGCTGCCAAGAAACTGCAAGGTAACACATGGAGCTGAATAATACTCATACATAAAGAAATAAGTAACCTAAAAATAAATAAATACATAAATAATTGCCCTGAAAGCTGCATACTGAATTTGTTGCATTTATTTAACAAGGTAATGAGGGAGGCATTGGTAAATCAAAATTCCAAAACATTCTAGGCTGCTCATTAGTATAAGGGTAGGACGTTGTATTGGGAAAAGAACATGCTTAACAAGGTAGTAGTTGAAGGTCATGGAAAAGATTTACACATGGTGCTCAAAATACATAATTTGGATACATTTACTAAGTAGGCAGCTTACGTGTAGAGTTGTTAGAAAATACATACAAACTGAAATGCAAGTTAACAGATATTTTAAGTTTGCTTTGCAAATGCCTCAAACACATCTCAGTAAAATGTCATGGAAACATGTAGAAACTCATGAAAATGATAAATTTCACATAAAATATCCCCCTAACATCATGATGTTTTTTTATTTGATGTGAAAGACGAAAAGTCCACATCAAAGTGAAAGTAACAAAGTATAACCTTTAGCAATTTATTGTGTTCGTTGCTTTTCACTTTAGAGAAGCATTAACCATCATTTTATATTTTACTGCCTTTTTGGTTTCATGTCTTTTCCATGGCCTGTTCCTCCTTAAATCTTTGCTCCTGCCCAGAAACAACCTTACAGGGACTTTTTCCCACTATTGTCCTGGGGGCAATGGCCATTATGAAGGCACATACCTGGTTACAAAGTCAGAATGTAATTCTTGAGTTATTGTCTACCTGTTTATCAACAATATGTAATGGATTATAATGTAAACTGTATGTTATAGAAGGGCTGAGCAATCACAGGGAGGAATCATCTTTCCCATTCTGGTTTGAATGCTCATGCAAATGCGTAACAACATTTGCATGGAGATGTCATTATTTGAAGCAGACCGACAACAGAAAAACAAGCAAGGGCAAAACCAATAGGTCTGTCTGTGGCAAACTGGTGCAGTGGTTTGTTTTGATATTATTGACAGCATATGCCACAAAATAAAAAGAGGGCGAAAACAAAGAAAACCTGTGACCACTTAAATCAGGTGCCTGGTTACAGCATTAGATATTTACATTGTAAAAATATTACACATCTAATCCAATTTTATTACAATAGTAAATGTGCTTCCTAGCACGTAGGTTTTCTTAGAAAATGTATGGAAACAATTTTTAATTTTAATACACGACATGAAAATATATTTGTATTGGCAAAAAGAAAAATTTGCTTCCAAATCTTGCAACCTGAAAACATAGATTAAACACCCAATGATGACTTATAAAAAGTAGAAAAAGGTGTTGGGAAAGGAAAGCCCAATTGCCCTGTCACTGAAGCTCACTTCTTTTTAAGCAGATGTACAGGGAACATTCCGTCACTCACAGTGCAAGAGAGCGAATTACGCTGGGGTGAGTAGAAGCAAATTGTGAATGACTATTTATTAGACCAATTAGTGAAAAGGGCTGACCCAAAGTTCCTCTATGAATGTATATTTGTATGTAATATTTATGAAATACAATGTAAATTAAATGCAAGTCACCTAATATTTTAATTTTGTGTTGCTAATCCCTCAAAAGCTTCACAATAAAATGCTCATGGAAGCATGTAGAAATTCATGAAAATTATAAATTACACATGAAATGTCCCCCTAAGATCAAGATTTTTAGGTCTCGCCTGGCAACGCAGCGCAAAAGCGCTCTTGCCAGTGAAATCTATTGTCACTGACTTGTCTCTCATGGGAGAGAGGAGATGGGCATGCGCAGGACGGACTGGAAATGTGAACGCGCGCGTGATCACGCATGTACAGACATGCGATGAGCCCATTTCCTGTCCCCCTTCCGTTCTCGCAAGCCATGCAATCTGCTGCATGCCTCGCGTTGAACCCCACTTACTGGGGGACTCTACGCTGCTCCGTGGCTGCCTTATGTCTCTCGCCGAGCTTCCCTCTGTGGGGTGGGCTCCTTCACGCCAGTTGTAATACGTGGGGCTCCCTCAGCTCAAGGGAGCCTTGGGCACTTCTTGCCGTGCGCTCCATGCCCCGCCCATGTCACAGGCTAGGTTGCCCGCACGCATGCTCAGCTCAGGATGGCGTGCTTTCGCTTTCTCTCCCTATGCCGTGCTTTCGCTTTTCCTGTTCAGGATGCTGTGCTTAAACTTGGCCACCCCTCCGCCGGAGAACACGCGGGCTGCACCTGCCTATGATGAGGAGGCCCCGGGCTCCCTCGACACCTCCCCGCGGCACAGGGCATCGTGCAGCGCATCGACCAGCTGTACGCGGGACGAGTCCCTGGCCTCGCCGCACATCAGTACCGCCAGCTTCGGGCAGCACCTGGCGGGCAGCCGTAGGGGGCGCTGCCTCTACCGGGGCACAGTGGATGGCAGTTGGCAGTCCCTGGCCATCTTCAGCCTGTGTGGGGGTCTGGACGGCTTCTTCGCCATGAAACATGCCCCCTGGGCAGGGCCGCGCACGACGGCATCTACGGGGACCGCTCTGGGCCGCTGCTGCACCTCTTCAGCAATGGGCGCTTCAGCTTCCAGACCCTGCTGCCCCCACTGGAGAGCTGCAGGACTCCTGGCCAGCGGAGGAACACCACCACTGCAGCCCCAGCCCCGGCAACCCAGAGGCGCAGTCCAGGTCTGTGTCCAAGGCCCGGCACGTGGAGCTGCTGCTGGGGGCCGACGAGTCCATGGCCAAGAAGTACTGCAAGGAGGTGCACCACTACCTACTCACCCTGGCCTCCATCGCCTCCTCCCTCTACGGGCATGCCAACATCGAGAAACTGGTGCGCCTGGCTGTGGTCAAGGGGGTGGTGCTGTCCGACAAGGGCCCTGAGGTGAGCAAGCACGCTGCCACCACCCTGAAGAACTTCTGCAAGTGGCAGCATCAGCACAACCAGCTGGACGACGAGCATGACAAGCACCATGCCACCGCCATCCTCTTCACCCGAGAGGTAGGTCCGGCTGGAGCTTCCTCCCGCGTGCTACCCTGCTGGATACACAGCTAGATGTGAGCTACCTCTCTGGACACCCTGCTCCTTGCTACTGAACTGGGTACTCTGAGGTAGGCCTCCTTACCAAATATCCTGGTGTAATTCTGCATAGGATACCTAGCTGTCTCCTGCCTTACAGGTTCTTGGCTACATGTTGCATGCTGGAGACACCACTGCATTCTTTTAAAGATATACAACTGCATGCGTCCTAACCAGAGGCCGCTCCGTGTGCTCACTGGCTAGAAACCCCCCTGCATGCTCTGAGATTAGGGTCACCAGCTGGGTAGACATCAGCTGTACGTTACTTGTCTGAATGTCCTCCTGCATGACCCCTATCTTTCATGTCCCCAGCCTACCAAACCACACATGGTTAGATATTTTGAGAAATGCAGCCTTGCTCCATAGCTTACTAAAAGGCTCTGTGCTTGAACACCTTGCTCAAGCCTGTCTGGTGGGATAATGTACCGAAGGCTACCCAACAAGATACTCTATGGAAAGTTGAATAGTTTACTGAATGGTTCACTGGCGAGATGCAAACAGGACACAAGCTGCTTTGAGATAGTAGGATGTGTGTGGGGTAGGGAGAGAGGAATCATCAACTAACATATTATTATTGCTTTTTTAACAATGTTACTGGACCTGGTACAAGTCAGCGATGCATTTTAGGCAGCAGATTAGAGTACAGCCCAGCTGACCCTGCTTGACCTTTGTGTTAACTTGAACAGAATAGAACCATTTCCTTCTCCTTGCGAGCTCTATGTAGCGGGTGGGCTTCAACCATTCCTAGAACCAACAAGCATTTGCAAAGCAATAGGTCTCGCAGTTATGCAAGTTTTGAGCTATTGACATTGCAAATAACAATGCCTTTATTGTTGTTTTTGTTTTAAAACATAAATGAAAGGCATTGTCATGCCAATAGCTTAAACTTGCGTAACTGCGAAATCTATTGCATTGCAAATGCTTGTTTAAAATTTATTGTGAAAGAAAAAAGCTACAGCAAAGTGAATGTAAAAAACTGTAACTTTTAGTGATTCCTTGTGTTTGTTACTTTTCACTTCAGAGAATCCTTAATAAATCATTATTTAATAAGCTGACGAGCTTCTGGATGACGCACTTGCGTGCCGGTTAGGCATCAAGGCCTGTGACGGTTGATTGGCGGCCTCTTTTTCCACCCGGAATACGTTCTCTACTGATGAGGAAAGATATCCCGAAACCCAGGCCATGCCTCGGGTCTAGAGATTTTCACAACAACAAGTACTTACTTGCACCTACTGAGGTGAACCACTCATGAACTATACATACCAGAATCCTTAGGGGCGATCCGGAGGAGGGGCTAGCGGTGTGCAATCCATTGCGGTTGATTCTACAAATGGGCTCCCTTGAGCCTTTAAGCTGACGAGCTTCTGGATGACGCACCTGCGTGCCGGTTAGGCATCAAGGCTGTGACGGTTGCTTGGCGGCCTCTTTTTCCACCCTGAATACGTTCTCTACTGATGAGGGAAGATATCCCGAAACCCGGGCCATGTCTCGGGTCTAGAGATCTTCACAACAACAAGTACTTACTTGCACCTACTGAGGTGAACCACTCATGAACTATATGTACCAGAATCCTTAAGGGTGATCCGGAGGAGGGGCTAGCGGTGTGCGATCCATTGCGGTTGATTCAACAAATTGGCTCCCTTGAGCCTTTAAGCTGACGAGCTTCTGGATGTTGCACCTGCGTGCCGGTTAGGCATCAAGGCCTGTGACGGTTGCTTGGCGGCCTCTTTTTCCACCCCGAATACGTTCTCTAATAATGAGGGAAGATATCCCGAAACCCGGGCCATGTCTCAGGTCTAGAGATCTTCACAACAACAAGTACTTACTTGCACCTACTGAGGTGAACCACTCATGAACTATACGTACCAGAATCCTTATGGGCAATCCGGAGGAGGGGCTAGCGGTGTGCAATCCATTGTGGTTCATTCTACAAATGGGCTCCCTTGAGCCTTTAAGCTGACGAGCTTCTGGATGATGCACCTGCGTGCTGGTTAGGCATCAAGGCCTGTGACGGTTGCTTGGCGGCCGTTTTTTCCACCCAAAATACGTTCTCTACTGATGAGGGCAGATATCCCGAAACCCGGGCCGTGTCTCGGGTCTAGAGATCTTCACAACAACAAGTACTTACATGGACCTACTGAGGTGAACCACTCATGAACTATACGTACCAGAATCCTTATGGGCGATCCGGAGGAGGGGCTAGGGGTGTGCGATCCATTGCGGTTGATTCTACAAATGGGCTCCCTTGAGCCTTTAAGCTGACGAGCTTCTGGATGTTGCACCTGCGTGCCGGTTAGGCATCAAGGCCTGTGACGGTTGCTTGGCGGCCTCTTTTTCCACCCCGAATACGTTCTCTAATAATGAGGGAAGATATCCCGAAACCCGGGCCATGTCTCGGGTCTAGAGATCTTCACAACAACAAGTACTTACTTGCACCTACTGAGGTGAACCACTCATGAACTATACGTACCAGAATCCTTATGGGCAATCCGGAGGAGGGGCTAGCGGTGTGCAATCCATTGTGGTTCATTCTACAAATGGGCTCCCTTGAGCCTTTAAGCTGACGAGCTTCTGGATGATGCACCTGCGTGCTGGTTAGGCATCAAGGCCTGTGACGGTTGCTTGGCGGCCGTTTTTTCCACCCAAAATACGTTCTCTACTGATGAGGGCAGATATCCCGAAACCCGGGCCGTGTCTCGGGTCTAGAGATCTTCACAACAACAAGTACTTACATGGACCTACTGAGGTGAACCACTCATGAACTATACGTACCAGAATCCTTATGGGCGATCCGGAGGAGGGGCTAGGGGTGTGCGATCCATTGCGGTTGATTCTACAAATGGGCTCCCTTGAGCCTTTAAGCTGACGAGCTTCTGGATGACGCACCTGCGTGCCGGTTAGGCATCAAGGCCTGTGACAGTTGCTTGGCGGCCTCTTTTCCCTCCCCGAATACGTTCTCTACTGATGAGGGAAGATATCCCGAAACCCGGGCCATGTCTCGGGTCTAGAGATCTTCACAACAACAAGTACTTACTTGCACCTACTGAGGTGAACCACTCATGAACTATACGTACCAGAATCCTTAGAGGCGATCCGGAGGAGGGGCTAGCGGTGTGCGATCCATTGCGGTTGATTCTACAAATGGGCTCCCTTGAGCCTTTAAGCTGACGAGCTTCTGGATGACGCACCTGCGTGCCGGTTAGGCATCAAGGCCTGTGACGGTTGCTTGGCGGCCTCTTTTTCCACCCAAATACGTTCTCTACTGATGAGGGAAGATATCCCCAAACCCATGCCATGTCTCGGGTCTAGAGATCTTCACAACAACAAGTACTTACTTGCACCTACTGAGGTGAACCACTCATGAACTATACGTACCAGAATCCTTAGGGGCGATCTGGATGAGGGGCTAGCGGTGTGTGATCCATTGCGGTTGATTCTACAAATGGGCTCCCTTGAGCCTTTAAGCTGACGAGCTTCTGGATGACGCAGCTGCGTGCCGGTTAGGCATCAAGGCCTGTGACGGTTGCTTGGCGGCCTCTTTTTCCACCCTGAATACGTTCTCTACTGATGAGGGAAGATATCCCGAAACCCGGGCCATGTCTCTGGTCTAGAGATCTTCACAACAACAAGTACTTACTTGCACCTACTGAGGTGAACCACTCATGAACTATATGTACCAGAATCCTTATGGGCGATCCGGAGGAGGGGCTAGCGGTGTGCGATCCATTGCGGTTGATTCTATTATTTAATAGTTCACTGCCTTTTTGGTTTCATCTGTCTTTTCGATGACCCATTGGTCCTGAAATCTTTGGCCCTTCCCAGAAACAGCCTCTATTGTCCTGGGGACATTAGCCATTATGAAGGCACATACCTGGGTATAAAGTCAGAATGTCATTTTTGAGTTTTTGTTCACCTGTTTAACAACAATATGTAAGGGATTAGAATATAAACTGTATGTTTTAGAAGGGCTGAGCCACCACAGCAGGGAATCATCTCTTCCATTCTGATTTGAATGCTCATGCAAATGCATAACAACATTTGCATGGAGATGTCATTTCTGTTTAGGAAGTATCACTTACTCACATTCGCCTGTCAACAACCTGCATACATTCTTATAGCTGTACAAATCTTGAGCACCTCAGTGTAGAAAAAGGAGCTAACATTATGTTGAAGTAGATCAAAAACAGAAAAAGAGATATGGGCAAAACCAATAGGTCAGGCCATGGCAAACTGGTGCAATTCTCTGCTTTTTTAATATTGAATTTATTATTGAAAGCATATACCACAAAATTAAAATGAAGACGAAAACAGACAGAACCTGCTATGACTTAAATGAGGTGGCTGATAATAGCATTATAATTGAGATTGTAAAACTATTAAACATCTAATACAACTTAAATACAGTTGTACAGATGCTTACTTGCAGGTAGGTGTACTTAGAAAATGTATGGAAATTATTTTTACTTTGAATACACATGACAGGAAATGATGTTTTTTATTGGTGCAAAGAAAAGGTGCTACTGCTATGAAATATTGTCGCATGAAAACATAGTTGAAACACAAGGATTACTAATAAAAGGCTAAAAATTGGGGAAAAAAGCATTGGCAACGTAAAGCCATTGGCACTTTCACTGAAGTTCACATCTTTTTTAGCTGATGTACAATCGTGGTAAGGGAACATACTGTCCCTCATAATGTAAGAGGACCAATAGCTGAAGTGGGTTCACCCCTTGCTCCATGCTGTGCTCTGGGGGAGTGGAAGCAAATTGTGAATGACTGTTAATCAGACCAATGAATCAAAACGGCTGAACCAAAGTTCCTCTGTATATCTATATTGTATGTATTTTTTTGTATGACGGGATGTAGCGGAGAGAGCAAATGCTGTCCACAGGCCGGACCTAAAAATATGCATTGACTGAAATTTTGTGAAGGCATTTTCAGCTCATCATACCTGAAAGCATTTTGAAGATATGCCTGAGCTGGGCTACATTTGTGCCATAGGAGCCAAAGCTATGTGGGTGCCCTCAGGGGGACTGGAGCACCCCAGATAAAAAATAAGATTGCCACACAAAGACGCACACCAGCCCCCCAATTGGTATTCATAGAATTGGGTGAGGAAGTCCCCTTGATGCCCGGTTAGGGCTGCAATTTGCATGCTTTCTTCCTTCTGGTGCTACAAGAAGGGCCATGGACACCACAAACCTATGTTGTATGTGCTGGGTGGGAAGGGGAGGGGAGTGTAGCGACTAACTGCAAATGATTATAAATATTAACAATTAGTCTCCTGGGGCCAGGCACAACATTTGTGGTGGAACATGTGATCTCAGATGACCAGGGTTGATATGCTGTACTCCAGGGCTATTTATACAGTACACCAGAGGTCTTCAAACTTTTTTGCTCTGAGCCCCCCCTAAGCAAAATTTTTGAGGTTGGGACCCCCCTGCAAAACTTTATGGCAAGGATTGGGGGAGCAGGATGGAGATGGTTGCATGCAAGTGCCCGCTCTTATGAGTTGATATCCGGAGTACTTTTCCTATAGCTTATAAACTGCAGTAAATATAAGACTTATAAAACAGCAAATGCATCAAACAAAAACATGCATTACCCCAAACATACATATGCCCATAATTGGGGTGGTTTGAGCCTCTAACAATCTTGGACCCCAATGCAACTACACCTGTTGCGCTAATGATAACTGTAGTACTGAGTAGCAGGCTACTCCTCTGCATCTTTTACCTCTTCCCCACCATGACAGGCCATCACCTCGGTCCTAATGCTAGGAAGGAAAATAAGCTCTCATGCCCCTTTTTTAAAGGTAGACAGTCATAATTGTGATGCAGTGGGCCCCCCAAATCCCTGGGCCCCAGCCCTGCTGCATGTGCTTCTTTAATGATAATCAGCAGTGGCCACTTACAATCCTGGCAGCAGCGCCAGCTTCACAAATGAATGAACCTTTGAAAAAACAATTAAAAAGCACTTATATTGTCCCCTTCTTTGGGGTATCTTTCAGAAAAGGCTGCATCTGGCCATTTGTAAACATAAAAATTAGTCCCCATACGGTGCTCCCTATTCTGGACTTTCTCTTTGACAATATCTATCAATCTCGCTCCTTTCATCTGTCTCTTAAACCATTTCTGTGAGGCCCCAGGGATTGAGAGGATTAGAGCTCTGTATCTGAATGTAATCCTGCTGGCCTTCTACCTGCCACCTCATGGACTCAACTTACACAAAAAACTGCCCCTGAATGGTTAATGCTGACTTTGAGGTGCCTCTGCCTAAAAGCGAAGGGTGTGGAGGTAGTGCAGAAAGTTAAAAAAGAAACCAGCCGTTAATTGATTGAGTTGCTTAAAGTCAGGGCCACTGGAATTATGAGTTTCTGCAGCAGCAGCGTTTACCACATAATTGAGTTTACCACATGTGCTACATAATCCACAATCTGCAGATTTCAACAAAAGAAACTTGATTCTAGCTCACACAGAACACAATTTACTTAAAACGTGGCACAGTGTTCCATAGCATTGGAAGGCCATTTGCAAAGATTGACTGGAAATCTTGTAGTTGCTTACTGCTGTATTTAGGTGTTTTATAGATTTGACACACATTCCACCATCTGCCACATCATCTGCGGATATTACCAAAAACAAAAATAAAATTCTAGGTCAAACGGTTCCAAAGTTAGTAAAAATGCTATGACACATGGTGCTGGGCGGTGGAAGGCACTTTGCAAAGCTGGCCTGGTCTTCTTTCTGTTGCTTATAGTTATATTTCGGTATTAAACTGGTCCTAATGAGGTGCAATCAATGCCCAGACAGTATTACCAAGTTTTAAAATGAAAAATGAATGAAGCAATGTTATTAAAAAAACGTGCTGCATATTCCGCCTATTCTGGCCTCATCATTTACTCAACTCTGTCTCATAATTTGTCCCTCTTCTGCCGCATAATTCCAGTGGCCTTGCTTATACCCTGGATCTCAAGCTAAGCATTCTAGGTTTGTGTGAGGTACAGGCGCTCGCCAAGTCTAGAACTAGGCCCAGTAGCTCTCAGGCACCTATGACATGCCTACCGAATGTTAGAACTACCTACTCTTTGATGTGCGCATTTTAAATGTTAAAGTTTTTTAAACAAAAAATTATTAACTCTTCATCCCATAATATAATATGACAGCCGTGAATCGAGCAAGTGAAAGCAGCAATCCCTTCTTGTGCTCAAAACCAGGACACTGACCAGCAAGGCTCGCCCTCGTGAAACACAACCAAAAGCATCAAAAAACAAACGAGGGAAAACACAAAGTACAAAAGTTGCATTTAGTACTGCCCAGTTAAAACGCACATTCAAACAACCTCTCAAACAAATATAGTTTTCACTAGGACAAACACACCACAAACTGATTTCACATTAAGAATTTGTGTAGCCTTTACTTATTGAAACATAGAGAAAATACATGTTTCAGGCAAAATAAGTCTTGACCATTCATAATTACACAAATTGCAAACACTACAAAATTGGTTCCTCTATTTTTGTTGAGGGTCTTTCATTGACCATAGCTTTTTTGATAATATGTCTATAACTCATTATATATCAATATAACTTACTTAAAATTATGTACGGGGTCCATAAACAAGCTCATGCCGTCTCAGACCCGTTTCTTCATTTCACTCTCGTGCAAAAACCTTCATGTAACATGGACTTATCAATGCCTCTTCATCTATGCAGCATTAGGTGAGCAGAAAGATGAGCAACGGTGAAGGTAGATTTGACGTGTTTCTGCACCAGTGAAATGTTCTGTGTCCCAGCCCCTGTTGGGTTTCATTTGTGTTGTGCTTAATACAACGCTATTCCAATTTGGGACATTTATGCGCCCCCTAGAGGAGTTCTACTACATCTATTTAATAAAACATTTGCATTATTTTAAGGGAGTTTCAAAGTCTGTTCAGGAACGGTCTTTAAAGGCTAATTGTGAACAGTAAGCTCTGAAACGCCCAGGTTTCCTGGCGACACCTTTCTTTGCAGCATAAATCATTGCCCCCTCCCCCCCCAAACAAGTACCTGTGAATAATAGATGAAATCTAAACGTGAAGAAAGAACGAGCATTTGCAATGCAACAGGTCTCGCAGTTATGCGAGTTTGAGCTATTGGCATTGTAAATGGCAATGCCTTTTATTTATGTTTTGGTTTTCAAAACATAAATAAAAGACATAGCTATTTACAATACCAGTAGCTTAAATTCCAGCAAATGCGAGACCTATTGTTCCAAATGCTTGTCAGTAATCTCTTTGACCTTGCCTGCCACACTCAGTGACCCCTGCCCCCAGGGCACTCAAATCACGCTCGGAATAAATGAAGACAGCCTGGAACTGCAGCAAGTAAACAAAACTCGCACTTCCAGGCAATCTTCATTTACATACACTTGAAGAGGCATCTGCGCCCCCCTGAGAACCCATCCACACCCCCCCAGGGGGGCACGCAACACAGTTTGAAGAACTCTGCAGTACACTAATCACACTTGTGAATGTCGATGGTCCGAACATAGATGACCCACATTTTTATATAGGCATCTGTGAACATGATTAGCACCTTGCCACCATCCAAAAATGTATGGGGAGTGGATCTCTACACACATCTCGTTAAAGTCAAGGATAAGTCGACACCACATGGAGGACAAGTCAAACAATTGGCCTGAATACCAAGAGAAGGGATGGAAGAATTTGATATGATTAATACATGGAGAATCGGTAACCTAGAGAGGCGGGAAGGTACCCATGCATCATCTGCCCATGGAACATGGTCCCGGCTATACTACTGGCTTGTAACTGGGGAGGTGGATGCAAGGGTATCAGATGTAAAACATTTGCCAAAACCCCTATCTGACTACAACCCGGTAACACTTGAGATATAGATACCATTATACTTACCTAGACAATTTAAATGGAGGTTCAGGGCGGATGCACTATGGGGCCCGGTATATAAAAACAGGATAAGGTAAGCTATTTTAACCTACTTTGACATAAACAAGGGTTCAGTCAAAGAGGAGAGTATATTATGGGAGGCATTCAAAGCCACAATAAGGGGGATATGTGTCAGCATGAGTGCAGGTATATTAAAAGAGATACGCAAATAATTGAGTATGTTGGAATAAGATATAAAGAAATTGGAAAACGAATACAATATCAAATCCTAGAAGCAATAAGGGAACAGATAACAGAGTACAATGAACTAGAGCAAAGGGAAGTACAGTATTCGGCACAACGCCATGTTGCCAGGGCATACAGAGAGGAAGAAGACCAGGTCATAACCTGCTCACCAGAATAAAATTGCCTAGAAGACAAAACCCTATGATTAAGATAACAGATCGAGAGGGGGTGGATCATTATGACGCACTCTGGATATTGGGAAAATTTAGGACATTTTATGAAGAACTGTATGCTTCCCGGGGGGACATTGATGAGGAAGGGTTGTGTAGTGTAGTTCCTATTATCCCAATAGGCTCTGCGCATTGGAATAATACCTTCAATAGTATAGGCCTAGACCAGACGTTAACTAGGTCTACTACTGTCGATATTAGACTTAAAGTTTTGGGTTTGCCAGCTAGCTCAGAGTTCACTAGAAACTTTCTCGAATAGGCAAGAAGGAGTTGAACCTCCCTGGATAGACAAGAAGGGATTTAGTTTCTGACAACCATAGAACATGACAACTTTGCTCTCCCCTAATCAAGAGTGTATCTCGAGAGTCGTGTGAACAAAAGGCAATTTATTTTACTCAGTCAGTACGTGCATTCTTAGTCTCATCAGATTGTAGAGAAAAGGAAGAGACGGGCGTGTTCAATAAAAGATGTTATTTATTGATCAGTCTCTTTTCTCATACAAGAGAAATGGATCGATATTATTGCAATACTTATGGTTAAGTAAAGTGCATACATTAAAAGCAGAAGTATAAAATAATACTGTAAAAACATTGATATGGTTTCTAAGCCATATGAAGGTTTAAAATGAATAAGATATATTACATACACATATACATTTGACTAATCGTACTCAACTGGTGTTTCTAACTACGCCTACCCCGTGTACCTGACCTAAGCCTAATGCGTGGGCGGGAATAGAAAGTTACAGTTTAAGTTAAGTTTGTTTTGCCAAGTGACTGACTAAAGAATTCTCTGTGAGGGGTTATTCAGTTCTGTACCTGGAATCTAGGATGGATGAGGGATGGTATCTCTCGTCTCTGGTCTCGATATTCCAGGCTGCCTGCGAGGGCTACCCGGAAGCGCCGGAGCTGGATTTCTCGGCAGGAGAAAGGCGGCGTCTCGTTCTCAGCACGTCAGAAAGGCGGGGCTGCGCCAGCGGGGTCTGCTCTGCTCTGGGCTTCGGCAAGTCTGGCTGCTCCGTTCTCGTCACCACCGCGTGTGTTTGCATAGGGCAATATCGGTAATATTTATACCTTTAAGGTGCCGAGATTGCCGAGATTGACGTAAGGATGGACATAGATACGTCAATAAGGATGTCATACGACCAGGTCGTTAGCACATTCTTTTGCTGAAGTTCTCGGTGAAATCAAAACAATGGCCGCAGGGTTTTTCCCAGGTTGTCATAGGTTTGATTTGTTTTGAGAACTCCGTATGCTTTATCAGGGGCTGGAGGAATATCGCTTGTCTAATTAGATGGCAAGCGTTATGACTTAATCAGATAACACGTTCCTGTGCCGTAGTGTGGCTTTATCAGATAACGGTTCCTGCATCATGGGGGTTTTCTGCCTCATGGGATGGCTGCTAGTTAACTTGTTAACCAGAATAGGGTCAGGAATAGGGGGATCGATACAGAACCTATAGGAATACATCACACCCACTCCACGCTAACTATGGACATATTTACGAATCTATGCATAGTAAAACATACTGTAGAGTATCGTGTATACCTTACCACCCCAAAATACATAAATGCATTTTGAAATTATCAAATATACGGAAAAAACAGTCACATGTAATATATGCACTCAAGCTGTAGAATAACGCTAAAGTAATCACGCATATCTATACATTATCACTAATTTGTATACGAGAATTTAATGGCTCTTAATACAGAAAAAAGGTTCGAGACCATTCCATCACAGAATAAAATAATTATGAACATACCAGCGGGCAGCTAATGTCTATAAAGTATCTAAAAATAGAAATCTTAGTTCTCTAAGAATAGTTCTTACTTTAAGCAGAAAATAAGTGTCCCGAAAAATTCGTAAAAATATTTTGGGGCTGCTGAAAAAAAATTTGCTGTCCGTGAACTGGAGGGAAAATTGTTCATGGTATTTTGCTATTCTAGTTGAAGGCCAAATTCAGGGAACGCCGTGTGCGAGCTTGCTCAAAAGTCTCTATTTCTGCTCTGGTGAGAACATCATATCATTTAGACTCTCGAAAAAGTTGTCAACAGCTTCCTGGGAGAGTTCCACTAACTCGGAAATAGGTGTAACCATGCATTCGTGCGCATGATTGTCTCCAGTGACATTCTGATTAATGTCGCTGACAGAAGGTCGTACCTGATCGATGCTGCTTTCATCTTGAACTTCACTACCCCTTAATCGTAGTGGTGAAGCTTCCACGAATACCGTCATCAGGATTGGTAGCCTTTGAGGGCAGCACAAAGCATGAGCCTTTATCGGACTCAACAATGTTTCTGCATCCATTGGCGCATCCGATTGTAGCGTCAGACAGGTGTCTAACACGCATTCTTCTCCGCATAGCAGGCACCTTAATACAGGTAAAACACATCGATGCCACATGGGTCGAAATGATAGAAACCAAGTCATGTTCAGGTCTCTAAGCCGGGATAGTCCCAGGATTTTTGATATCCGGTCCCGGTATCCAATGGCTAGGATTGTTTCTTCCCTTGTCGCAGGTGTTTTGTCTGTGACATGGTTTGCCATAACGAAATATAAGGACTAAGAATAGGATTCCTGCAATTAGTCCTAAAATGAGGGGAAGTCCGCCAAAAATCGAATGGACGAAATCTGGAAAAATACCCAGTATGGCTTTGAATGGTGTTAACGCCATCGAAAATACCGTCTTAAATACTTTTGAGACTCCACTGGTATCAGAAATATTTAAGATTTCATTCAGGATTTCTACGAAATGTATGGGGGAATTAGTTGATAATAAGGAGTGAATCTCTGCAGTCCTCCTTGCGACTAGGAGATCATACGTTTCTTTTGATGACGTGAGTCTGGTCGGCGTCTGAAGAAGCACTGTTTTCATTCTGCTTAAAGTATCTATTCGAATAGAAGTAATTTTCAAGTTGGGCCATGCCCTTGCATCCCTGTCTGGAAGGGAGCTGGGGAACAATAAGCGTCCACAGCACTTGACCTTCGCAGTCGTAGTTACGAGATAAGGAGTCCCGGGCATAAGACTACAGCATCTGCGATCTACAATTAGAATGTAACTCCCATTATAGAGTCTTTGAAAGAATGGTTCTATCTCTGTTGCAGGTGCGCCTAGCTGTTGACATGAAAGGTTATTTGAGTTCCCTTCACAGGCTCCATGCAAACTAATTCCATTACACAGAAGTGTACCGCTCAGTGACATTGCACAATTATTGCCACTAAGAAACACTTTCTGTCCTTTATTACTGACACATGCATGTGAATAGGGCAAGTTCCATGTTGTTTTAATGTACCCCTTTCCCAGTTTTTCGTACATGCCAGCCTGTATATATCTTTGGCAGTATTAAAACCTGAAGGTTGAGATTGGAATATTAATTATCCCATGTATTATCCATTCACTGACAGGTCGTTCTGACATTGTCACTGGTAATCTTTCTAGTTTCTCAATGCTCAGGATTGTATAATCAGCACCCTTCTGGGCCATACTGATTTGTTTATCAGTAAGGTTAAAGATATTGAAAAGTGACGTTGTGTTGATTAAACGCCAAGGCACATAGCCTGAACGCAGATTTTGTAACGTCCAGCCAAGCTGTACAATAGAACGCAATTGAGACTGACCGTGTTGTAACAACAGTAAGTCTTGCGATATTATGTCGATTGCTGAAGACACAATGCTGTCCAGAGAAAAAATTCTGGAGGACAGAGTCATTAACCCATTGTCCACTACAGAAAGTGATTTTTCCAAATTAATACGGTCAATTTCCCGTATCCTTTCTGCTGTCTCAATTTGAGTAACCTTCCAGGCCTCATTGTATGCTGCATATACAGAGGCTGCTATGAAACGCTTTTGACGCTGTTTGCGTGGTCCCATAGTGAAATCACGCAAGTCAGCACCATCAGTAAGTAAAGTTAGGTGTTGCTTGATTTCTGCCAGTGTGGAAGTTTGTAGCCATTGAAGGCATAATTTGCCCACACTGTAGGTGGTTATTATCCCTGGGTGATGTCTTTGGGGATATCTAGGGTCTGGCCTGGTCATTTTGAACCCCTGTGTTTTGTTCAGGAATCTGTTTTGACAGTTATTAGTATCTGTGGGCCAGATCAACCACTGTTTCCAATCTGGATGTGTTCTGTTTTGGTTTAATACATAATTTACGTCTATCTCTTCATCTGTGGAGCTATTGCTGTTCATTGTTGGTTTTGGAATAGACGGTTTATTTAAGTCTTTGATTTTGGCTAAGCCAAGACAGGTAGTTTGTTGAACAGTGTCATTTAAAAATATAATTTGTTCTGGGATCATGCAGGCTCTAAACAAAGCTTCTCTACCCTGTACTTGCCATTCTTTTGTGCCCCAAACACTTTTCAATTCAACATTTTTGTCCCAATAATCAAAACCAAAAGTATTCATTTGTTAAAAGAATGAGTCTGAATATATCAATTTTGTGTTGGTTATCATGGTCTTTGTCCCTGTCTTATTTGACAATTTGAAATAAAATGTTTCAGCATTACTTATGTTAAAACCTGAAAAGTATGAATATTTGTCATAAACGGTTCTTGAGCTTCCTTTTGGAGGGGTTGCACAATGTTCCCATTGATTATAATTTAAAACATTTCTAGGTTGTGCAGATCTATGTAGAAAATGGTTACCATAGTGGTTATAACAGTACATACTATCATAATTTGTCGAACCCTGCAAATAATCATGTTTGGTAAATTTAGCAGACATCACTAAGTCAGACATCATATTATTTATACTTTCAAAGTCCCAATCATCAGCAAATGAGCTTGGTTTTACAAAGTCACTCAATGAGATTTTAATCTGGTGTGGATATTTCAGGATTTCAACCGGACCATAGATTTCATAGTCAGTGTTATCCCATGCTACCCCACCCGGTATAGGATTGGCTGTGAAGTTGACTGAAGAAAGTTCTCTTTTCTCGACGTGTGAAGATGTGTGTGGTTTGAGGATCAAGTTGATTTTCTGACTTGCTGTGTCCATTTTAGCATATTTTCCCTCAATGAAGCGTCCCAAAGTTAGTATCATGATGAGCCAAAGTATAAACCAAAACCCACCCAAAATTCAATCCATGGAGAAATCAGATATGTTTCTTTCAGTTGTTTCAAAAGTTTTTTAGCTTTATCTTTAAAGGTTTTTGTTGATGGCTGTGTTTTTGATTCAGTGAAGTCCTCAGAGGAATCATCGAAGTTTATGAAGTAGCCGGATGCAGTTCTGTCAATTGTTCCAATTGCTTCAGGATTACTGTTTCTTGCATAGTCGTTTGTTACTTCATTATAGATTGGTGTGTCTCTGCTAAATGTTTTTATTTGGGTGTTCAGAGGTCTAAGTTCCATTGCATTGTTGCATAGTCCTTGTTGTAGTTCTGTAGGCGTTTCGAATGTGATTAGCCTCTTAGATTGAGCCTCTGTGTTAGTAGCAAATCTTGGTGTTCTACTACTTCTGGGGAGTCCACTTGGCCTACTATTTGTTATCGGCCACATGTTGTGGTTTTACCAGGTCGATGGATACAACTCGGTTCTCCTTTTTACCAGCAAGCGGCGGTAGTACTACTGATCTTGTCCCGTTGACAGACAAGACAGGAACTGCTTTTCTGTAAGAAGGCCCAAATTCCTTCTTTACCGCGATCTTTTCTCTGACTAGATCCCCGACTTTTGGAATCCAGACAGGTCTTGCTGGGACAGGTGGTGGTTCTTCAGTGGTTGTTGGCTGCTGTTTCAACTTTATGTTGCTCAGGTCTTTTCTTGTTTCATTTAAGTCCTGTAAAATAGCCAAACGATCTTTGATATCAAAGCTTTTTTCCTTTACCACTGAAGTCTGACTGTCAAGGTCAGAGATTAACATCCTAGTTCCAAATAATAATTCGTACGGACTGAATCCCTTCAGAGAATTTCTTGGCAGGTTATTTAGACTACGTTGGACACTTATTAGATGTTTGACCCACCCAGCTCCCGAACCTAATATCCTTTCCGTTATAGATTGCTTTATGCCTTGGTTTTTTCTTTACACCATCCCGTATCCCTCAGGAAGGAAGTGAGAAGATTCCCGCTGTGCTATGCTCATTTGGCCATGTTTCCCCTCAGGCTGGAGGGCTCGAGTGAAAACAATGGTCAAACGTAGCATGCTCTTAGCGTATATGCCATTTAGACTCACAAATCTTTGTATAACAGTCCAGACGTCAGCCGCGTGCTGGTGATCTACATTATAAGTGGAAACTAGCCTGTATATGTTAATCGCAAGCCTTGCTTTTTACTGTTGATTTTTTCTGGAGTGAAATGACACGGTATTACACCGTTTCTCTCACCACTGCGATTCCTGTTGCAGTTTGGGCACTTTTTTACAAACATGGTGTGATGCAGGCTCATGCCTGGCCACCAGTACCTTGATTGTAATTCTTCCAGAGAATCTTTTAGTTTGAGGTGTCTGAGACCCTCGCCCATATGTGCGTCTGCGATTAACAAGTTTCTCCTGTCCATGTTTGGAATCACTCTATCCCCCACTCCAGGGATTCGAGCAAAAGGGACGGAGTTTGCATCGATTATGTATGTATAATTGAGTGGATAGTTGATCGGTAGCGCTGAGGAGTCGCCTTTTGATGACGTTTTCACTGCCAGCACTGTTTCACCGTCAATATACTTCACTGTACGCTTTTTTCGAGCTACGGAAGCCGATTTAGTTGCTACCGCTGTGGCTGTTTCAGCCAATGAATTCCCTGCAACGTGAACGCCATCACGCTGATGACTCAGTGAGTGTGTCACGTGAGTCTTTGGTAGTTCTTTTTGTAAAAGAGCTATTTGTTCCCAGAGCAGTTTCTGCTTTATTGTTGCACCTGTGTCATCTTTGTAACCGTTTTGAATCCATGTCTGCAAATCGTTGTTATATGATTTGACGCAGTAATATGAATCGGACACTATAAGTGTCGGGAATTCGCGATCCGCATTATCTAGCGCCATTTTCAATGCTATTATTTCAGTCTGTTGTTCTGAATTAGTTTCTACTGAGTGTGTTTTTGTTAATAGAGGTCTTAGTTTACCTCCGCGCCACACTTCTTTTGTAATCTCACATGTGGGGTTGTATGCTTGTTCTCCCCAAACGGAGGGTTGAGCATGACCGTCTGTATAGATTACACAAGCGTATTGTCGTAAGGGCAGAATGTCGATAGGCAGAGGGAATGTTCTTTCATATTCTAGATTTTTCAATTCCTTTAGTTCTGGATCAAAGTAGTAGTATACTTTGTCCGTTGTAATTGAATTCACCCATTGTATCCATTCCGGATTCAATGTTGTTGTTGGTAAATTACACGGTGTTGTTAATGCCTCGAAGGCTGATTCCGCTGTTCTGACTGTGATGTGTCTACCGTCCGCTTGATCTTTTTCTCTAGCTATTGCGGTTTGAACTGCATGAACAATGTTTTCTTCAATGCTGAATTTCTTTTCAGCTTCTGTGTACAAGTGTGATTTGAATGCAATTGGTACCTTTTCTCCCTCATTAGAGGTCAGGTATGTGAATCCGCATCTTCCTGGGATGACTCGAATCACAAGATTGCGTGTGTTATCACGTGTTTCTAATTTTGCTTTAATTAACATGTCTGTTTGTAAGGATCTCAAAATTTCTGTGTGTATTTGAGTCCAATTGGTTCTTTTAAAATCTGGTTTTATTAGATCATAAAGGGGTTTGACCCTTTCTGCGTAATTTGCAATGTATGTTCTTCCGAAATTTAGGAAGCCTAGAATTGACTGTAGGTTTTTTAGTGTTCTAGGTGCTTGGAGTACGGCACATTTCTCTAGGAAATTGTCAGCCAGGCTTTTGCCTTCACTTGATAATTCGTATCCTAAGAACAGGACTGTTAGATGGGCAATTCTGGATTTTTTAAAGTTGAATTTGTAACCCTCTGCTGCGAACCCAAGTATTATGGTGTTCACTCTCTTCAAGTGAGTATCCAAGTCATCATCTGTTAAGTATATGTCGTCGACATAAGATAATGCTTCGTCATCATATGTTTGTAGTAATTCTGTTACTCTCGCTGAGAATACCCCTGGGCTATTCTTGTACCCCTGGGCTAACCGACAGAATTGTTTTTGAGTGCCATTTATTGAGAATGCAGACAAATATCTGCTCTCTGGTGCTATGTTTTGACAAAAGAATCCATTAGAGATGTCTAATGTTGTTTTGTATTTTTTGCGCACTATGTTATTCATTAGTGCAGCACTATGCGAGTTTTGCACTGCAAAAGTTTTGCAACATGAGTTAAGATGTCGGTAATCCAAAACTAGACGATATGAATTGTCTGGTTTGGAGACCGGAAACAAAGGGTTGTTCATTTGTGAGGTGCAAGTTTCAATCACCCCCTGGTATTCTAGCTGATCTAGGATTTCTTTTACCTGCTTTTTAGCTTCTTGCTTAATTGGGTACTGCCTTTGTGCAGTAGGTTGTGATTTTAACTGGATTTTGTGAGGAGGAGAGTCCTCATCCCATCCTACATGATTTTTATATAAAGCAGGAGCTAGAGCTACTGCCCACTTTCTGGCAAGTGTATATTTTTTATGAATTGGGATATGATTTGAGAAGGCAGGCATAATTATTTCTTCGCCATGAGGGCACTCCCTGACAAACTCTGGTGGCCAGTCTTTTTCAGCTAGAAGGATGTCATAGCCCTTGGAGAGATTATCCCAAAATAGTCCCCTTATTTTTCTAGTCTTATCCCCCTCTATACGTA
Organism: Lissotriton helveticus; assembly: GCF_964261635.1. Taxonomy (NCBI): domain Eukaryota; kingdom Metazoa; phylum Chordata; class Amphibia; order Caudata; family Salamandridae; genus Lissotriton; species Lissotriton helveticus. The sequence goes on from NC_136063.1 coordinate 976,991,307, forward strand.
AAGTTATTTCATATATTTTGTGAGGTTTGCTAACTCTGGTGTCTGCAGTTTCCACTTGAAGATATTCATTCGTGTCCACTGTCTCCAGATGATTCATAAGGACTTTGCGAGCTATGCTCACTTCTGCTGCGCTGTCTAGCATTGTCTGAGCCCATTCTCCGTTTTTCAGTTGTGTCCTCAGTATTCTCGGCATTGTTAACTACCTTGATACTGGCTACCTTCTTTTTTGGAAATTGTAATTTCTTTTTTAGCTGAGCAGGTTCCTTGTCTTTGGACTTGGCGTGCTCTTCTCTTTGTTCTGATCGTCCTCTTCTTTCCGATTTCTGCGAGGAAGTCTGAAAAGATTGAGAGGGACGTGTATCAATGTCTTGATATCTATCAGGCTTCTTTATATTATCCCTATTTCTAAGGTTATATCTTTTCCCAGAGGGGTCACTCTGGGGTGACCTGTGTCTTTGGTTCGGAGATTTTCTCTTCGCCTAGGAGACCTTCCTCTGGACTGGAATTTCTTTTCTTTAGGATTGGATTGTTTGTTTCCATCCCAGCTCTTTTTTTGTGATGTTGAGTTATTATTAAAAAATATTTTTTCAGGACTTTCAATCAGTTGTGGTTTTACTGGTATTCCACCTAAACTATCTCTACCTAGTTCCTCATAGGATTTTTCTATGATTCTGGCAATTTCAGCTGGTTGGTCTGCTATATCTGTCTCTTTTAACCTCTGGCGGATCGCCACGTTTGCTGCTTCTCCCTTTATGTTGGCTAATAATATAGCCGAGACCTGCTTGAAGTCTTTTAGTAATTTCATACCAAGAGTTAAAGCGGGTTCTGGACCATATTCGTCTTGAATTTGTTTTAGCACATCTGGTATTACCGAAATGGATGGAACACCGTGCGTTTTTGTGTAGATGGAAGCAAAGACTGTACCCCAAGTGTCACAGTCCTCAATGTGTGGTGCGATTCCCATTGGAAGACAGATAGTCAGAATCCTGTGTTTTTCTAACGGGGTGGTGTCTGGAAACACAGCCTCTATTTGGGTGATTTTTTGTGCTAACCAGAATGGTATTTGTTCCCGTTTAGCTGGTACTTTACCTAGGCAGGATTGTATGTTCTGTGGTGTAATTTTATTTGTGTTCCCCTGGTGAGGGGTCAGCTGTGGAATTTTAATTGCTGGTTGAATTGTTGAAGTCCGCATCACATATTGGACTAATTGTCTATGTAATTTTATTAATTGTTTTAGCTGTGTTAAAAGCTCTGCTTGAGACATCCCATTGATGTCTGGATGTGGTGTGTATCCGGCTAGGACCGGCCACGTTGCTCCTGGTCTACCTAATGGACCGAGCCTGGTGATGTGATTATTATGTTTTAGGGCGCCATTAAATAAGAGCAGATGCTCTTGAAATTTAAGTGGTACTTCCACCTCCTCGAAAGGAGTGTACTCATTAGGAGGGTCCTCTGTTTTGTAATAGTGGAAGTACTTTGTTACAGCATTTGCTGCTGGAAAATGTATCCATGAATAATATACCTCTGTCTGCCGATATTCGTGTGCCTCAATCACGAATATGACTGTGCCACCTCTAGGTGTCAGTCCATTTTCTATAAGTTTTAAAGTTATAGATTTCCTTTTGATGACCGGGATGAGTATTATATCCTGGTCTGCGTCTTGCAGTGCATTATCAGCTGCTGCAAGTTCAGTTGCTAATCTAACTGCCTCTCTTTCATCATCACTGTCTACCATTTTACCGACAGGATGGTTACTTTGTTTGTTTGCAGATCAGGTTTCTTATGGAAACAAAGATTAGATGCACAATATTTTGGAACGGTTTATCCTTCAACGTTGACTAAACCAAGTACCATACATAGGAGTTTCCTCCTGCGAGGTTTGGCGGATATTACCTTTACCCACTCCAGACGTCTTTGGAGTATTTATGGGAAAAAAGGGGTCTGAGTGAGAAAGCACGACTGAGTTACTCTAAATGTCTTACGTTCGTTTTATCGCCCTTCCAAACGCGTTGGGCGCCATGTAGTGTAGTTCCTATTATCCCAATAGGCTCTGCGCATTGGAATAATACCTTCAATAGTATAGGCCTAGACCAGACGTTAACTAGGTCTACTACTGTCGATATTAGACTTAAAGTTTTGGGTTTGCCAGCTAGCTCAGAGTTCACTAGAAACTTTCTCGAATAGGCAAGGAGGAGTTGAACCTCCCTGGATAGACAAGAAGGGATTTAGTTTCTGACAACCATAGAACATGACAACTTTGCTCTCCCCTAATCAAGAGTGTATCTCGAGAGTCGTGTGAACAAAAGGCAATTTATTTTACTCAGTCAGTACGTGCATTCTTAGTCTCATCAGATTGTAGAGAAAAGGAAGAGACGGGCGTGTTCAATAAAAGATGTTATTTATTGATCAGTCTCTTTTCTCATACAAGAGAAATGGATCGATATTATTGCAATGCTTATGGTTCAGTAAAGTGCATACATTAAAAGCAGAAGTATAAAATAATACTGTAAAAACATTGATATGGTTTCTAAGCCATATGAAGGTTTAAAATGAATAAGATATATTACATACACATATACATTTGACTAATCGTACTCAACTGGTGTTTCTAACTACGCCTACCCGTGTACCTGACCTAAGCCTAATGCGTGGGCGGGAATAGAAAGTTACAGTTTAAGTTAAGTTTGTTTTGCCAAGTGACTGACTAAAGAATTCTCTGTGAGGGGTTATTCAGTTCTGTACCTGGAATCTAGGATGGATGAGGGATGGTATCTCTCGTCTCTGGTCTCTATATTCCAGGCTGCCTGCGAGGGCTACCCGGAAGCGCCGGAGCTGGATTTCTCGGCAGGAGAAAGGCAGCGTCTCGTTCTCAGCGCGTCAGAAAGGCGGGGCTGCGCCAGCGGGGTCTGCTCTGCTCTGGGCTTCGGCAAGTCTGGCTGCTCCGATCTCGTCACCACCGCGTGTGTTTGCATAGGGCAATATCGGTAATATTTATACCTTTAAGGTGCCGAGATTGACGTAAGGATGGACATAGATACGTCAATAAGGATGTCATACGACCAGGTCGTTAGCACATTCTTTTGCTGAAGTTCTCGGTGAAATCAAAACAATGGCCGCAGGGTTTTTCCCAGGTTGTCATAGGTTTGATTTGTTTTGAGAACTCCGTATGCCTTATCAGGGGCTGGAGGAATATCGCTTGTCTAATTAGATGGCAAGCGTTATGACTTAATCAGATAACACGTTCCTGTGCCGTAGTGTGGCTTTATCAGATAACGGTTCCTGCATCATGGGGGTTTTCTGCCTCATGGGATGGCTGCTAGTTAACTTGTTAACCAGAATAGGGTCAGGAATAGGGGGATCGATACAGAACCTATAGGAATACATCACAGTTGGATGACTATCTCTCAGATATAGCACTGCCATGGCTCTCGAATGAGCAGCGGAAATATCTAAACCAGCCTATAGAAGAAGCAGAGATAGAGGAGGCCATATGTACACTACTAAAAAATAAAGCACCGGGTCCAGATAGACTGACCTGAGAGTTCTACAAAGAATTTGCTGACTTGTTAGTGACCCATATCACTGAGATGTATAAGGAGGCCTTCCAGAAGGGTGTTCTCTCCCCCACATTGCAGGAGGCATTAATAATGGCCTTATTAAAACCGGACAAGTCACAGATGAACTGAGAATCCTATCACCCGCTGTCCTTCATTAATATTCATGCAAAGATGCTGGAGAAAATGTTAGCCTCTAAATTACAGCCCTTACTGACGACCATGATTCTTCCGTACCAATCAGGGTTTATCCTGACTAGGTCCACCACACATAATTTACGTGCGATGTTTGCACTATTTCACCAACTAAATCTGGATGTCAAGGCTGCGGCAGTGTTATTAGATGCCACCAAAGCCTTTGATTCCATAGAATGGAAATACATGTTCCAGATCTTACAACGCATGGGGCTTCGTGATAACGTTTGAGAATGGATAGGCCTACTTTACACCTCCCCTGAGGCGAGAGTATGCATTAAAGGGTATACATCCAAAAAGTTGACTATTCACAGAGAAACCAGACATGGATGCCCCCTGTCCCAACTATTGTTCTCCCTGGTTTTAGAATCATGTATTACCAGACAAAGACATACAATATCAGCACTGCGCTTTCAACAGAGACCATTAAATATCTCACTGTATGCGGACGACATGCTCCTATATGTGTGAGATCCCAAAACACAGCTCGCGTCCCTATTGAGGGAATACATCTATTTTGAACATTACTCAGGGCTCAGTATAAATTTGTCAAAGTCTACAATAATACCCCTAACAGTAAAGACAGAATCATATGTATTACATTACCCATGAGAATGGTCATAAACCGTACACAGGCCATTGGCGGTATAACTTAATTCTCCGCCTTGGTGTATTGTTACAGCATCATCATAGCGTTCTTCGGTGGTACGTATGCTGTCCTCCACCTGGAGGTAGACCAACTGATTTTCCAGTAGTGTCCAGAGATTAAAAAAGGTGAGGGTGTGTAAGTGCTCCAGTGCAGTGAGGTTAAAACTCCCTACATCACAGTGTAACCCAAAATGTTTTATTTAGAAAGACAGTGATGTGAGAAGGTAAAAATCTATAATGGTGCTTCTGTAGACCCAGTTACCAGTCTACCACACTATAATGTCAACATGTTTCAGTCTTCTCCTAATATCTAAAGGCTTTCGTCAGGACCGGATGTATTTAGGTTCTTTCTTCAGCTCCTAGTTCTAGTGGTTAACTTACCACTTGTATTTGTGAATTCAGATCTGTTGCATCTGGAACTACAAGAAAAGAAAAATAACTATTATCATAATTCTTGTATGTGTGCCCTGTGTATTCAATATAGTTATTAATGCGTGGCACCATATACTCATGATTGCTGATAAGATTATTTGTACGGCTATTTAAATTATTGTCTTTTGCTGTCTCAAATCAAAATAGCGAACATTACAGGTTCTAGCGTGGATTTGCATGCCAGGTGTCCAGGCTACAGAGAGAAAATAAATATGCCGAACATTGAACAGATCTATCTGGGAGGGTGCTCATTAGTACAGGAATTAAATGCACTGATATTCAGTTAGTAATGGCGGTCATTCAATGTGACCTTTTAACATGAAAACAGAAGCACAGTATATTCAAATTGCAGCGATTAGTGTGTTTCAACCAAAAAGAGTATGAGCACATGGAGGGTTTGTAACGTTCGTATTCTTAAGACATTCGTTGCCGGCAGTGTTATTCATTGTGCTAAACTAATACTGTTTAAACAAACAGTGTATTCCAAATGCGACAATTAGTGCGTCTTAACCAAACAGAATACGAGCGCATGGGGAGTTTATAATGCTCGTATTCTTAGGACATTTATTGCAGGCAGTTATATTAATTGTGCCATACTAATATTTCTTGAACAGATGGAGCGCTATTACTAAAATTCACTTGTTGCGATGATGTTATTTAAAGAAGAAGAAGAAAATGGTGCAATATAAAATAGTTGTATTCTAAAATAAACGTTTACCTTCATATTGAAGTTGTCCAACTTTCTTCAGGATGCCGCCGAGCGGTATGGAATCCTGACTCTGGAAAGGTAAAGAGTTATGATTCTAAATGCCTTACCGGAGTTCCAACTGAGTTCCAACTGCCTTATGAGCTTGGGCGGAGGCTAACCGGTACCTACAAGTCATTGACTTGTTCTATCTCTGCGGGGCGTCCCGGTAGACGTGGGGCCGCGTAGAGAGCCCATTTACATAGAAGAGGTTGTTGAAATAGTCAAAGGACTCTTCTACCGGTGCTGTTACAAGTCCCAACCACGGTTGGTTGGCACAACTAAATAAGAGCTTTTGGAAACAGCTGTTATGCCGTGCTTGCTTGGTTGTATTTAGTTCACCTGGCATTTATATTTATCAATTCTTTTAGGAGATGTTAATTTCGAATTTCAAAGTTTTTCTTCATGGATGACTTAATATTTGTAGTGCTTAGTTATCTGTCCACATTGGATGTGCTCTCTAGTTCCCAATAATGATCATGTCATACTTATTGGTCTCAAGACGAATGATTTTCTTAGTCAAAGGTTATCCATTATTGTGTTTACTGATCACATCTGGATGAAAATTATCAGTTTGCAGCGTTTCTTTACGCTTAATAGATGACTGGTTAAGTTCTACATATGATGTTGTGAAACTTTTTGTAACATGTTGAACCTTGATGTTCAAAATCTTGCTAGAGCTTCACTAATCTTGGTGGCATTCTTGTCATTTGAATGTATTCATGGATCACTGGCGCTCATTCTAGTCAGAGAGAGTGTGGTTCCTTCAGGGTGACCAATGTTATTGTTCAACTAAGTGTTTAGTAACTCTCTGACATGTTATGTATCATGCCATCAGGGTGCAAGGTATAAGGTGGACCCAATGTCGGACTGTTTAGTTCAGTGTGTGCCAGGGAATATTATCATTCAGTCCTTCGCTGTCCGTTTTCAAACGATGGATCCAACGTTGTTCTTTTTCAAAAAGGACACGTTCAGCATTATTGATTTTTACGCATAAAGTCTCCTGTACCACCGATTTAAGATCCTCAGCTGAGTGGTTGTTCTCAATGTAATGCCTGCTCATCTTAGTGGTGGCTCTTTTGCAATTGATGTTACTCTTGTGCTCACCAATACGTAGTTTTACTTTGCGACACGTCATTCCTATATACCTGCATTGGCATGTGATCATATAAATCACATGGGTGGTGTTACAATTCATATGTTGGTGCAATGTCTAGCTGAGTTTGGTAGTAAGTGTAGTTTCTTAGTGATTTTCGTCAGTTTACATACTGTACATGATCCGCATGGATAATGGCCCACTAAGGGGCTCAAATTCCATGCTGCTGTAAGGCTTTCTTTACTTATCACCGGTGTTGGTCTTGTGTGTACCAGGTGATCCTTAATATTTCGAGTTCTTCTGTTGGCAAATCTAGCTTTAGGCCATTGAAGGGTGTTGGATGTAAGAATTCGCCAGTTTCTATTCACAATCTTCTTTATCCTGAGACCACTAGTACAGAGCACTCCTACGTACCTTAAAGACACGCGGAACCTTCTAAATCAAGTTGATGGTCAAATATATTATGAGAGAACCATGTACCTAGTAGGACTCGATGTAGAGAGTCTCTACACTAGTCTCCCCTAACAGAAAACTCTGGACAATTTAGCAGCATGGAATTTGAGCCCCATAGTGGACCATTATCCATGCGGATCATGTACAGTATGTAAACTGACTAAAATCACTAAGAAACTACAGTTACTACCAAACCTCAGCTGGACATTGCGCCAACATACGAATTGTAACACCACCCATGTGATTTATATGATCACATGCCAATGCAGGTATATAGGAATGGCGTGTCGCAAAGTAGAACTACGTATTGGTGAGCACAAGAGTAACATCAATTGCAAAAGAGCCACCACTAAGATGAGCAGGCATTACATTGAGAACAACCACTCAGCTGAGGATCTTAAATCGGTGGTACAGGAGACTTTATGCGTAAATATCCAAAATGCTGAACGTGTCCTTTTTGAAAAAGAACAACGTTGGATCCATCGTTTGAAAACGGACAGCGAAGGACTGAACAATAATTAACCCTGGGCAGTGAACTAAGCTCTGCTCGTGGAGTCTGCGAAGTAGCGGCAGCTTCCCGCTTCCCAGTGAACGTGAAGTTGTTGAATACTTCGCAATCTACAGCATAGTGTAGCTGTCTTTCTTCCTCGCGCGCTCAATAGCGTTCTCGCTTGTGCGGTAACGACTTACCGTGGTTCTGCGTTCACCTTCTCGATTTTCTCTCCTGGTCACGTGCACCACGACATTTGGAATCCGGCCGCACAATCCCGCGAGACTGTGCAAACGCGATCACGTCATTGGGACGCGCGATCACGACTTTAGGACGCGCAATCTTCCTTCCGGCGCAATGTTGGCAAGATCGCGTTACCGAACACGCAGAAACTGCAATCTGGCACAGAATATCTCTTGAGCATGATAAAACCTTCTCGAAAATGATCATTTTGCTCAGGAAAACCCCTCAGATTGTGATTTGGCTGTAGTTTTTTGTGCAAGGAGTCCTCTTTTTTTCTACTCTTTTTTTCAAGGGTAAGGAGTGCCCCTGAGTCTCTAACTTCTTGTTCCTGTCCACCAGGCTCCTCCTAGTGCTTTGTCCATGTGCTGTTCACTTTCATTTGGATTTGGAGCTGGAAGGATCACTTTTTGTGTATGTCTGCTGCATCATATCATTTGATTGGATTTATTGAGATCTTTTGGATTTGAAATTTTCTTTTACAAGTAAGTTGGAGAATTGGTGTACATGTTGTTTTGATTTGGGCTTTTTTTTAACTGCAGTTTTCTGGGTTTTTCAATCCTTGTTAAAAATTATTGTTGAGGGAGGTCTGTACTTTCATGAGGGCCGAGTTGTATGTCTTTGAAATTTCATCCAGTAGGCCCAGAGGTACCCATGGGTCCAACCATGTTTCTGTGGTGTCTGTTGAATTTCAAGTATTAATTTAAACATCATGGATGGCATTGGATTCAGTTGCAAACTGTGTTTTTGGAGTGGAATTTCAGTTTTTGTGTGTAATTAAATATTGGCTTTTCAGCCAATAGGTAACCCTAGTAGTTCATATAGTTAGAGTAGGCCTGCTTGAGTTCATTGTATTTACTTTCTGTGGGTGGCCTGGCCATGTGGTGGTGGCCATTTTGTGTTACCAGCCACTGAGCTTTTGCCAAAGGCCTCCAAGCTTGTGGCCTACTCTGCCAGTAGGCCCAGCCCCAGAGGTACTACTCGAGTCATCATGGGTGCAGTGCATGAAAGTTAATCAACTGTTTTTGTGGTGTTTGTTTAATTTGTATCATCATGTATGGCATAGATGGCTTTGGATTGATTTTCAAAATGTGGTTTTTGGTGTGGAATTTCAGGTTTTGTGTGTGTGTTAAATAATATGGCTTTTTCTGCCAGTAGGTAACCCTAGGAATTCAGCTCGAGTAGTTTTGGTAACTTTGCACAGTGCGACAACGCAACCTTACAGTTTTTGTCTTCTTTGCGCGCTCAATCTGCGCGCTCGGGCACGCGATAACGACGTTTTGTACAGTTCGCGCTGCCGAACACACCGAATTTGCAATCTCACGAGCAATATGTCTCGAGTTGCATAAAACCTTCTTGAAAATGTTGATTTTGTTCATTTTGCCAAAAAAAACTACTCAGGTTGTCATTTGGTTGTACTTTTTGGAGCATGGAGTAATTTTTCTGTTCATTTTTTTTAAAAAGAGTAAGGAAGTTCCCCAGAGACCTCAACTTCCTGTTCCTGTCCTTTGTATGTACTTTGTTGTTTGAGGGTGGGCTGACCATGTGGGTGGCAGCCATTTTGTGAAGCCAAGCATTGTCCTTTTGCCATAGGCATGTATTGTCTGTCTTCTCTTTCTTTTCATGTTGTTGTGGGTGGCCAGGCCATGTGGTGGCGGCCATTTTGTGTGACCTTCCATCGTGCTTTTGCCATAGGCCTCCAAACTTGTGGTCTATTCTGCCAGTAGGCCTAGAGTCCCAGAGGTAGTCAGCGGGGGTGCTTGATGTAGCTGATTCTATGTTGTCTGTTGAATTTAACATCATTTAGGGCATGGGTACTCACAAACTTTCTCTCGGGGGCCAAATTTACACTGTGGTTTGTGTCCGAGGGCCGCACCAGTGGGGGTGGGGTCAGTGGGGAAGGGGGCGGGGCTAGAGCAACAACAAAAAAACTGACCATGAGGTTGATCACTGGTCCCTGCAGCGGACACCTTCGTCCACTGAGCCACCAGACCCGGCATACACACATCTCTCTCTCTCGCTCTCTTTCTCTCTCTGTCTCCCTCCCTCCCTCTCTCACTCTCCCTTACTCTGTCCCCCTCCCTCTGTCTCCTTCCCTCTGTCTCCTTTTCCCTCTCTCACTCCCTTACTCTGTCACTCCCTTTCCCTCCCTTCCTTTCTCTCCCTCCCTTTCCCTCTCTCACTCCCTCACTCTGTCTACCTTTCCCTCTCTCACTCCCTCACTCTATCTCCCTTTCCCTCCCTTACTCCTTCACTCTGTCACTCCCTTTCCCTCCCTCACTCTGTCTCCCTTTCACTCCCTCACTCTGTCTCCCTTTCCCTCCCTCACTCTGTCTCCCTTTCCCTCCCTCACTCCCTCACTGTCACTCCCTTTCCCTCCCTCCCCCTCCCTTTCCCTCCTACCCTTTCCCTCTCTCACTCCTTCACCCGATCTCCCTTTCCCTCCCTCACAGTGGCAGCTGGTGACATTTGAAAGTGGTAGGGCGTAAAAGTTAAGGATGACTTGTTACGAGTAGCAAGCATTCACTAAATGTTTTTTTACATCATTATTTTGAAAAAAGTATACCTCCATCAAACCCATATGCACAGAATCACATTGCAACTGGAACACATGACCACTGCCCTGTGCGCTCTGCTGAGAGGCCAGGATTTGATTGATGTCCATCAAGATTTCTGAACATCTTTTTCACTATTTGACAGGCACTGAGAGAAACTCGCAGTGCCGTCAGCCTAAGCTCCAGCGCTCTCAAGTGGTGCCACTCCGTTCAAGGTATGCACTGTACAAGAGTAATGTGAGACATGAAAAATAATACATGAACAGAATCCTTAAATAGCTAACACTTTTAGGGAATGCAACTATGCAATATTAACACATACAATGTAAACAGGAACTAAATCACTGACCTGAACGTGCTCAAGTTTCAATTAAATGTTAAAAATGCTAACATTTTTCTTCCTTCAATGCAGCTGCACGCGGTGCACCCTCGGTTTGCCATCTCTTCCTGTAGTGCCCTCACTCCAGTTCCACTGCACTCTGTTTATGTGGCTCATCGCACAGCGTGGACTGCGCCACACAGGTCACTTAAGGTCCCGCTAGCCTGCATCTATTCGTTGCTACGTGTTGGTGTGCCTTTTAACTTACATCATGTCACTATAGGGCCCCTTTTTCTTTAGTAACTTTGACATATTTGATTGCTATGGTTATATCACGGGCATCGACATTTGATGCATGTTGCGGCCTGCGGCGGCACCTGTTCTGCAGTAAGTACTTCTGTATTTCACCTAACTGTGCGCCTCGCCTCCAACATGCTATTTATGACGGCATAACTGTCTAAGTGTCGTTTGGCGGCGCGCTTAACCAGATGGAGTCCTGCCACTGCGCCCCTCGTCTGAGCCTCCCCATCGCATTTCAAATCAATGCCGCCCAGCGCCTAGGCTCCGAGCCGAGGCCTAGTAACACAGTTTGGGTAAAATAATTTAAAAGTCATTTCGATCGATCATCAGTTAACTTTCCACTTTGCAGTTTGTTTATTTGTCCTCCTGACATGACATGCATGATTGATGCCACCCAGTCAGTCACTGCACCCAGTACTGATGCCAGCCACGAGCCACCCACACACGCATTCTAACTGTACACAGAGTCCCTCACTGTCACTCCCTTTCCTTCCCTCACCCTCCCATTCCTCCCTTCCTCCCTTTCCCTCCTTTCCTCTCTTACTCCCTCACCCAGTCTCCCTTTCCCTTCCTCACTTTGTCTCCCTTTCTTTCCCTCTCCCTCTGTCATCTCGCGCAGCCTGCCTCTGTGTCAGCCCGGGCTGAGACAGCTTCGAAGCACACACAGACACAGCTGCACCGAGCGCATTAACAGGTCTTTAAAAGACCATTAGAATGTTAATGAGGCTGTGTTCACCTCTTAGCACCCCTGCAGCTCCACTCTAACTATGGCAGGAATCGCCCGGCCGGCCCCCACAGAGCAGCAGTCTCGGATGGAGTCGCGCTGCTGTAACTTAGTTTGCAACACTCTTTAAATAAAAAAATAAATTTAAACACTGGTATGATGTGTACAAGGTCCGCGGGCCGCCAGGGAAGGCTTGCCGGGCCGCCACTGGCCCGCGGGCCGTACTATGAGTACCCCTGATTTAGGGCATGGATGGCATTGCATTGAATTCCCAAATGTGGTGTTTGGGGTGTAGTTAACTTTTTGGGTGTGTGTTAATAAATGCCTTTGTTGTATGTGTTGTTTTTGTGTAACTTTCCAACCTTTTTAGCCATGTGGATTTTATTGTTTGCATTCAGCAGTGATGTGTAAATAAAATAACAGGCATCCTCCTTTGTCTGGCCATATAGGGATATAGGCCTGCTTGAGTTTATTGTATGTACTTTCTTGTTGGTGCGCTGACCATGTGGGTGGTGGCCATTTGGTGAAGCCAGGCATTGTGCTTTTCCCATAGGCCTGCTTTGTCTCCTTTCTTATTTTTATTCCTTTTCTTACTTTTTGTGAGCGCCTGGCCATTTGGTGGCGGACATTTTGTGGGACGAGCCACTGTATTTTTGCCAAAGCCTCCAAGCTTGTGGCCTACTCTGCCAGTTGGCCAAGCCCCAGAGGTACTACTCGAGTCATCATGGGTAAATGAAAGTTAATCAACTGTTTTTGTGGTGTTTGTTTAAGTTGTAACATCATGTATGGCATGGATGGCTTTGGATTGATTTGCAAAATGTGGTTTTTAGTGTGGAATTGCAAGTTTTGGGTGTATGTAACTAATATGGCTTTTTCTGATAGTAGGTAACCCTAGGAATTCAGCTTGCGTAGTTTTGGTAACTTTGCACAGTGCGACAACGCGACCTTACAATTTTTGTCTTATTCGCGAGCTCAATCTGCGTGCTCGGGCACGCGATAACGACGTTTTGTACAGTTCGCGCTGCAGAACACGCCTAATTTGCAATCGCGCGAACAATATGTCTTGAGTTGCATAAAACCTTCTAAAAAATGATGATTTTGTTCATTTTGCTAAAAAAACTCCTCAGGTTGTCATTTGGTTGTAGTTTTTGGAGCATGGAGTCATTTTTCTGTTCATTTCTTTTTTTTAAACGAGGAAGGAAGTTCCCCAGAGACCTCAACTTCCTGTTCCTGTCCTTTGTATGTACTTTGTTGTTTGAGGGTGGGCTGACCATGTGGTGGCGGCCATTTTGTGTGACCTTCCACTGTGCTTTTGTCATAGGCCTCCAAACTAGAGGCCTATTCTGCCAGTAGGCCTAGAGTCCAAGAGGTAGTCAGCAGGGGTGCTTGATGTAGCTGTTTCTATGTTGTCTGTTGAATGTAACATCATTTAGGGCATGGATGGCATTGGATTGAATGCCCAAATGTGGTGTTTGGGGTGTATTTAACTTTTTGGGTGTGTGTTAAATGTCTTTGTTGTATGTGTTGTTGTTGTGTAACTTTCCAACCTTTTAGCCATGGGGATTTTCTTTTTTACATTAAGCTGTGATGTGTAACAGGCATCCTCCTTTGTCTGGCCATATAGGGATATATAGGCCTGCTTGAGTTTATTGTTTTCTGAGCTTTACCCATGTGCCTGTGATGAGTTACCATGTGGCTGGGAGCCGTGGTGGTGGCAGTAGTAGTGTGCTGTTTTGTTTTTGCCACATAGGCCTGTGTGTCTTTCCATTGTTCCAGTTGGCTTACTGTTTACTCCCCGTTGCTATCTGCTGCAGGTCACTGATGCTGCATCCATCCGACATGATGCACAAATTAAGGATAAACAAGTTCCACTTCCACTGCATTTGTATTTTAGTTCTTTGCTATTCTTACTCTTACTGAGTGTACTAACAATGCTAGTAATTAAACTTAAAGCTCAACAAATTCCACATTTGACTGATGTTCTTCTGCCTTCTTTGCTTGTAGGTGCACAAAAGACTGAGGAGGAGGTGTCTGTCATCATTCATCGCCCGTTGTACTGCCAGACGGACGTCCTTCTGTTGCACGTGACGTGTGGTGTGACCTGACCAGACATCTCTGCAACTTGTGCAACTGAGTGCTGCTGCTGACATCTGAAGAATATGAGCCCAAAGAAAGCAGGTACCAGATCCTCCAAGACCAAGAAAGTTGCTGAGAAGAAGAAGGAAGAACAGAAGAAGGAAGGGACACTTAAGTCTGGTGTTGACCCCAAAACATTTTTTGGGAAAACAAAAAGTAGGCCTGCAGCAGCGGTATCCAGGGTGTAAGCTGGGGCCAGCACCTCCGCATCTGTGGACCCAACCCACCAACCCAGGCCCAAGCAGATGAGTGTGGAAGAGGTAGCCAACCTGATGGTGGGAAGCAGTGATGCTGAGCCTGACCTAAACTTATCGCTATCTCAAAGTAGTACACAATCAATGCAAGAGGGAACACAGCAGATAAGTGGTGAACAACAACCACCGCCCGCAATTGTAGTTGTTCAACAACAACAACCACAACCACTGCCCGCAATAGTAGTTGTTGTTCCTCCCGAAGTAGGGGCAGTTCAGGAAATTGAGCCTCATGCAAAACAAGAAGAAAAGGAAGCCACTCATGCAGGAGATCTATTGTCTTCCAACTCCCCACCAAGGAAAAGGAGGGTTCGTCCGTCAAGTTCTTCACCAAGCATCCCTTCTGATGATCTAGATCTCACTTGGGAGCCACAACAATCTGAGCATGAGAGGTAGAGACATCCCAAGACCAGGCTAGGGAAAAGGAAGGTTCCATAAAGCCTTACACTTATAGAGGTCGATGTAGAACAGCAGGATGACGATGAGTCTGGCCCAGTCATCACAAGCATTACTCCTGGCCACGAGGACAGGGAAACCAACACTTTCACCCTATCCCGAATGGCTACGACTAGTAGGGATGTAGCACGCATACCTCCAACTCAGGCAACACCAACACGACCTCCAGCTTCCATTTTTACATTAGCAAAGGTCCAGCAGCGTCTTACATCCAGCACAAGCACCACCTCAGCAGAAGTAGGTAGTGGTACTACTGCGCAGCCACATAGTCAAATTCAACACACACCCTCCAGTTCATCCGGCATTAGAAGTGGCAGCTCTAGCAGGAGACAAAAGTTAAGCTCCCCAGTGTGGAACTTCTTTACGGTTAGCGCAAAGGAGAACAACATTGGTATATGCTCCAATTGTCATTCCTCTGTTAGTCGTGGTAAGCTTGGCACAAATGATGGTACCGGAGGCCAAGTGACCCATTTGAAAAAACAGAAATCAAGTGGGAGGGCCACCTTTGTAGCATAAAAACTGGAACCATTGATGTTGGTGGGGATAAACAAGGTCCACTCACAGTCGAACAGGAAGAAGAAGAGGGAGACATTCTATCTGGTAGTGGTACACAAAGTACCCCTGTCCCCAGCTCTGCAGTGGTACAGCCCACATTCTCCGCATCAGCAACATCTCAGTGGCACAAGAGTAAGAGTCAGCCGGAGACACCAAGGAGTACTGCTGCGAAGTCTGCGATGCAAAGTGCTGCGTCAAACATAACCGAAAGAAATACCAAGCAGCGTACCATTCTTAGCATGTTTAGGCAGGAGGGAAAGTATGAACGCAACCACCCAATAGCACGTTTGCACAATGCTAAGCTTGCTAAAATGTTAGCACTGGACCTTCTCCCTTTTTCTTTTGTTGAAGGGGTGGGTTTTCTGGAATTTGTGACAACCATCTGCCCAAAATGGAACGTTCCCAGCTGCTACTATTTTGCCAGAGTTGCTGTTCTAGCACTACATTACGACGTGCTGGAATTGCTTGGAAAAGCCTTACATCAGAGTGCTGTTCATAGTATCCACCTGACAACAGACATGTGGACCAGTTGCCAAGCCACTGGTTACATGTGCATCACTGCACACTGGATCTCTTTTTCAGGTGTTAAAGACAAGCTATCTACAGGCGTTGACATTGTTGAGATTTTTAATGAGACTCGCAGACATGCAACTGTAGCCATGTTTGCTATGGAGAAATCTCATACTGCTGCAAACATTTTGGCTGAGTTTAACAGCAAGGTCTTTGAATGGCTGCGACCAAGAGGGCTTAACATTGGCTTTGTTGCCACGGACAATGGCAGTAATGTAGTTCAGGCCATGAAAGATGGTGGCTATTTCAGGGTCCTGTGTTTGGCACACTGCATTAACATTGTTGTTCAAGATTTTCTGAAAAATGAAAGCAAAGTCAGCAACTTCCTGACCACCTACAGAAGAATATGCACACGTTTGAACCATTCTTTTAAAGCCCGGAATCAGCTAAGGGTCATTCAACATAAGCATAAAATGCCAGTCAAAGCACTCATCCAGGAGATCCCAACACGTTGGAACTCAACTTATTACATGCTTGATCTTCTGTTTGAACAGTACATACCACTTAATGCTTATGTCATGACAAGAAGATTAGGGGATCCTACTGTGAAAGCCATGACCGTTGGGATGTGGTAATGGGACCTCATTGAATGCCTGACAGAGATGCTACTTCCTTTTGAGGTCTTCACACGTGCAGTCAGCAGAGAGGACTGTACTATGGGCCAAGCTATCCCATTGTTGTACATGCTAGAGCAAGAGCTGAAGGAGGTGTCTGAAACATACGAAGGTGTGGAATAAAAGTAGACGCATGTTATTTGGCGAACGCATTAGCCGCCCGCTTATCTGACAATACAAGGATTCAAAATAAGATTGTGTCACATCGACATTACATTACTGCCACCATTTTGGATCCACGGTACAAATTATTTCTGAACAGTAATGCAGTAATTCCTTTTTCAGAAGGGGATGTTGCCAAGTACAAGACTTTAATAGCTGAGGAAGCCACTGATTTTGAAAACGAACGGCTCTCAATTAGATACCTGCCAGTGCCAGCCCAGGACAGTGCAAGTACTACAGGGCATTGTCCAGAGTCAAGTTCTTCTGCAGAGCATGAGAGCAGTGCGTTTGCTTCCCAGCAGTCACCAACACTACCAATAACATCAGCAACAGTACCAACAGGGTCTGATTCATCAGACACATCAAAAAAATAGCTGTTTGGCTTCTCCAGAAAGGGATGGGTAAGTTTGTTGCTGTCGCAAAGTCAAAAGAGGCCAAGCAAATTGGAGCACCACTGAACATTGAGCAGATGGTCCAGGCCTATCTGGATGACACAACAGAGGTGTTCATGGAGCAAAGCCCATTGGTGTATTGGTATGGGAAAAGAAGCCAATGGCCAGTGCTCAGCAGTCTGGTGATAAAGTATCTGGCTTGCCGTGTCGCAAGTGTCTCTTCTTAGCGTGTTTTCAGTGCTGCTGGTGCCATTGTAACTGTGAAAAGGACCAGTCTCTCGCCCAAAAGCGTGGAGAGGTTAACCATGATCAAAATGAATCAGCACTTCATACCACCGGACTACAAAATACCAGAAACACATCAGGAAGAGGAGAGCGACTCCGAAGACATAAGTAGTGGGTTACATGACCTACTTCTGTCCGAACCACCAGGGTTTGAGGACAAGCTCCTCTTCCCTGACAACTAGGCTTTCAAATTGTTACTTTTTCCCTTCCTTTATTTGTGTGTATATCTGTCTTTCTGGTTCAAATCAAACCACAACAAATACATCACCACCGTCTCCTATTTTTACTTACCTATTGGAGTTGCACATCTGTGCATTTAACTGTCCACTCCACTCCTCAGAGTCCTGCTCCATCTTCCTGACTCGCCCTAAATACATTTCCATCTTGCCAGGCATTGGATGGAGATGGAGAATAGTACAATACTGTAGCCTCTAACAGTCCTTCCATATCAAGTGCAACGTACGTGACTATAGCCATCTTCTGTTTTGTTTCCAATATGAAACTCATCACTGTCTTAACCCTACCTCCTCTGTCTGCAGGCATACGCAACTCTTCACTGTCAGAACTTGAGCAGGCATCCAAAACTAAAGTAAACTCGTCATCACTTTCAGAAAGCTTGGTATCTCTGATCTGACAGCCAAAGAGAAGAGCAAGACAGGTATATGAATTGAATGATGCCATGCATTGCATTGGATGCTTGCTGACTCTGAGCAAATGTGCATGAAGTAGAACTATACTAGTAGTGTTAGACCTGGCATCTTTGGCGTGGTTTCCCCTATCTTTTTGCCTCTACCCCCTGTATTTTTGATGCTGTGCTGGATTTTGTTTTTGCTGGTTTAGATGCTTTAGACACTCTGTCACTGCTGATCAGTGCCAGAGTGTAAGTGCTCCCTATGTAAAGTGTTATTCTGATTGGATATACATGTTTGGCATATTTGTATCACCATGAAATCCCTAGTAAAGTGCACTGGGTGTGCCAGGGCTGGTGATGGCAAATGCTACTAGTGGGCCTGCAGCACTGATTGTGCCACCCACAGGAGTATCCCTAAAATAGTGTCTAAGGCCTGCCACTGCAGTGCCTGTGTGCAGTTTAGAACTGCCATGTCCTCCTGGTCAGTGTCCCCACTGACCAGGCCTAACCCTTCCCTTTTCGTGCACATCAGTCACCCCTATGGAAGGCCCAAGGTACCCCCCTGGGCAGGGTGCAGTGTATGTAAAAGGTAGAGCATGTACTAGTGCAGGTGACATGCTCTGGTAGTGAATGGCAGCCATTTTCGTTTTTCACTACTGTAAGGCTATCTTGCTCCATAGATTAACATGGGGGAGGCTGGCTACAGTGGTTAACAGCATTTCTTCCCATAGGAACAAGATAGGACATAAGTATCTAGTATCCCTGAACTCAGAATGTAATAACACATCTTTTAGGAAAGGTTGTTTTTAAATCCTGTGTTTGAGAACAGCACTTTTAGAAAGTTGCTGTTCTCTTGCCTGACCATTCTGTGTGCCTGGGCCTGTTTGTGTATTGACTGTCTGGTTTGAGAGTGACAGGGGCTGGGGATTCCCCAGGAGGCTGGATGAGTCAGCACTAGGCTGAATGACTGCAATTGCAACTGGAGTGGTGGGAGGAGTTAGCACCTGGGCCTGAATAGGGCTGTGCCTGCCTTCCACAATGCTGGCTCCACCTCCTGCTGGGCGGCTGAGGACCCTGCCCCTCACTCTGAAAGGAAAGATGCAGCCAGCAAAACAAAGTGCTCAGGATCCACCCAGAACTGGTTCAGACCGGGCTCAGGGCCCACATGCACCAAGAGAACAAAGACTTTAGGGCTATAAGTACAGGACCCCTGACAACAGAAAGTTAGATCATCCAGGAAATCAAGAAGGAACCTCTGCCAAGGAGAAAGCTGAAACTGAAGAAGGAAGACTGTCCTGCTGTTTCTCTGCTGGACTGACCTGTTGCTTTGCTGCCAAGGAGAGGGGAAGGACTTTGCTGCTGAGCTGTGTCCCCAGTCTTGAAGGAATCTCCAAGGGCCTGAGTAGAGCTGGCTCCCTGTTTTGAAGTCCCAGGAACAAAAGTACTTCACCCCCAGCTTCCCTGAACTCTGCTGAGAGAGTTCTGTCCTTCCTAGAGTGCTTGATCCAGTTGTGGGGCCTCTGGAAGTTGTACCTGAGCTGGGAAGCTTGAAACTAAGCTTGAGAGACTTTTGAAATTGAAAAGTGTCGCATCGCTCGCTTGCGGAGCGCATCCTCGACAGCGCGAGAAGTTTCCCACCGCTACGAAGGCCGAGATCTTTGCAGCGCCTGACGCTGCTGCCAGAGCCATCGCATCCTTCGTTTGCGGGACGCACCAGACCGGTGCGGGAAAATCGAACATCGCTGCGAGTGTCGTCGCAGAGCCTGTCGTCGCTGGGTGAGATCGCCGCACCGCTTGCTTGCGGACCGCATCACGTCACTGCGAGCATCGTCGCAGAACCATCACATCGAGGAGCTGCGAGAGAAAGGATCACCGCTGGACCGCGCATTGCCGCCCCGGAGATCGTCGCAGCCCCTACGAGATCGTCGCATCGTGCCTTTGCGAGAACGGACTTCCTACGGAACCTACGCACCGGAATCCATACAAGTTGCCTTCCTCCCCATACAGACCGGATTCGTCGCAACACGCCCGCTGCTGCAGCGGGGGTGTCGCAAACGCCTCCCCAGGGTCTCAGGAGCAACGCATCGCTTGTTTTCCACTGCACCAGCTTCTGCTTTTGGAACTTTGTTGCAACTAAAAGGTACTGTGAGTAAACGTGACGCAACTGTGAACTTTTCACGCATCTGTGGATTATTCTATCGCAACTTAAAGAATTTTAACGCAACCTTAAGAACTCTTTTGAAACCATATTCTTGAACTGTGTATGTTGGATTTTTGTTGTTTTGGTCTTGTGTAGTTTAGATTAAATACCTTTATTTTTCTAAACTGTTGTGGAGTCAGTTTGTGGTGTTTTCACTGTGTTACTGTGAGTGATGGTACAAATACTTACGCATTGCCTCTGGTTAGCCTAGACTGCTCGTGCCAAGCTACCTAGAGGGTGAGCAGGGGTTATCTCAGAGGGTTATCTCCTTGCCCTGACTAGAAGCAAGGGTCCCTATTTGGACAGTGGTACCTACCTCTGCCAATTATAGACCCCCAGTTCTAACAAGTAGTTTAAATAATAACAAAGTACTTGTGATTCAAGTGACAGTTAATGTTTCCATGTTGTTTAATAATATTAGCCAATTGTACTCCTACTACTGAAGGTCCAGTCTGGACTTACTTAATCGGAGTCACTCACAGACTGAGTTGCTGTTGGTCTGTTGGAAAACACGTACACGTACCACACCTGATGATGATGACCATACTATCTTTGCACACAGTCAGTGAGTTGGATCTGAGATGATTGATGGAATACGTTTCAGGAAGTGGAATAAAAGGTAAACACAACCAATCAACAAGAACCACAGCAGACCTAGGCTACATGTCTGTGCACAGGTGGAGTTGAATAGTGGTATGATGACTGACAGTGGCGCATTGATTTAGTCACTTGATTTGGAAAATGCTAGGTTGCTGTATGTATATGCCTTTTGTCTGGCTCTGTCAAAAATTAAGGTAAAAGGAGTTTGGGTCACAGACTCCCTGCGGCCCGTTGCGGTGGGCCTGTTCTGTGCTGGCTCCAATCTTGTTGTTCTTCTAGATTAATGCTGTGTAACTAGTAGAGTAGACACAATGTATCCAAGCCGCCTCAGTCTGAAAGTCTTCCCGCTCATGAGTCTTGTCTTTTTGCACTACACCGTAATTGATTTTAATTTTTTCGTTCATTTATTTTTTAATACCCCTGTTGTTTTTCCATCACAACTTACAGGCCGGAATTTTAACCGAGTGCTATTATACTATGAGCAATAACTCACACTTACCTTACCAATCCTCATCAGCCAGCCAGTGGCACCCAAGAACGATGTTCAGAGTGTCCATGGAAGGAAGGACCAAGATAAATGACGAGATACAACTACACATTTGGACCTGGATAATACAGTAACTTTAGTATAATTTTCGTATTTTTAATAATTTGATTCCTTTTTTCTCTTCATTCATTTTACGACTGTGTGACTTTGTTTGGTAATTGCTCCCTAAAACTATTTTTTAATTTTCTTTGCTAGCTTTCAGCCCGGTACAGCAGGTAATTAGGGTTTCTCTGAGGGCATACAGCCAAGGCAAATGTCATATATTATAAATACTTCCTTGTACTATCGAATTGTGTAGTAGTAGTTAAGTACTACTCATTATTAACCATCAAGTTATCTTCATCACGCATGCATTGCTTTTTCTACCTTTAGTTTATAGATTTATTGGGTAGTGGATCATCAATCATCGTCTTCATTGTTTTGCTTTTGTTGTCTCCATGCGTACTGTTTTTCTTTGTCAAACCTTTCCCCAAACCCCCTACCCATCCATTCATCAAACCCTAACCCTCTTCCCCCGGGCTGTGGGGCTTTATATTGAGATGTGATGTGACTACATTAAATCTACATCAACAATTGATCACACGCCTCCTAGGGCAGATGTGGTGAAAGCAACACTAATTAAATGTTAACAAGGCAGGGCAAGGATCTTCTTCTGCTCGCTTGCCCACCCATGCTCAGTGTATGTACAAGCCAGTTTATTTTCCAAAGGGACCCACCGAATACATCTTATTAATTGCCGGCATTGTTTGGATTTAATTTTACAGCATTAAAGTTTACGAATTAGGATTGTGTTTAAGTGACTCCTTCAACACAACTACAGTTTAACTTCTTATCTTCTTGTACTAGGCTGTCCCTGACACCATTGTTTTCTTTTAATTTAGCAGTTGCAATATTGTTTGTTTGTCCGTCTTCTTATGTACTGTACTTTTCTACTACTCCCACAGTCTCTCTCAGGCAAATGACTGTCTCTTTGTTTTTGTTTGCAAATGCTGGTGCTAGTGTCTACTACTATCACCACAACCACGGCATCCTCTCCATTGTCTCGGGAAACCATGCAGCCATTGCTGTGCCAAACTTAATCATCATCTATCACAGGTAAGATAAGTTTGCTTGGAGGTATAATGGAGTAGGAGGAACGACTGGTAGTACTAGTAGTACAAATATAACTCAGTGAGGGGTACCGCACCTATCTGTTTGCATGTTACAAAACTGGCCAATTATTTAAATCAATCACTGGCTGCTGCTCTGCATCTGCAAGTAAACCTTGTAACGTACATTAATTTGTGTAACAGTAATCCCACCACAAAACATTAACATCATATTAAATAAATAACAATTATTTTAATTAAAAAATAGCCTATCCCACACCTCACCCACCCACCCCTCTCCCTAACCCCAAACAATGTCCAAGTCCAACGAATGTCCAAGAGAAACCCCAAAACCCAATTCCCACCCACCAACAAAAGTATTAAAAAAGGGGCAAATCAACAGGGTCCATTTATAATCGGTGGGCTTTAAGGTGTTTGTCTAGCAGGATTTCGACACGCTCCTCTAATTGGTCCTCCAGCTTTGCCATCCGGAGGAGAAGTTGTTGCCGAAATGCACGGCACCTAAATTTGCATCCATGTGGGGGGGGCGGCAGATGTTGACAAATGGCGGTGGTGGGCGGCTACCTGACCGCGGGCCGTACTCCTGCTGGCGGGGCCTGGCTGGGGCCCGGGGCATTGGAAGAGGCAGCAGCTGCTGCCGCAGCCTCCTCCTCCTGCTCAGCCTGAGCCACCAGCCAGCGGTATTCCTCCACGATGGCCTGCAGTTTCCGTTGCCGGGCCCTGGCTGCCAACTCCTTCTGTGATGGTTTTTGGGAAGGTGTATCTATAAAGAAAGAAACAGAATTGTAACCGAAACTCTTAGCAAAACAGTAACACAAAATAATTCAACACATAGTGGCACAGTAGCACTAGCAAGCGCAGTACATAACACTTGTGGTAACTTTAAGTATCTATCCTCCTGCTTCCCCGGCCTCTAACATTTGTTGGAGTTTTTTCCGGCATTATACTTGCCCTAGAAGTACTATGGATGGACTCCAGGACACAGAAGAACACCAGTCTTTTTCGTATCTCTAGTTTACATAAATTAGATAACCTTGTTGTAGGCTGTAGCCGGCAAGTCAGCTACGCTTGCATCCAACAGCAACATACAGGATACGCAGACACCTGTTACTTTTTAAACTAAGCTGCAGGTGGGGAAGCACGTATATTTTTCGATTACGGGTGGCACTGGCCATACTCTCTCTGTTAAATGAAGGGTAATTGCTCAATTTCACTTTCACTGTGCCCTGTGTACTGTGTCTGTCTACTGACAGTAGAGTCAGTAGACAGACATTAGTAGTATTAATTTATTATATGGTCCCTAGGGTCATCTCATCTCTACTCCTACTCTAGTCTTTGGAAAGTTAGCCTGAGCCATGTAACCATTTAGATTCATGTCTACTGTTTTGCGCATGTTACCTCACAGCTTGTTGCACAGTAAAATGCCTTTGAGGCCACATGAGTGTTGCAGACAAGTGAAGAGGTTGAAAAACAAGGCACGTTTTTTAATGGAGTTTGAGTAGTCCCTATTGCTTAGCCAAAATGTTACACTTTTTGGCATGGCTGCAAAAAGTGCCCCATTTTTCTCATAACAGGCAGATGAGAAGATTGCCTTCTACGAACCAGAGATTTGCAGAGCTTACGAAAGATGCATGTGTAACCAGTATACGTTCAACTGTGAGGGGTCTCCCACAATTCCCACAGTTCTCTATCGTGCACTAGTTGTACAAATGTTTAGTTTTAATCTTCTTTATTTTGCATGGTGGAGATGGATGTATTTCATGGAACAACTTACAAAGCTTGTTATTGTTTGAAAAAATAAAGCTTTTGAACTTGCACATAGACTCTGTGGTATATTTGGAGTGTCTGTGGCGTTGTGGACTTACACGAGTGAGTGAGCGAAAGGGTGTTATATTCTGGGTTGTGTAATAAAACCATTGGGTATCTTCGTGTGGGGGGTCGGGACAAATGACTAATGACTGGGACACTATAGCTAGTCAGTCAGTGGAATGTGGGTTCTGAGTTCTGTGACTGAGGTGTAAGTAAGGTCCAACCTCTCATCCCCAATATCCTATTTTCTTGTGCATAGTTCTGTATGTGGCTGTGCAGAATACCCACAACAGTAGCAGTAGTATGTACTCTACCATAACAAAACATACTAGGCAAACATCTGGTTTCGCATTTTGTTGGTGGGAATTGTCAAAGCCTAGAGATGAAAGAGGACAATGCAAAGGACAGGAGTGGACCCAGTGGCTACAGCTATTATATCACAGCTTTATTCAAAAGAATACCTTAACTAAAGAGTGGCCAACAGGGTAAGCTTAGCTACAGATAATCTAATAGTAGTAGTAGTAGTACAGAGAGTCATAGCAGAGGCAGTTGGAAGGATCTGAAAGGCAGGGATACCCAAAAGTTGGAAAACAGATAATGAAGATCAAAGACGTTTTTGTTAAAAATGGAATTAGGAGGAAGCTTAATTAATAGTTTGGAAAAAATAAGGTTTGTTAAAAGTTAGGGAAATATAATTGTTAATAATATAAGCACTGTAGGACTTACTGGGGCCAGCAGCAGGATCCTCGGTAGAGGAGCACTTCTCTGGTGGTTGTTGTCCCGCCGACTCTGACCCGGTCTGCTTGCCCTTGGGTGCTGATCATGTAAGAATAAATGAAGAAAGAGAAAAACATTGAGTGCTGTGAAACAAACAAAAACTAACAAAAAAAACGCTCAAACATTTTAGTAAACAACAATTGCAATTAAATTGACCTATCTAAACGACTACTGGCTTACAGGATTCACGGACCGTCTACTTGTAAGAACACTAATCAAATGTTCATAATCATTCTGATTGCAGAATACTAGCTAACGAAGCCAGTACCACTGACCTGACCTACACCACCTATTCCACGCGGGCCAATTGTTCAGTAAGTCAGCATTTCCATTTTATTTTTGCCAGCAAAAATGTATAGATGCGATGGAGGACACATGCATAAATTTGTGCAGACACCAAATTGTTGGTTGGTTGCGTCATATGTTGTTCTGCCACTGACTCAGTGACAATGCTACTGCTAAGCCTACCACTCACTAAACAAACTACAAAAAGGTTCTATGGAGGACTGGGGTAAGAAGCATTCAGTGACAGAGGAGGCGTAGTGCAGACCGTGAAAACAATATGAACTAATACTAAGTAAACCTATAATCCATCCACCACTATTTCACTGAAGGACAATGGAAGGACTAGACTCTAGCAATAATAACTAACTTCAGTTCTCTAAAGTAAACTCTAACATCAATAATCAGCCCAAGCTAGCGCAAAGTTACAAACAAGCAAGAGACGTGCCTAGCAGCACCTGTGTCATTCAATCACAGAAAATTTTGGAACGGAATTGATCTGCAATGTAACTAAGCGCACCAGTAATCATGTTATTTGTCCAAGAATTATACACAATACTTATACTACTATATATTACTAGCTACTCACCCAGCCCCACGACCTCGACACCTAGCAGGTCCGACAGGTCCTGCTCCCGGTCCAGGATGTCGGACCACCGGTGGGCCAGCTGCTGGTGGGTGTGCTGGATCCCCGAGCAGCGAAAGACAGCTCGGCGTACCTTTGCCCACCGGCAGTGACGCTCCTGGGTAAGGTCACCGGAGCCTGGCCTGCTGCCTGCTGCCAAGGTCAAGGGGAGATGGCGCTGGATGAAGAAAACCAGGGCGGCCACCTCCGCCCCCCAAAAAGTTGTCAGGCCTGTACCCCTGCAGGGCGCATTCTGCCGCAAGGCAGCCTGCTCTTGGGCGCAGGCGCCTTTCCCTTGGAGCCAGTACTGCTGCCCTTGGCCATGGTTCTGGGGTGGAGGCAGAAAAGAAAAGAAGGAAAAAAGAAAGTTAGGGGGAAGAAGTAGGAGTTTGAATAAAGAAGTAAAATAAAACGGTAGAAAAGTAACAAAAACACAGAGAAAGTAGAAATAAATCACAAAATATAATCTTAGGGACAGAGAGACAGAGATGATAAATAAAAAAAATGAGAAAAACTGTGAAAATAAGTAAAGATTGCAAAGATTAAATCTGGATAGAAAACTAGGGCCAGAACCATAGCATAGAGTGAAAAACAAGATGGCCGTGCCCGTCACGAACACGTGGGTAAGTTTGCGCGATATTTCTCGCTAACACGCAGTAGTCGTCGCGAACAAGTAGATAGCTATCCCGAACATGAATTGCACAACGCGAACACGTTATACGCGACCCGGAACAGGAAATAAGGCAACGCGAGCAGGCAGGACAATTGAAAAAACAAGATGGCTGCGCCCATAGCCCATCGCATGGGTACGTTCGCGAGCTAAGATCCCCCGAGCACGCAGATAGCGCCCCGAACACGCACAACGCGATCCCGAGCAAGAAAAACGCCTCATGAACGGGTCAGACAAGCTACTACGCATGCTTGCGAAGCTACGTGAAGCTCGCGTAGTACGAGAACATCTTCGCGTAGCTTCGCAGAGAGCGACTACGCGTACAACACCCACCCCTAACAATGATATTACCTGGCAGACACTGAACTAAACAGTCCTACATTGGGTCCACCTTATACCTTGCACCCTGATGGCATGATACACAACATGCCAGAGAGTTACTAAACACTTAGTTGAACAATAACTTTGGTCACCCTGAAGGAACCACACTCTCTCTGACTAGAATGATCGCCAGTGATTCATGAATACATCCAAATGACAAGAATGCCACCAAGATTAATGAAGTTCTAGCAAGATTTTGAACATCAAGGTTGAACATGTTATGAAAAGTTTCACAACATCAAATGTAGAACTTAACCAGTCATCTATTAAGCATAAAAAAAACGCTGCAAACTGTTAATTTTCATCCTGATATGATCAGTGAATACAATAATGGATAACCTTTGACTAAGAAAATCATTCATCTTGAGACCAATAAGTATGACATGATCATTATTGGGAACTAGAGAGCACATCCAATGTGGACAGATAACTAATCACTACAGATATTATGGCAGCCATGAAGAAAAACTGCAAAATTCGAAATTAACATCTCCTAAAAGAATTGATAAATATTAATGCCAGGAGAACTAAATACAACCAAGCAAGCACGGTATAACAGCTGTTTTCAAAAACCCTTATTTAGTTGTGCCAACCACCCGTGGTTGGCACTTGTAACAGCACCGGTAGAAGAGTCCTTCGACTATTTCAACAACCTCTTCTATTTAAATTGGCTCTCTATCCGGGCCGCGTCTACCGGGACGCCGCGCAGAGACAGAACAAGTCAATGACTTGTAGGAACCGGTTAGCCTCCGCCCAAGCTCATGAGGCAGTTGGAACTCCGGTAAGGCATTTAGAATCATAACTCTTTACCTTTCCAGAGTCAGGACTCCATACCACTCGGCGGCATCCTGAAGAAAGTTGGACAACTTCAATATTAAGGTAAACGTTTATTTTAGAATGCAACTATTTTATATTGCGCCATTTTCTTCTTCTTTAAATAACATGATCGTAACAAGTGAATTTTAATAATAGCGCTCCATCTGTCATAACTGCCTGCAATAAATGTCCTAAGAATACGAGCGTTATAAACTACCCATGCGCTCGTATCCTGTTTGGTTAAGACGCACTAATTGCCACATTTGGAACACACTGTTTGTTTAAACAGTATTAGTTTGGCACAATGAATAACACTGCCGGCAATGATCGTCCTAAGAATACGAACGCTACAAACCCTCCATGCACTCTGTAATGATGAAAGTGATGGGCCCTGGGCCCGCATGTTAGGCGCAGCAATGATGGACACAGACACCAGGAATCGGTTGTGGGAAAGGTCTCGAGCACGTGCGCTCGGCCTCTTTTATTGGCAGCGTCATGTGACACCATGACGTCTGTGGTGGGTGGGTGTAGAGTATGTTACATCACACTAGAACACTAGAACGTGTCTACGCTAAGACACTACATCACTCCCCTTTTTTAATCATTGAAAAGACCCAACTTCAGAATTCACATTTGGGGAAAGTAACATGTCTCAGGATGCAGTGAAGTGTTCAGTTCCGCCATGCTCTTCTGTCCGCCGCTGCTTGGAATTGGCAGATGGAGTTCAATCTGTTTCGGGGAACCTTAGTCCGCTTTGGCACCAGTTGGTGGTGCTCGATGGAAACAGTCTGTAGACGACTGGGTAGCCCCTTTGTCCTCACAGTCTTTCTGTTGTTGACTTCCGTGGTCACGGGTGCGGTTGGAGTTCTTGTAGTTCGCCGTGGAATGATGGTTACGTACCAGTTTCGGCCTTGGACTCACTGTGGGGACCTACTTTGCACTGACTTCTTCTTCACTCTTAACTGTGGCAACGGCCACGTGGATTTACATCCTTCCATTCTTATCTGTGGCAACGGCCACGTGGAATATGCTTCCTTCCGCTCTAGCAGTGGCGGAGGTGCCACATGTCTCTCCTTTTCTTCCTTTCTTTTCACGGTGGCAGAGGTGCCACTCAGATCTCTCTTCTTCTTCCTTTCTTGTCACGGTGGCAGAGGTGCCACTCAGATCTCTCCTCTTCTTCCTTTCTGTTTCACAGTGGCAGACGTGCCACGCAGCTCTCTCCTCTTCTTCCTTTCGTTTCACAGTGGCAGACGTGCCACGCAGCTCTCTCCTCTTCTTCCTTTCGTTTCACAGTGGCAGACGTGCCACACAGCTCTCTTCCTTTCTTTTCACAGTGGCAGACGTGCCACTCGGATCTCTCCTTTTTCTCCCTTCCTGTTTCGCGACATCACTTGGTCCAATCTTGCATCTTCTCTCTTGACCTGGCTCCAACATGCAGGGCGCGCCCGCTGCATGTGTACTCCTGGTTTGTCCCTGACAGGAACACTTCCTCCCTCTTCCTCAGCTTCCTGAGTTGGTGTCGCGAACCCTCTTCTCTAGATTCTTGTAGGTGACGTTCGTGGGATGGTGTTCACAGACCTTGACTAGGTTGAACGTCCAGGACCGTTTGGCGGTCCACTCCTGCTGATGTTTTGGCAGGCTTCTTCGGTCGTCCTGTCGGACTTGGTGCAATAGCACTTTCTGGTGTTGTTTGAGGGGACCCGTCGCAGGTCATACTTGGTACGCGATCTTTCTGTGGATCGGCTTCTGGGGGGCGCCACGCTTAGTGGTCGTCTCCGGTAACTGTTCTGCACTGTGGCGTTACCTGTGCCCTTCTTCCATCTCGTGGGGGCTGTGCCTTGCCACGTGGCGCGTTATCTGCGCCCGTAGTTTTTCAAGGCTCTCGTACACTTGTTGCGTGTCGTTGGTACTTGCAGCTTTGGCTGGCGTCGATTTCTTGCTGCTTGGCTGACGTCCAGTACTTTGCTGCTTTGGACCGTTGGGTACTTGCTGCTTTGGCTGGCGTCAGGTGCTTGCTGCTTCGGACCGTTGGCGGGAGTAGTTGATGCTGCGGTGATCTCCTGTGGCCACTAGGAGTCACTGCTCTCTCCGTCTTCTGATCGCGGCAGTCTTTTCCTTGATCGTTCCTCCAGTGCTTGGCAGTCGTTTTCTCCAGACGTTTTGTCCTTGCTTGGATGCTTGGTGAGGCGTTGGTGCCTCTTCCCACGTCACTCTGGAAGTGGCGTCTGCCGACTCCTTGCTGGTGCGTGTGGTTCTTTCCGTGCTTGTTTGCACACTTACTTGCTGCATGAGATTCAATTCTCCTTGTGGGCTTTGCTTAGTCCTTTACCCCTTGTTGCTGCTGCATTGCCTGGCGTTGTGCGATGCTTGTTTGTTTCTTATAGATGCAGGTGCACTTTCCTTCTTCGGCCACCAGATGGCGGTAGACTCCGGTTTGGTGGGTGCCTGCCTGGTGGCTCTTGTCTTCCTCGTGTTGTGTACTCTACTGTTTGTCTCTCTCTCTCTGTGCACCGGGGGCTGGTGCTGGAGCAGCCGCTGGGAACCTGGCCCCACACTGCCTTCCTGGTGAGTCCCTTCCCTGCTATTGAGTTCTTTTGTGGGCAGGAGGGTGCAGGCATGAGGGCGAGGCAGTTCTGTGGTGTGCAGGCTCCGTCTCGCACACTTTGACGTTCAAAGGCACCTCTACGTTTATTCTGGCGGCGCTGGCCACTTTCAGGCACTCTGCCCCTCACACGGAGCACACAAGGAGGGGGCACATTTGAACTTGGCGGCGCTGGCCGCGTGCAGACGTCTACTTCTTCCTGGCCGCTTTCAGGCACTCTGCTCCTCACACGGAGCACACAAGGAGGGGGCACTTTTGATGTTGGCGGCGCTGGCCGCGTGCGGATGCTTACTTCTTCCTTGCTTCCCCTCCCAGCCCGCGGCAGCCTCGGCAGTACTCACGCGGGCGGGGGTGTTGGTGCTTCACTCCGGCGGGGGAGCGTGTCGCTCCAGTCACTCCTCCCTGGGCGGGGCGCTCGAGGCAGGCCGCGGTTGGGCTCCGCTGGCTCTGCCTACTTGATTGTTCTTGGTTCTCTGGCCCAGCAGGCTCCACTTTGCCGGTCTCCCGCCACAGCAGCTTCAATTGGCACTCGCTGCGCGGCGGAGACCCGCCTTGCTTTTCGCAGGCCGCGGTTGGGCTCCGCAGGCTCTGCAGTGTCTATCCTCGCTGGGGGTGCCGCCGGCAGGTCGCGGGTGGGCTCCGCTGGCGCTGCTGAGTCTTTCCTCGCTGGGGGTGCCGCCGGCAGGTCGCGGGTGGACTCCGCTGGCCCGGACCACGTTGCGAGGGGGGTCGGGAGACGGTTAGCTACTCCGCTCCCTCCCCCTCGTTGATTACGTTAATTGCGGGTCCAGCCGCACTCTCCCTCACGCAGTCGCTTGTCTCTGGGCCCCACGCTTCCAGTCACACACGCGGCGGGGGCAGGGGATGACTCGGGCAGGCCGCGGGTGGGCTCCGCTGGTCCTGCTTATAGTGGGGCATAGTCAATTAAAGTCTATAGCGGGTGGGCTCCGCTTTGGTGCACAGACATCCGGGGGAGTCACCTCCCGCTCCCGGCTCACCTTCGGCCGACGGGCCAGATCCTGTCGCGGTCGTGGCGGGTGGGCTCCGCCCGGCCGGTGCACCTCTCTGTGGGGTCACTGCTTCGCGGCCGTCTCAGGTGGGCACTGGGTGGTCCGCTCTTTCCTCGTGTCCCTAGATGGTGGCGGCCGACGCGGGTGGGCTCCGGTCGGCTCGTCCTTCAAGGCTGGTGCGGTGGGCCTCGCGGTCGCTGCAGGCTCTGGGGCTCAGACGTGCCCACCGGCTTTCCGGCGCCTTGCGCCCTGCTACAGGGGGTGCCCTGCAGGCGGGCAGCTCTCTTCCCCTTTTTCTTTTCTCAGGGTAGTGGCACGCATGGGCTGCACTACCGACCTCGTCGCCATTGTAATGATGAAAGTGATGGGCCCTGGGCCCGCATGTTAGGCGCAGCAATGATGGACACAGACACCAGGAATCGGTTGTGGGAAAGGTCTCGAGCATGTGCGCTCGGCCTCTTTTATTGGCAGCGTCATGTGACACCATGACGTCTGTGGTGGGTGGGTGTAGAGTATGTTACATCACACTAGAACACTAGAACGTGTCTACGCTAAGACACTACACACTCGTACTCTTTTTGGTTGAAACACACTAATTGCTGCAATTTGAATATACTATGCATCTGTTTTCATGTTAAAAGGTCACATTGAATGACTGCCATGACTAACTGAAAATCAGTGCATATAATTCCTGTACCAATTAGCACCCTCCCAGATAAATCTGTTGAAAGTTCGACATATTTATTTTCTCTCTGTTGCCTGGACACCTGGCATGCAAATCCACGCTAGAAACAGTAATGTACGCCTATTTTGATTTGAGACAGCAAAAGACAATAATTTAAATAGCCGTACAAATAATCTTAACAGCAATCATGAGTATATAGTGTCAAGCAATAAGTAACTATACTGAATACATAGGGCACACATATAAGAATTATGATAATAGTAATTTTTTCTTTTCTTGTAGTTCCAGATACAAAAGATCTGAATTCACAAATACAAGTGGTAAATTAACCACTAGAACTAGGAGCTGAAAAAAGCACCGAAATACATCCGGTCCTGACGAAAGCCTTTAGATATTACGAGAAGGCTGAAATATGTTGACCTGATAGTGCGGTAGACTGGTAACTGGCTCTACAGATGCACCATTATAGATTTTTACTTTCTCCCATCACTGTCTTTCTGAATCATTTTTTTTGGGTTACACAGTGATGTAGGGAGTTTTAACCTCACTGTACTGGAGCACTTACACACTCTCACCTTTTTCAATCTCTGGACACTACTGGTAAATTAGTTGGGCTCCCTCCGGGTGGAGGACAGCATACGTACCACCTAAGAACCCTATGATGATGCTGTAATGATACACCAAGGCAGAGAATCAAGATATACCGCCAATGGCCTGTGTACGTTTTATGAGGGTTTTTATATGGTTGCAACACTACTAAGACCCTGATTTCACAGGACAAGTGATCCATTCTCCCTTTGATTTTGTGATTTAACTTTTGGAAGTTGAATGGATCATAGCTTCTTATTCCCTCCACAATGATTATTAGATATTGTAAAATGAACCTGGAACTCAGGAATCAACGGTCACCTCAAGGCCAAAGGACATATGGGGCCCATTGGTTGAAGACCTGAGAGAGACTGCTTTTGCAGACTAAAGAAATGTATAGTAAACATGGGGATGCAAAAGTGGGTTGATGGGATGAATGAAGAAAGAAAAAGAATTTGCAAAATAATATGGTATGTACAACAGAGAAGACAAAAGGTGATGGCTCGGTGCCAATGTTATGAATATGTGTTGAAAATGATAAATAAATAACAGTCTCCCCAGGCCTTACAGTCATGGGTCCAGGAGAGGTCATCATTGATTTTTTAGCATTCCTTGAGATGGAGCCTTTGCTCTCGGATGATGGAATGCAGGGTTCCTCTAGTGGTTGGTTCTGTGGTTGCATTAATGTAGTGTGAAGAGGTTTATTGAAAAACACTGTGATTTAAAAAAGTTCTATTGATGAACACTGCAATGCTTGAAACAGTGATGCTTGCATTTCAATATTGTCCTATTTATATGGCAGCCTGACAAAGTAAAAAAATCTGCCTCATATATATTGTGATGGATTTATGGTAAAAAAAACAATCTTGGTCTCCCGCGCTTGCTTACAGTATAGCCCCTGAGTGGGACAGGTCTCAGGCAGGGGTGTAACACAGGCCCCAGCAGCTCTGGCGTTGCGGGGGGGGCGCACTACAGGGGCCCTCTCACTGTCTTCATTGTAAATTAAAATGGTGCGCACGGCACGCCCGGTCTCTTACTAAATTAAATGGTGCACACGGCCCAAACGCGTGGGCCCCGCCTGTTCCTCAGAGGCTCTTCATTAATTAAATGGTGAGGACGCCTGCCGGGCCCGCCCCGCTCTTTAATAAATAAATGGTGCGCAACTGCTGCACAGTGCGCCCGCGCAGGCCCCTGCCGGGCATCTTGGGCTCTGCTCTTAGTCTTTATATTAAATGGTGTGGGTGGGTGCGCGCAGCGCACAGTTGTCTCTGCGACGTGTCTGCGCAGTCTGACTTCAGGGTGGGGCAGGGGCTGGTGACCAATGCCCTGATTGAATTTGTCATGCACAATTGCTCATTGCGGAGCACGCGCAATTAAAAGCGTGGGTGAAACTTGGGTGTGGCACATCCATCCCAGGACCCAGCCACGCTATGCCAGAGACTGAGAGGGACCGTCCGACATCCGTCACCTGCCATAATTTAAATTATTACTAGCCCCTGCCTGGCTAGCTTTCTGCCTTGTCCTACCAGTGTACCTTCTTTTCTGCATGCCCGACCAGCTCGAGCCTACCTCTGATGCTGCAGGCCAGGCCCAGCACTCAGGTCAGGTGAGTCTGCGTCCGAGCCAAGGAGTGGTCGTCTGTGGGTGTGGTGGCGTGAGTGGTAATCGGATTCAGATGAGATCATTTGGAATCAGAGAGGGCATCATGGTGACTTGGTGGGGCCCGGCCGGGAATAAAACTAAAACATAGTGTAGGCCCAGGGAGTGAACACAGGCCCTCTCGTTGTGGGGGTTGGGGGGGACAGGGACCCTTCTCTCAGTGATCCAACTCATTAGGTCTTCCTATTAGGCGGACATTTTTGAGCCAGTGAGCGAAATCTGTTGCCGTCGTTGATTTAACTTCAGATAGTGGGTTCTGCGTTTACAGGGGAAAAGCCGTTGGCATGTGGGCATTTCAGAATGGTTTATATCGGTGGCCCGAACCTCCCCGAAGGGGTCTATTTCAGTGAAAGTAAAGAGCAGGTCAAAGTGGCGAGGAACTGGAATAATGTGTGTTTTGGAGCTGGTTCATAATTCGTTAATATTCCAGTATGTATCGGGGTCGTTGTTGGTTTTAATCGGCGGTGTCCACTGTATATATTACATTCTGCGCATGGTTACAACATCGTTAGTTGCACTGTGAGGACTTGTAATCTCTTCAGTGGCTCTTCTCTTATCCTGGTGGATAGAAGCTTCTCCTCATGGAGTGTGCTCGTTGACAGATATGAACTGCAGAAGCTCTGCAGAAAGTGCCTAGCTGGTGTTAGGGCTACTAAGTGTGGCACTGTGCAAACCACCCGTTATCCGTAGTTCACTTGCTATTAAGAATTGTGCAGATGAGCTGGGTGCACATCTGTCAATCAAATTACTCGGCGCGAGTCGTTTCCTGCTTAGTCGAGAGAGCTAAATTTCTAGCGATCGTGCAAGCATATCTTGGGTAAGCATGGGCGGATCTAGCGGATCTCGCGTACGCGAACTTGCGGATTTACGGATTCGCAATCCGCGAAGATCCGCGAACTCTAGCGGATTTGCGGATTTTCCCGTTTTTTGTGTTGGCGCGCGTTCGCGCCGATTTTGGGACAAGTTCGCAATTGCGAACTTACTTTTCGGCTCGCAACGGCCGCGACTATGTTGTTTCTACGTCTGGTTTATCATCACAGGTTCACAGCACCCTCTGTTTCACCACTGCCACCCTCTGGGACACCCATGCCACCCTCTGGTACATCCTCACTGCCACCCATTAGGTTTATTTATCACTGTAGATTATGGTGGTTGAAAAAAGCAAGCACACCTGCCCTTCTTCAACTGCCATCAATTAATTTGTGTTTCATTAATGTGTCAGTAATTTTGAAAGTTCCAGTCTGGCTGGCACCTGCTTCCTTCCTTATCTGTAATTTGCTTTTTGTTGCAGTGAAATTTTTTTTTCACAGGACCTTTATGGTCTACTTGTAGCTATTCTATGAGCCTGCTGTTTGGGTCATAGCAGGGTCATAGAATAGTTGCAAACTCTGGAGGGGCCCATCAGGAAGCACTACCTTGAATGTTACTAATGTTAAGTTTGAACTTTTGCACCTGCTCATTGCTTTCAGTTTAGCTAAAATCGTTTTTTTCTGCAATTTCGCGCGTTTTTTGGGGCGCGAATCCGTGCGAGATCGATTTCGGAAGCCGCGAATACGTGCGAATACAAAATTGTTTTTTTTGCGATGTGTATGTTCGCGTGATCTTGCGCGTGTTCGCGAGGCGCTTCTAGCTATACGTTTGCCAAGTTACCCTATCGGTCGTACACGGGCGCGGCCATCTTGTTGGCGTGACGTAATTCCGTTTCCGCCCGCTATGTGTAATCTCGCAAAGTGTGCTGCTCGCTAGTACAATTTCGCGCGTACTCGCAAGGAAAATCTCGCGCGAACTTACCCACGCGGTCGTGAACGGGCGCGGCCATCTTGTTTCTCATTCATTGCTATGGTTCTGGGCATGCTTTCTCTATCCTCTCTCAATCTCTGCCATCCTTTGCTTGTTTGAAGTTTTTTTGATCTAATTTTACTTATTATCTATCCCTCTATTTTTCTAGCTCTATATTTTTGTGTTTTCTGCAGCTTTTAGTTACTTTTAAACTACTTTTTTAAACTCTTTTCTTTTCTTCTTCACTATTCTATTTCTTGTTTATCATTTAACTCTATTTCTGCCCAGACCATGGTAAAGGGAGCCGGGAAGCACCCTGAGAAGGGGAAGGGTCCCGCACCCCGTGCCCGGCTCCCGTGCGGGCGTTTAAGGGGGGAGCAAGTGGTCCCGAGGGAGATCTTCAGCGCGGAGGAAGTGGCGGCACTGATCTTCCACGTCCAGCGCCGCCTCCCCAAGACGATCCTGGGAGGCGGCAAGATCGCGACTGGCTATGGCATCCGGGAGCGTCGCAAGCGGTGGGAGAAGGTGTGCCGGGCCATGTACAAGATCTCTGGGGTCCGGCGCACATATAACCAGGCCACCCACCGCTGGACCGATGTCATGGACCGGGAGCGGGACTTGCTGGACGCGCTCGGCGTAGAGGTCCCCGGGCTTGGTGAGTAGTAGTAGTAGTACATTTACTACTCTGTTTTATCCTGCTCTGTTATTTGCAAATCTTTGTTCTTTACCAAGAGCAATAATGCTGCCGATTACATTGAGGTAAATTATATTTCAAAATCTTCTATGCATTTCAGGTGCACTGCTCTCCTTCTCAGTAGCCTTGCTTGCTACTATGCTTCTTTGTTTTGTATGTTGTGTTCAGAAGCATTTCATTGGCCTGAGAAATTATGTATGAGTGTAGTGTAAAGAAAAGAACTGCGTAATGCTAGACAGTAAGGGTCATATTTTCAATTACCGGCGCATCCCTGCAAAGTAGCAGGGATGCGGCAGTAATTGTGTGCCATGCCACCACCACCCATTGGCCCAAAACGTCACAGAAGCCTTACGCATCTGTGCCGTAAAGGCAGCGCATTGCTGGAGTTGCGTGCCAACGATGGCGCAGCTCCAGCAATGCTCTGGGGTACCCTATCTCCCCAATGCTGCATCAAGCCGTACGTCGGCTTCAAGCGCGCAGGGTTTGAGTCATGCATCATTGTCCTAAAAGTGACTGATTGACATCTTGTAGATTTCCCTCAGCCACTTTTAGGATTCGTTCCTGCGCAGGTACGCCCTCCCTTGCGCCGGAACGCCCCCTGATGGCGCAGGGCTTTACAACGTGATGCATCGCCCATATGTGTTTTTTTTTAATATATACGCCGCACCAACACCATGGCGAGTCTTTTGTTCTGCCGCTGCGTCAGAAAAGGCACGCAACAATGGAGGAAAATGAGCCGCAACTTCCGCAAGGGACTTCTATCAGCCCCAACAGACTGAAGTCCAGTCCTTCCTTTAGACACATGGCTATAAGAAGAAATAGTGGCGGTGGTGGCGGGTGGATTGATAGTTTGAGTATTCACTGATCTGCAAGCAGGATGGACTTTGTCTGTCACGTGTTGCGCACTGCTGCCTGCAGTGCCAGGCCTAGGCAAACCTCTTTAGTAGTCTGTTTATTGAGTTACATAGGAACTTTCTAAGTCAACGTTCCGCAAATCAGGCAATACGAATAACGTAGTATACCACATGAGATAGATCCCGTGGAATAGTTGTCTATCTATTTGCTATTTTTCCAAAATATGTTGTTATTGTTCTTTTGAAATGTTTGATTTGGTTGAAAAATCTCATCCATGTTTTCTGGTTTTTCTTTCTTTCATGTTGTACATCAGCTCCCCCCAAGGGCAAGAGGACACAGGAGGAGGGTGCTGAGGATGCAGGCCAGGATCGGGCAGGCGAGGGCTCCTTTGCTGGCCCCAGTAAGTTTACATTTTAATAAACAGTACCTATTTTTTTCTAGCGTTCCTCATTCGATTTTTTCTAAATCGTCTTTGATCTTCTTGTAGACTGGATATAAATTCTTATCCTGCCTCGAATATGACTCC
The DNA here is from genome assembly GCF_964261635.1 of Lissotriton helveticus. Classification (NCBI taxonomy): domain Eukaryota; kingdom Metazoa; phylum Chordata; class Amphibia; order Caudata; family Salamandridae; genus Lissotriton; species Lissotriton helveticus. Next base: position 977,029,324 of record NC_136063.1, read on the forward strand.
CTGTGGTATTACTAGACTATTCTTATTAGTCTGTCTGTGTAGCTAACTAAGATTGGACATTTGGCAATTCCATTGGACTCCCATTATATTCAGCAATACCTCTATGCACTGTCTCCTTACTGACTAGATAGTGTGGCAGAGTCATTCAGCTCTCGAAGTCACCGATTATAGATCCCCAATGATCTCTAGATTATCGTACGCAGGACAAGAGAGTAGTACGGAGTCACAGCACAGTCAAGAAGTGTCAGAGGCACTCATGCTTGCAAAAATTCCAAAACCTTTAGCTCATCCACTCTAGTCTAGAGGAACAAAAACCACAGAGTCTATTTAAGTTTAAAAGCTTTATTAAAAGTAAACACATTTATTAAAATCTACTTTGTCATAAAACTATTTAACTGAAAACGGAAAAGTGGTTAGTGCTGACGATTAATTGGACACATTATTTGTGGTCGAGCCGAGCTCTCACCTGGTTTGAACTTGATCCTGGTCGTGTTCTTAGGACTCAGGAGTCAAGCTTCTGTCTGTTAGGAGAAAAAGTGGTGCGTGTTAAAAATCAAAAGCAAGCATTCATCAGTTGTGCATAAAAGTGCAGCAAGACAACAGCCTTCCCTGGAAAATGGGACATTTTTACTATGGAGTAGACAGTCACAAATTATTACATTGTATTCTGTTTTTTTAACATTTCTCCTAGACCAAATATTATATAGTAGTGAGTGGTGTATTCTAACATTCTTAAATGTACTTTGTAGGTGTAACATCTGGTGACGGGGCCAGCGCGGAGGTGGCTGTGTTGGACCAGGACTCGGAGGCCTCTGGGGAGGAGGCGGTACAAGAGCCGGCGGACGTTCCTGTGGGGGATCAAACGGTGGTGGCGGAAACAGCTAAGCTATATATTCCTTACTTATTGAGATTGAAGACTGCATAGTGTGCTTTCTGCACGGGTGTATTACAATTACAAATCAACCAGGTAGTAGCCTCCTCGAAATGTACTTCGACTTAGCTGTGAAGTTTTTGGTGAGAAGAATCCCAATAAGTTCTTAGACGAACGTGGTGGATGGGATGAACGAAAAGCGAAAGAAGGGTGTAAGTAAGTGGGACGCGAACTTGTATGATGGCTGGCAAAGAAGAACGATATGTGTTTGCTTGGCCCCCGAGGTGGCTGGGAAGGAAAGAATATGGTATGGTGCATGGCTGGGTCAATGATGAAGCAAGGATGGGTGGAAGGACAGCAGCCTGGGTGGGTGAAACAGAAACTGTATGTGTGCGTATACTTTGACTGAATGGATGCCTGGAGCATGGTATTCTCTGACTCTTAGATAGCACATGTGTATCTAGAGAGAGTAGATGGTCGCCAGGTGAAGTAAGTGTTACCTTGAAGAGCATGTACCACCGCACCAGCACGTCCGTTCCAGTGCAGGGAAGGCAAGGAAAAGAAATTGTAAATGTGTCCAATACTACCATGAATAGTAGCAGTACTTTGTATTGCGTTTGCATTCACAGCATATATCTGGTTATTACGGTGGACACTCCGTACCTCTCTTAATAACTTTAGTTTACTTGTAGTACGTCATTCATGTGTGGGTGTATCACTGTTCACTCAATATTAAGCAAAGCACCTAAAGTCATCTCATCTGTCATTAAATACGTCCCATGTGAAGTGATAGATAATCAAATTAGTTAGCTTCTTCATTTTCCTTTTCTAGTACTCATTTGCACTGTAGGGTGAAAGGTAAATTAATTAAGCAGTAGCCCTTGTAACAGAGTATTCTCAGTGCCACCCGTAATAGAAAAGTAATAGCTTCACCACCTGCATGTACTGGACCGGTACAGTAACGCAAGTCTGTCTCACTCATCATGGTGTGCAACTTTTTTTCTCGGGTGCAAGTTCACTGTGCTGTCCATGTCATTCTGCCGGCTTGCATAAGATAACGTACCCATTTCCCTAAACAAGAGAGAAGAAGAAGAATAAGACTGGTGTACTGTCATAGTCGACTGTAATGGAAGTCCATAGTGGTCGTAGAATTAGTTCATTAAACTACCACTACTGTTAGAGCAAGGATGCAGAAGTGGGAGGTTACATAGATACTGTCCTCAATAGTTATGTACTGTGCTTTCAATTTGCTACTTGTACTCTGTGACCCAACTTTCGGCTCAATCACTTTGTGTTATTAATAAGGAGCATTGGTTACAGACTATGTCTTTCTTTCTTCATATAGTTGCTCCTTCCAAATCAACAACAAGGAGGGAGCAGGCTAGATTGGCCCGGCAACGGAGGCTGGAGGCCACAGTCGCCGAATATCGGCGGCTGGTGGCCCTGGAGGAGGAGGAGGAAACGCAGTCGAGCGGGGCAACAACGACATCCTCGACTGTGACCACTGCATCCTCCTCCGTGACTAAGCCAGCGGGACCGAGCCGGGCTAAGAAAGACGACCGCCACCGCCAAGCAACCGAAATACCAGCTGCCCCCCACAGGAGCTGCAAGGACCGCCAACGCCGCCTACGAGTCCGCATGTCCAACCTGGAGCAGGAGGTCCTGAGGTATAAGAACTTGGTTAAGGGCCTCCGCTCCGAGCTTGCCACCCTCCGCAAGGAGTATGATGCCCATGCCGCATCATGCACCAGCACCAGCACCCTCCAGTAGTGGAGTGTCCCTTGCCCTTTTTTTATAGACTTTTGGGGGGTGGGATTTGGGAGTTGGGATCGTTTTGGGACGTTTCAGAGACAATCGTTGGGGTTAGGGTGGGTGAGGGAGATTATTTTGTTAGGGCTAAATAAATATATTTTTCAACTTTATCTGACCATACCTGTTTTTTACTGCTTTTCAGTCTGGTGGGTGGGGGGCGGGGGTGTAACAGTAACTTTGTTTTCCTGAACAGTCGTAGGACTTTAGTAGTACAACCGTCAATCTCTTGTCTACTCCGAAATAATACTCCATTATACTACCTCCCACCAAACGCTTATCTTACCTGTAATTTGTGTTAGAAATTAGGGCTAGGCCCAGGGCTGGCTCCAGGTGAAATGGGGATTAACGTTGTCAATCCTGGGCGGGTGACATTTCCTCATTGCGGTGGTACTAGTGGTGTGACACAGTGGCAGTTGCATGCCTATGGAAAAAAAGAAAACGAAACCTTGTTTGTCCTCCTTACTGTAGCATTACAACGGTTACGGTACGATCGAGAAAATAGCAGGTGACAGTACACTAGAACAGTGCCATAATGTAGCCTAACAAATGGTAAAGTATTTGCTTGCAAGTATAACTAGTACTTGCGTTGAATTTATTTGACATTGGCTACTACTACTAGAAGATATAGTACTGAAGCTGAGTAAGTCTAGAAGATATCCTCGTATTCCTTCACCAGCCTGTTGCTGCTATGACCTTATCCTCCCCAGCAAGTGTGTGGAATTATTGATGTCATTTTAGTCAGACATCAAGCAAAACAACACAGCCCGGGGGAAGAGGGTTAGGGTTTGTAAAATGGATGGGAATGGGGGTTTCTTTTTGGGTAGGTTTTGTTGAGAGAAGAAAAAAAAAGCAGAGCATGGACAAACAATAATTGAAGATACAGACAATCTTTGGTTACAAACTAAAGGTAAGCACATGCAGTCACACTCATAGAATAAAAGACAACAATGGATACTGTATCTGTATTGCGTATGTTGTTGGAGTTGTCCTGTTGAATTTGGTAAGTAATAAGCATGCAGCAAACAATTCCTCTTATTGGCGGCACTCCTCCATTCCAGCTGACGCTTCGTCCATCAATGTGGTGACCACTGACAGAAGACACCCTGTCCACTGCCTGCCTGGCGGATGTTGACTGAAACCCGGCCTGTAATTATTGAACGGAAAACAGGAAGTGCTATTACAATACCACTGATAAATAAATAAAAGGTATGTACGCTGTGTGGTGCAAAAAGTCACACTTTGATTTCCCTAATAGACAGTACAATATTTTTGAAATTGCGTGCTCTGTCTGAGTCACCTTTTTAAGGATCAATAAGTATGGCCAAAATATTATAGCGGATCTTTCCCCTCAAGGTAGGTGTACTACTGTGTTTTAGAACAAAATTTGACCTTGAAAAAAAGGCTGTTCCTTATGGATTTTGTCCAAAACACTTCTATCCGGTATTAGACCTTCCCAGGAATGCCCCAGGCAAGACCCGCCAACCCACCCGCAAAAAAACACCTGACAACACCCCCAAACAGCGAAAAAGCTAAATCTCATACTTACAATATCTCTCGGCCTTCGGTCCAAATGCGGCGCTGTTCAGCTAGGTCATCATCATCAATCATCATAACTCCTGTTTTCCACCACGGATTTCCTGAAAAGCAAATGCAATCAAGATTAGACTGTCGCAGCAGTGCTTCGACAGAGACCCCGGCCGCAACCCACCCACGAACAGCAGGAAGCCCCCCAAAACGCTACATTGAGCAAGATGTCAGAAGAAATAGCAAAAAAAAGGCTGTTCCTTATGGATTTTGTCCAAAACACTTCTATCCGGTATTAGACCTTCCCAGGAATGCCCCAGGCAAGACCCGCCGGCGCCAACCCACCCGCAAAAAACCACCCGACAACACCCCCAAACAGCGAAAAAGCTAAATCTCATACTTACAATATCTCTCGGCCTTCGGTCCAAATGCGGCGCTGTTCAGCTAGGTCATCATCATCAATCATCATAACTCCTGTTTTCCACCACGGATTTCCTGAAAAGCAAATGCAATCAAGATTAGACTGTCGCAGCAGTGCTTCGACAGAGACCCCGGCCGCAACCCACCCACGAACAGCAGGAAGCCCCCCAAAACGCTACATTGAGCAAGATGTCAGAAGAAATAGCAAAAAAAAGGCTGTTCCTTATGGATTTTGTCCAAAACACTTCTATCCGGTATTAGACCTTCCCAGGAATGCCCCAGGCAAGACCCGCCGGCGCCAACCCTCCCGCAAAAAAACACCCGACAACACCCCCAAACAGCGAAAAAGCTAAATCTCATACTTACAATATCTCTCGGCCTTCGGTCCAAATGCGGCGCTGTTCAGCTAGGTCATCATCATCAATCATCATAACTCCTGTTTTCCACCACGGATTTCCTGAAAAGCAAATGCAATCAAGATTAGACTGTCGCAGCAGTGCTTCGACAGACACCAAAAATTACCCACAAACCCCCGGAACCCCGCCAAAGAGCACCTCAAAGGCAAGCAAGTCAGCAAAAACGGCAAGAAATTTCCACCTCATATTTGGTCCAAAACACTTTTGTCCATTATTAGAGCTTCACAGCAATGGGCCCAAATCCGTCAACTCACCCGCAAAGAAGTACAACACCCCCACAAGTGCTGAGTCTTTCTTCATTGGGCGTAATCCAGCACTCTGCTTGGAGGGAAATCGCAGTCTGGAGGAGGAGGATAGAGGAGCATGTTCTTCGGAACTTGTGAACCTGAGGAATGTAGACTGCGGCACCTTCAAAGCAATAAGCAAACAAGTGAAGACAGTTCTGATGATGGTCTTGTTTTTGGGATTAGGTGATTAAAGTTTGAATTTAATTAACTGTGCAAAACAAAGAAAGAGAGACACAAAGCACACAGGAATAAAAGTGAATAAGGACGAAAAAGAAAGTTCTTGATTGATTGTCTCATTTTCAGGGCTCGGTGTCAGGGAATAAGAACAAGATTTCGTCATCATACTCTGCGAATTCAGGCTGGATGAGGTCAGTGCCACCGAACAGAGAAAAAATCCCCTCATCTACGTTGCCGTCCTCCTCGTCTTCATGCGGCGTGCTTTCTCGTACTTTGTAATCTGGTGGTATGAGGTGCTGATTCATCTTGATCATTGTCAGCCGCTCCACATTTTTGGGCGAGAGGCGGCTCCGTTTGGGAGTTACAATGCCACCAGCAGCACTGAAAACACGTTCAGAAGACACACTTGCGAGTGGGCAAGACAAATAGTTTATAGCCAGGTTGTAGAGCTGTGGCCACAATTGTTTTTTGCCATGCCAATACTGCAATGGCTCCTCATTAAGAAAGACCACTGTTGAGTCATTCATATAGTCCTGCACCATCGACTCAAGGTCATCAACGGTTCCTCCACTTTGCTTACTTTTTGCTGTGGCTGTGACATTTTTTCGAGAACCATACCCAAGCAAACTTAGCCAATCCTCTACAACAGCCACTGTTTTTGTTGTGTGTGGTGCAGATGATCCAGTTGCCGGTGTCTTTAACGGCTGAGAGGTCACTTGTGCCCCAGCCACAGGTGCAGAAGTGGATTCTTGTGACTGGGGATGGCCTGCTGATGCTGATGCTGATGTACTGGCTTCTCCTTCAATAACCTGCCGTTCTTTTTCAAACCTCTTGGCTGACAAGGCTAACCAATGTTTGTACTTTTGAACATCTGCATCATCAAAAGGAAAGAATGCTTCGCCTGCCAGCGCCTTTTTGTAGCGTGGATCCAGAATAGTAGCACAAATGTAATGCTGATCTGACTTGATCTTTTGAAGACGTTCATCACCACGTAGGCGCTCTAATAATTTCTCTGACAAAATGAAATGTTTTTTTTTTTCTTCATCTTCTTTTTCAAACTCAGAAGACACCGCCATCAGTTGGTGCTCCAGCATGCACAACAATGGGATAGCTTTTCCCAAATTACAGTCCTCCTGGCTGACTGCACGCGTGAAGAACTCAAAAGGACGAAGCATGTCTGTCAGGCTTTTAACTATGTCCCATTGCGCCGCACTCATCCGCAGGTCCTCCTTCTGAGATGTACCCTCTGTGAAGAAATAGTGATCGAGTACCGTATACTGCTCATACAGACGCTCAAGCATGTAGAAGGTTGAGTTCCAACGTGTTGCCACCTCCTGGATGAGTGCTTTCACTGGCATTCTACGTTGAAGTAGCAGTCTCCGCAGATGCTTCCGGGCCTTAAAAGAATGGCTGAAATGGTTGCACATTTTGCGGCAGGTGGCCATTACCGCGAACGCTGCACTGTCTCTATCACTCAAGAATTTTTGAACTACCAGGTTGATACAGTGCGCCAAACATGGTACTCTGAAATAGCCACCCTCCGACATGGCCTTAACTACATTGGAGCCATTATCCGTGGAAACATAACCAATCTTGCGTTTTAGGGGGGATAGCATTGTCAAGACCTTTTTGTTAAACTCTTGCAAAAGGTTTTCTGCTGTGTGACTTTTCTCCAAGCCAAACATGGCTAGTGTTGCATGTTTCCGAGCAGCTTTGAAAACTTTGTCCGGGTCAACACCTGCGTTTAGCTTTGCTTTAACACCTGAAAAAGAGACCCAGTGTGCAGTGATGCACATGTAATCATGGCCTGGGCCACTGGTCCACATGTCTGTTGTCAGATGTATTGTGTGAACAGCACTCTTCTGCAAAGCTGCCCCAATCGCCTGCAGCACATCTTCATGTAGTGCTGGAACCGCAACTCTGGCAAAATAGAACCGGCTCGGAACTTTCCATTTAGGGCAGAGCGTTGCCACTAATTCAAGAAAACCTACCGCTTCTACAAAAGAAAAAGGTAGAAGGTCCACAGCTAGCATTTTAGCCAGCTTAGTGTTATACAGACGCGTCAGTGGGTGGTTGCGTTCATATGGCACGTCTGAAGTAAGCATTGTTCTAATGTTGCCCTGGACCAAGCATTTACGGGCTGATAATGACTTCGTTGACCCAATTTTGCTCGCTGGTGAACTTTTGTGCGTTGGTGTCTCACTCGCTCCAACACTCTTAGTGTGCCTCACATTGGGTGTGCTGCTGACAGGGGTACTGGGTGTAAGGGACGTGTTTGACACGTCTTCTTCCTGCTCGTCATCATAAGATGAAACATCAACGTTTCCTTGATTTTGGCCTTTCTTGATCGCATCTAGGTGCGCAAACCATTTGACAGCGTGCTTTCTCTCAAGATGACCACTCTGGCCGCCGGTACCATAGTTGGTACCTGACTTACCACGACTAACTGCAAGCTTACAAAGGGTACAAATGGCAAACTTTGGATTTTTGGGACAAACAGTAAAGAAGTCCCAAACTGGGGACTTGAAGTGTCTGTGGGACCTGGAGGAGGCGGCGATACTGGTGGTGGTGGTCATGAAGCTAATGCCAGATGAAGTGGAGGATCTGGATTGCCCAACTTTTGTACGTTTTGCACTTTCACCGCCACTAATTAAGGTCGAGGTTGACGGAGGTCTCTTCTTGCCAGAAAGAAATATGGAAGCGGGACGAGTTGGTGTACTACTTAACTCCAATGATTGTGGTGTTTCCACTGCCTCCTCATCGACAACATCATCATCATCATCATCACGCGCAGCAGCTCTTCGGGCTAGGGTCAAAATGTCTGTTTGCTGCATGCCCGCTGGGGCTGCAGTGACCTTTATGATGACTGGGTCGTCGTTGGCAGAGTCTTCATCAGCAGCAGTATCCGCCACTTCTTGTTGAGCCTCATCACACTCCATAACTCTGAGACTTTGGACGAGCTTCCTTTTACGCTTAACTACCTTTGTTGGATCATGGTGTGCCTCACTCTCAGACGGCTGTGGTGCTGGTTCCCAAGTTTGATCCGTATCATCAGAAGGAGGTGTGCTTGAAGAGGATGTAGACACCACCCTTGATCTCTTCCTTGCTAGGGGTGTGGAAGACAATGAAGGATCATCAGGAGGAGTGGCTTCCTCAAATGATACCTCGCCTTGATTGTCGATTTCCTGATGTGCCCCTACTTCGGGAGGAACAACTATTGTGGGCACTTGTGACCCTCCATGCACCTCTGCTTGCGCATCTCCTTGCGCTGCCTCTCCTTCCACATGTACTTGGGCTTGTACTTGCACATGTGATTGTTGTTGCGGCTGTGGTTGTTCAACACTCGTCAGATGAGCTACAACAACCTGTGTTGATTGAGGGACATTGCTGCTGCTTTCTTGCGATGAGCCAACATCACTGGTCGATGGTGATTGAAGAACTATACTGGCTGCCTCTGCAGCACTCAAGGGCTTGGACTTAAGTTGGCGTGGTGGTGGTGGTGGCACTGAGCCCAATGGAGCGGGGGTGCTGCTGCCAGCTTGGTCCCCAGCAGATCCCGCTGCTGCTGCTGCAGGCATACTTTTTTTTTTACTCCCAAAAAAAGGGGCGGGCGGCACACCAGTCTCCTTGGTAACTTGCTTCTTCTGCTCCTTACTGGCACCTTTCTTGCTAGAGGAGCTACGGGTTACTTTTTTTGGGGCCATCCTCTTCAGAGCAGGTCAGCAGGCAGCAGTTGCACGAGTTGCAGAGGGTTCTGTGTCCAGACGTGACGTCGCGTGACGTTATGCTGCACACACCGCTGCAGGACTTCTTCCTGGCACTGGTGGTTCTCTTGAGTCTTCTTGTGCACCTAAAAGCAATGGAAGACAGAGGAACATCAGTTCAGTTATACACCCCAAAAAATCGACAAAACACAGAAAAATGAGCACAATCCCATGCCATCCTTGATGTTTACATTGAAGACACCCCACAGAAAGACTACGGACATGCAAGTATGCAACACTCACTACCCCTGGGCATAATGGATGAAAAGTAGGCAAAATAAGTGCAGGCCTCAGACACTGCCTCTCCTCAAAATGGCCCCCTTACACCCCAAGCACATGTTGCCTGTACCAGCCAGCACTCAAGATGGCCACCACCACCACCCACATGGCCAGTCCACATCAACAGTACACCCCCAAAAAACAGAAAAACAGCCAGAAATCACCACAATCCAATGCCATCCATGATGTTTACATCAAAGAGAGTGAGACCACACCACAGGCACACTCAGTCCATGCACCACCACCACCCCTGGGCAAGCAAAAGGCCACACCAGCAGCCCCCCAAAAACGACAAAAAACAATAAAATAAGCACAATCCCAGCCCATCCATGGCCTCAATTATGTTTAAATTCAAGAAGACACCACACAGAAAGACTAGGCCCATGCAACACTCACCACCACCCCTGGGCAAAGGGCCACACCAGCAGGCCCAAAAAAACGACAAAAAACAATAAAATCTGCACAATCCCAGCCATGGCCTCAATAGAGTTTAAATTCAAGAAGACACCCCTCAGAAACACTAGGCCCATGCAACACTCACTACCCCTGGGCATAATGGATGAAAAGTAGGCAAAATAAGTGCAGGCCTCAGACACTGCCTCTCCTCAAAATGGCCCCCTTACACCCCAAGCACATGTTGCCTGTACCAGCCAGCACTCAAGATGGCCACCACCACCACCCACATGGCCAGTCCACATCAACAGTACACCCCCAAAAAACAGAAAAACAGCCAGAAATCACCACAATCCAATGCCATCCATGATGTTTACATCAAAGAGAGTGAGACCACACCACAGGCACACTCAGTCCATGCACCACCACCACCCCTGGGCAAGCAAAAGGCCACACCAGCAGCCCCCCAAAAACGACAAAAAACAATAAAATAAGCACAATCCCAGCCCATCCATGGCCTCAATTATGTTTAAATTCAAGAAGACACCCCACAGAAAGACTTGGCCCATGCAACACTCACCACCCCTGGGCAAAGGGCCACACCAGCAGGCCCAAAAAAACGACAAAAAACAATAAAATCTGCACAATCCCAGCCCATCCATGGCCTCAATAGAGTTTAAATTCAAGAAGACACCCCTCAGAAACACTAGGCCCATGCAACACTCACTACCCCTGGGCATAAGGGATGAAAAGTAGGCAAAATAAGTGCAGGCCTCAGACACTGCCTCTCCTCAAAATGGCCCCCTTACACCCCAAGCACATGTTGCCTGTACCAGCCAGCACTCAAGATGGCCACCACCACCACCCACATGGCCAGTCCACATCAACAGTACACCCCCAAAAAACAGAAAAACAGCCAGAAATCACCACAATCCAATGCCATCCATGATGTTTACATCAAAGAGAGTGAGACCACACCACAGGCACACTCAGTCCATGCACCACCACCACCTCTGGGCAAGCAAAAGGCCACACCAGCAGCCCCCCAAAAACGACAAAAAACAATAAAATAAGCACAATCCCAGCCCATCCATGGCCTCAATTATGTTTAAATTCAAGAAGACACCCCACAGAAAGACTAGGCCCATGCAACACTCACCACCCCTGGGCAAAGGGCCACACCAGCAGGCCCAAAAAAACGACAAAAAACAATAAAATCTGCACAATCCCAGCCCATCCATGGCCTCAATAGAGTTTAAATTCAAGAAGACACCCCTCAGAAACACTAGGCCCATGCAACACTCACTACCCCTGGGCATAAGGGATGAAAAGTAGGCAAAATAAGTGCAGGCCTCAGACACTGCCTCTCCTCAAAATGGCCCCCTTACACCCCAAGCACATGTTGCCTGTACCAGCCAGCACTCAAGATGGCCACCACCACCACCCACATGGCCAGTCCACATCAACAGTACACCCCCAAAAAACAGAAAAACAGCCAGAAATCACCACAATCCAATGCCATCCATGATGTTTACATCAAAGAGAGTGAGACCACACCACAGGCACACTCAGTCCATGCACCACCACCACCCCTGGGCAAGCAAAAGGCCACACCAGCAGCCCCCCAAAAACGACAAAAAACAATAAAATAAGCACAATCCCAGCCCATCCATGGCCTCAATTATGTTTAAATTCAAGAAGACACCACACAGAAAGACTAGGCCCATGCAACACTCACCACCACCCCTGGGCAAAGGGCCCCACCAGCAGGCCCAAAAAAACGACAAAAATCAGCACAATCCCAGCCCATCCATGGCCTCAATGGTGTTTAAATTCAACAAAACAGTTGTATCATGCACCCATAACCAACCCTGGTCCTACTGGATACTGTGGCTACCCACAATATAATTTATTTAATTTTCTGAAAAAGTTCCAAAATTGTACTTGCAGCAACTGTAATGCCCCAAACAAACTTACTTGTGAAAGTTGATTTCTAATCCAAAAGTGATCCAAAGACAGTCAAAAAGACCTCAAATCCAAATATCCAGCAGCACCCACAAAAAGTAATCCTTCCAGCTCCAGATCCAAATGAAAGTGACCAGGAGATGGACAAAGCACTGGGAGGAGCCTGCTGGACAGGAACAGGAAGTTGGAGACTGTGGGGCACTTCCTTCCTCCCCCCCCCAAAAATGGACTCCTTGCAAAAAGAAAGGCCATGCAAATGTCAACCTGAGGAGTGATTCTGATAAAAATCATAATTTTCTGAAGGTTTATCCTGTTTGCTGGTGATTTTCTTGTGCGAAATTGCAAAATCTCTACTTTGCAAGTGCGAGATTGTTCCTTTCCGCCGCAACTACGTGTTCGCAATTGCGAACTCTCGCGAGATGTGCTGTGCAAGGTGGCAAGCCGCGATTACGTATTCGCGGGAGCCAAACTCCCGCGGGAACACGCAGCAAGATCCAAAATGGCGCAGCACTCTCAAAATATGATCGAGAAAAACAACTCGGCAAACGCTAAATGACGGAAAGTGAACGCCGTGCACCACGCCGCGCGCCGCAACCAAGCAAAAAATCCGCCGCGAGCGGATTCACGGATTTTCGACAAATTCGCAAGCGTTCGCGGATTGCGAATTTGCCGAAAATCCGAAAAATCCGCGAGCGGAGCGGATTTTACGCCCATGCTTAATCTTGGGTAGAAGGTATTGACATTTTTTTGCATGTTGACCACGTTGAAATTGAAAGGGGGCTGCGGTTATTGAGACAGGTCCGTGCACGCCCCAGTGAAAATGTGCAATATGTAAACTGTGTGGTAGGTTTCTTATCTGCTGTGCTAGCTGGCTAGCCGTGCCTAACTTAAATGCCTCACTTAAAGGACTACCTACTCTCTTTTAATTCATCTCATTCAGGCAGAGAGGTAGTTTGGTGCCTAACACATTGATTCAGTGCCATCGTAGATGAACTATGATTTTCAGCATGGTTCTGCCCTTTGCAAGCGTTATATGTTTATAAGAGCTAATCATGCACTGCCACAATGATGTCAGAAGTGTCTGTGTGTAATTGCACTAAAAACCATTTATATTGCACTTACTAAGAATTAATCTTTAATACCCAGAAGGTTTTTTTTGGGGGGGGCGGAACTTTAGGAAACAAAAAATTTGGAGGAAAAATAGTTTTAAATGTCTGCCTTGTGGTTTGCATGTGGCTTCCTGAGGCAGGTACTTAACTCACAATGCTCACTAAGCTATATGGATTGCAACATGAGACCCACAAGTAGTACACGAGTCTGCAACAAAACCTTTAAACTATAAACATATCTACATAAAATAACAAACTGAGGGGTATATTATCAACAACTAGCGATAATTTTTGTCTCTAACTTGTTTAGAGACAAAAATTATCGCCGCACATCGGCGATTTTTATCGCAGATAAACCTTGCTATTAGCAAGGTTTATCGCAAATGCGATAAAAAACGCCCGCAATGCATGAATATCGCTGAAAAGTCAGCGATATTCATGCATTATCGAGCAAATGCTCTTAGCCATGTTATCCACCTCCCATTGGATAACATGGTGAAGAACTGCTCAGGGCAGGTGTTAGCTTTTGGAGATATTCGCCCTTAGCGCAAATATCTCCAAAAGTTGGTAATAGGAGATAGCGATGTTAGCGACTGTTTCCAGTCGCTAACATCTTGGCACGCCCACTTTGCATATCATTAGTGATAAATATCACTGACATGCAAAGTGGGGCCCATGATGGTCGCTATCTCCTATTAGCTGTCGCTAACTGGTGTTAGCGACAGCTTGGTAATAGGGAGATAATTTTATCTCCGCTTTCTTGGCTTTTAAAGCCAAAAAAGCGGAGATAAAACCCCTTGATAATATACCCCTGAGTGTGCTGCTAGTTAAACTTGCTTTGTAGCCGGAATGTTCCCTCGATCAACTAGTTTGTGATGAGTTTAACCTAGGATTAAACTGCCACAGTTCTCCAACAAATCCATTAACCAGAGCGATTTTACTGCTACTGGAACTTGTTCACCAGTCAAAGATCCATGTAGCAGGTGCTGTTACCAGTAACATTCTGAAATAGATTGTAAGTCATTTATACTTGTTGCCAATTGCTTTGTGGCAGTCTTTTTTTATTTTGTTATTATATGTACACACTGACTGTAAGACTCCGCTCCTCGTGACTCCAGTTCTATCCTACCTATTTCCCTATAATTTATGGGCTCTGTAGTAAAGATTTTCCATTTCAATCCCAGCCTGTTATTGAGGTATGCAAAAACGGCGCACACAAACCTAGCTTTACATAATCACGGTCACCCTACTTCCATGGACCGGCTGGCAATAGCAGGGAAAATAATTGAGCCTTACTTGCCCCTCATAATGCTAACTGCGTGGGTTTGTAAAATACACAAATACCACAAAGTCTTTATCTGTGAAGCACTGAGGTCATTCATTTTGATGTTCATGGTATTGCATCGAAGCAATCGATATCTGAAGTAACACTTCCACGATCTAGGGTATTTGGAGCTATTTCTGCACATCAATCGAATAATTGGTGGTACTCAACGCTTATTGCATTTTTGTTAGTTTGTTCCTGGCGGTACTGTGTTTTTAATGCGGTGTCATGCAGGTATTTGTGTCCATGTGCCCTAACGTTTTAAATTTGAAGGCATCCGAAGAACCTGCATTGATGATAGTCGAATATTCAGATTGCCCTTGAAACTAAGGCAACGCCTTGTTCATTTGAATAATGTGCCACAATGCTTTAATTTAACATAAAACAAACTATTCGGTTAGGAACAGTTATGGTTTATGACCGTCACGGCACTCCAAGTCGTTCCAATGTACTGGTGCTTTGCTCACTGAGTTGTCCATTCCAAAGTGAACCCAAATTTCAAACGAACATTGAACGTTCCAAAGCAATGGAGAGGAGTTTGCATAACGACTAGGGAGGCCGTCCTCGAATCTGGGGGAACCGAGTCCGAGTCTCGGCAACGATGCTCAACATCCTGTAATTATGGGTAAATCACTTAATCTCCCCGTCCCTAACAAAAAATTAATGTGTCCTCATGTAACACAACTGGTGCTATGTAAAGCGCTCTGATACCCGATTCGGGTCAAGTTCGCGCTAAATAAAACTAGGTTAAAAAAAATATTATACCCCATCCTTACTGGCGCTCATCGCCATCTTTTTTCTCCCCATTACCTGTACTGCTCACTTTTGTCATTGTTGTAACCTTCTCCCCCCTTTCCTCCTTTTCATCTTCTAGGCTCTCCATCATTTCAGTCCATTCACAGCCCCTCTTAAAGATCCCCTCATCTGGTTCTTCTTTTCTCCTCCAAGTTCTCATTCTTTCTCTCCCCATTGGAGGTGTAACACATTTAGAGTCATATTTAAATGTCACACACACATGCGCAAACACATCAGCACACTCAAAATTTGGCAGCTATGGATATATGTTGGGAGTATTTAGCCTTGGGCTAAGATATACATGGTTGCTTTTCTAAAAATGCAACCTTTATTGTAATAGCCCAGGACACAGATCAAAGAGGGTAGTCACACCAAATGCCTACAATGGAGGAATGGAGTCAGTGGAAACATGGACACCTTTTGTGACTCCCCTCTACCGGTTTCATGGTCATTAGTCTAAGAAAGAGCAGTGTAACCATGAAGGGTATCGGAGAATTATGGGCATAGATCGAGGGCTTTATGTATGCAAAATACATTTTTTGAAAGATGACTGATATGATCTCATCCCAGATCAACCTTTTCTCTGGCCCTTTCCTTGTACTCCAAATGGCTCGGACAACTGTCCTTTCTGAGGGAGACTATCGAAAGAATTAAACGAATAGAAGTAAGGAGAAATACGTAAATAAGTTCTGATGAAATGACATAGAAATTAATGCTAGATTAGTATTCAGGGAAAGCTACAAATTAAAATTAAACATTCATTAAAACTAATATATGTGCCCACCGTCTAGTATAACACAAAATAGAAAAAATACATTTTGCAAAATATGTTTTTAAACCACAACACATCTGGATACCTTTTCAGTCTTGCTTTGCCCACCGAAATGGGAGTCCTGTGAATCTGAAACCAAACTCCAATGTAGGTCCCCATGCACTCATTCTCCTCAACATTGCCTGTCATTTCCAAATTTGTATTCCATTTCATTTTTATGATCTGTGCAGCCAGTCTTGACATTTGTCACGCACAGCAGCACTCAGATGGCTGCCACCGGGCATCATAATCACTTGCACATAGGGTTCACATACCACATATTGACACACTCTACTGAGCATCAATTTTGCTTGTGATTATGAGGCTGACTGGCATAAGGTAACAAGCATGGGCAAAGCACTAGGTCTGTCTTGAATTTTCAATTATAGCCAGATCTATTGGCTTTGCCAATGTTTGTTTTTCGTCAGTGGAGGAAAGGTTTTGCTGATGACTGTAGTTTAATCTAAGATGGACTGCCTGTAATTGCTGTGCAGGCTTGTCTGCCACAACCACTGCTGCTACCCCCTTCTCCCTACTTTACCTTTTAGTCATGGAGCCCAAGAAGGGGAAGGGAATGATAGAGGGTGATACATAACTTGATAAAATTTGCTTATATCCATACCATTCTTGTCAACCTTTTATGTTCTCATTCTTGCATTATTACTATATTCTAACTTATGTGAGGGTTGCTTTAACATATATTTCACATCTGCAATGTTTATTCTTCAGTTTAACACAATACCCTTAGAGGAATTCCATTTCACTTACTAATGTGCTCTGTCCCTGTCTGTATTCATGTTTTACCCTATTGGGTTCCCTGCAAATGGAATTGCAACAAACAGCTGTGCGTTTAGTATATCCTACCCCCTCTCCTCTTGGTTTCTGTATGCTGCATATGGTAAAGGGAGGAAACCAACCTATAAGTGATTCCGCTTCATCTCTTAAAAATTGTTTTTTGTATATAGTGTTTACAACCGCAGATGTGTCTTTTCATCTCACCATCGACAACAGATTTCACTATGCACATTTTGAGTATAATAAAGGGCTACGCAGTGACCACAAGGTGACGTGTTGTGCAATAGAAAACCTGTCCTCGGATTACATACAAACTGAAAGTTACTATAAGTAATGAGTCACAGTGTTTTGATCCCAGAAAGAGGAGAGGCCAAGTAGGCCCTGTTAAGATTTTCGTTGGTAACTTGTTTGCTGAACAAGTTACAGCAGCCACTGCTTCACCACTTTGCTTCCAGCCCCCTTCTCTCTTCTGTTAGCGTTGCAAAAATGCTGGCTATTTGTTCATGTTTTGAGATTATAACTGGGACATAAATTGATGCTTGGATAAGAATGCCTGTAAAATTCCCACCATCGTTTTTTAACATGGGTAAATCTGTCTTTGTGTGGTAAATAAATAATTAATTACCGGTACTATTTTTCTATGCATTAACTGAAAAGGATAGCTCAATAAATAAGAGGCAGAATCCGTGGTATCTGAGTCATACGGGCTTTAATCAGATGGCTCGAGCCAATGGACCATCGGGTTCCATCACCGGCAAAGGTTCAGGAAGGGACAGACACAAGGAAAAGGGGAAATGGCAGCTGCGACATCTCATTAACATCATACAGTATATATAGTAAAACAGTACAATTGCATTGAATACAGTAGGCGTAACAAGTGACAAACGGAAGATAAGAACATACGGGCGTACAAAGAAGGCGTGCACAGGGCGTGCACGGAGACATGTGATGTAAACGTCACAGAAGTGTCATAAATGGGTGGATACATGGAGGGGGCTACCTGGGCAGCTGGAACCTTTAACCTACTGGTGCGCGCAAACAGACATGACGCGTAACTGGGGAGAGCTGGGGTCTCTGACTTCTGGCACTAGAAGAGGAGACTAAAGTCTAGGATGTCAGGACGACATGTACCTATAGCATATCTGATATCTCGTGTTTGGATTACATGTTGCTTGAATCTAAAAGTCATCAGGGCAAAGGCTATTTGTCACTAAGGCTAGTGCATGCAGATATTTCTTTGGATATTGCGTGTGCTATGAATCTTCTATGGATACTAATTCAGTAATTCACTTGCATGGAGACAGGAAGACTAGACTATAGATGAAGATGTTTATGCGGTTAGTTAGCTAGGAATGTGAAGCCGGGGAGCTGAACTGATAACTGTAAGCATAACATATTCTTGGCAGACAGGCAGGCAGGCCAGGCCGGGCACCACGCTGCTTGGCAGGAAGTAAGTGAAGGGTCAGGGATGCGGGAGGGGCTGCATCGCTCCTCGGAGTGATTCAGGAGACTTGAGGCTTGAATCTGGTGTCCGGGCCCTGTGAGGCCTAGAAACGGGGACAACTCGATGATTTAACGTGCACAATGTAAAGACGTTGGCAACATAGGCCTGATACTTGTTGCTTTCAGGAGGGACTGGATAACTGACATATTAACGTTGGACACAACTGTAATTGCGTCTTTATTCGGTCAAGGGGGTAAATATGCATATTAATCATGCACATATAACATATAATGGGGAACACGTAGGGACACATGACAGGGCAAAATTCAATTTTCCTCATTCCCTCCTTGTTCCCTACGTTTCCTTCAGGAAACATCAATATTCATGATACCATCTATCTGTTCATAGAGCATCATTTGCTCGTCTTTAATCTTCTGGGAATGGGACTTTGGACTTGGAATACAATAGGTAGCGCACAAGCCGCAAATCGCAGGGCCACATTGTAAACAGAGACAACAACTGAATATGATCATTACTACTATTCCCAGGAATGACAGTACTTTCCATCCCCAGGCAGATATTATACTCCAGAGCCAGCCGGACCATGTCCAGGTGCCTGGATTCTGGTGTAACTGATGGGCTATTTTATGAAGTCTTGTTATTGCTGAATATACGGACGGTGCGTTATTAGGAATGAAAATGCAACAACTAGATCCGATGACTCTACAAGCTCCGCCCCTATCGGCCAGTATGACGTCAAGAACAAGGCGGTTCTGAAGAACGACAAATCTCATAGCAGATTGTTCTTCTGTTAAGTTACCTAGAGCGGAAGTAGTCTCATTCACTACTGCTTCAAGGGTTCTGGTTAACCTACGTATTAGCTTACTATTCTGGATAGGTCCTATGAAGAAAAAGAAACCTTTATTAAAGTCTGTATACTGTTCTAATGCAGTTTCAGTTTGATCGACAATTGGGGACTCGATCTCCCTTCTATGTCTGACGTGTACTAGATGTGTATTTCTGTGATAATCGGATGGGGCTAGAAAAACTGGTGGCAGTAGGAAGGCAATGTAACATGTTCCATCCCAATCTAGGGGCAGAAGTACATATGCGGTCTGACCACATACAAAATACGAATGACGTGAGGCTTTGAAAGTAGATTTCCCACTGTCACTATACTCGACCACAGTAGTACAATCACTGTGTCCTAGATGTACTGAACCATTCTTTCTAACACATAATTCGCCTTTCACTGGTAGAACTGTAATAGCAGGCAAGTCTGGAGTAGTCTCGAACTGAACATTCAAAACCATGAAGTTTGAGGAGTAATTACCTACATCATATACTTCATTTTCTAGATCTAACCCTGTCCTATGGGAAAGACCTTCCTTGTCTGGGAAACATGTTTTATTCAAAAGGGACTTATCGTCTAAAGATGATGTTAACGTGAACCATGCTCCACACGAACCATTGTGTGAAAACGGATAGGGAAAGAGTGGCAGAACTCCCTTCGGTGTCTGGAAAGGGGGGAGTCGACCACACACCCAACAATTAGTGGCATTGCTGGTCTGGTGTGAATAGTGTAACATACGTATAAAAGTATTGTTGCGCATTGCAAGTCGATAGGATAACTCGTGAGGGGGTAGTTCACTAAAAGTGTGCTCTACTGTATCATTAGAGGAAAGATGTACATGCGAATCAATAGGAGGAAAAAATACATGTAAAACGTAACTTATACATGTGATCGTAAGACTCAGAAATAACATAAACAATAAAGTAACAATACATCTGCTGCGCAGATTCTTACAGTAATGTATTTTCTTGGAGTTTCGTCTAACTCTCTCACTATGGGGGTCTATCTCATACATGTCAGGAACCTGTCTAACCGCTTCACCCGAGAGGGACTTAAACAATTAAACTGTCTGACTTGCTAGACCTTAATTTGAGTTTATACTCCTGCTGCGGAGTTTTCTCTAACAGGGAAAGTTTAGAGTCAGTATCGGGGCAGTCCTTGAGAAAAGTCTTTGGACGGAGTCCATGGAAACGCTTGATGTGGCTGGAGTGTAGCCAGCCCTTCCGGCCCTCCAGTTTCACAGCGGTCCTTGTGGTCATCAGAACAAGTTTCGGCTCTTTCCAGCGGGGCTCCAGCGGGCTTGAACGATCAAAATTCCTAACAAGGACGAGGTCGCCTGGGATGACCTCGTGCGGTTTCACCTGGGTGTTGTCTGGAAAGGCAGCCGCGACCTGTGAACGACAAGAGAGTAGTGCAGACATCAAGGAAGCTAGGTAATCTGTCAGCATATTACTGTCAACATCGGTAATTTTACGTGGCATAGGTGTACCCCACATGTTTGGGGGACGACCAAATACAACCTCCAACGGTGACAGACCTGATCGGGAGTGGGCGACCATTCTCATGTAAAAAAGGGCGACTGGCAGGGCTACCATCCAATCTACACCTTTCTCGGCACAGACCTTTGCAATACGGATTTTCAGAGTTTGATTATGTCTCTCGACGAGGCCAGCTGCCTCGGGATGTCGCACGCAGTGGAACTTCCACTGGTACCCTAACAGAAGTGATACTTGTTTCATGAGTTTGGATGAGAATGGCTGTCCGTTGTCTGAATACACGACCCTGGGCAAACCATAGCGTGGGAAATACTCACGAACCAACTGCCTGGCAGTGGTCGCGGCAGTGTAATCTGGGACTGGATATGCTTCTGTCCATCTGGACAAAGCGCATACAACTACGAGGACATACTTGAAACCTCGGCATCGATCCATCTGAATATAATCCATCTGGAGGACTTCAAAAGGGTGGTCAGGAGGATGGAATCCACCTTGTTCCACCGGAACACCTTTACCTGGATTGAACTGACAACAGATCATGCAGGTACGCACTTTCTGCTTGGCTGCTGCTCGTAAATGCTTGTTAAACCAAAGGTTCTGGATGCTGTCTAACATGGCTTTTTCTCCTAAGTGTGCTGGACTATGTGCAGTGTTAATAATGACTTGAACCATAGAGTCGGGGAGAAACCATGTGGCTTTTCCCTTCGTCAACCATCCTTGATCTGTCTGGACCCCTCCTTGTTCGGACCATTTCTTGATTTCGTCTGGGGTAGCATGTGTCTGTATATCTAGTACATCTTGTGTAGGGTCCTTAACTGTCATACAAGTCGTCTGGACTGAAACGTCTGTCTTTGTCGTGTTAACTGGAATGTCTGGAGTCTGAGCTGTAAGCTTGGCTGTTCGATCTGCTAGATCGTTACCTTGGGAAATAGTGTCAGTGGCTTTCGTATGTGCTTTGCACTTCATAATGGCAATGGCTGTCGGTAAATGTATTGCTTCTAACAGAGCTTGAATGAGGGGGCCATGCTGAATCTTGGCTCCATGAGAGGTCATGAAACCTCTTTCTTGCCAGAGGACTCCAAAGTCGTGAACGACTCCGAATGCGTAACGTGAATCTGTATATATGTTTACTTTCAGGTTCTTGGCTCGTATGCAGGCTTGGGTCAGAGCGATGAGCTCTGCTGCTTGAGCAGACAGGGTGTCAATACGATGTGTTTCTATAACTTCAGTTTCAGTAGTCACTGCATACGCAGCTACTAACTCTCCTGTACTTGTTCTCATACATGAACCATCCACGTAAAGTGTCAGGTCTGGATCAGGTAATGCAATGTCTGTCAAGTCTTGTCTTGGCTTTGTCATGGTGGTAATAACTTCCACACAGTCATGTGTGGCAGGGTTCGATGTAATCGAGGGTAACAGTGTAGCAGGATTTAAAATGTTGCAGCGTCTGATTTCTATGTGTGGCTGAAACAGTGTCAGTTCATATCCTGTTAAACGTGCAATTGTCAACTGCTGAGTCTGTGTTCGGTTTAAAAGAACTTCCACGGAGTGTGGAAGTTGTACTGTCAGGGAGTGTCCTAACACTATGGAATCACTTTGTCTGATAGCTAGAGCTGTGGCTGCAACTGATTTGAGGCACGCAGGCAGGGCCTGGGCTACTGGATCTAATGTGCTAGAAAAATAAGCACAAGGTTTGTGTTGTCCTGCTGGATCTTGCGTGAGAACAGATAATGCTGTACCATCACGTTCAGTAACAAAAAGTGTAAAAGGCTTACTGTAGTTTGGTGTCGCTAATACAGGTGCATTACATAAAGCTTTCTTTAACTCATTGAAAACAAGTGTATGTTCCTGGGTCCAAGGGAGGACAGTCGATGTGGCTGCCTCCTGTGTTGTCAATTGTATCAGTGGTTTGGCTAGATATGCATACTGAGGAATCCATTGTCTACAGTAAGAAGTGAGGCCGATAAAAGCTCGTACCTCCTTCTGTGTCTTAGGCTGTGGAAGATGTGCTATTAACTGGATACGGTCAGGTGTCAACTGTCTACCCCTCTTGGACAGTAAGTGTCCTAGGTATACCACTTGCTGGACACAGAATTGCAGTTTCGAAGGGGACACCTTGTGCCCCATTTCTGCCAGAAAATACAAGACTGTAAGTGACGCACGTTCGCAGTCACGTTCTGTACGGGCTGTGATCAATAGATCATCGACATACTGGAGCAGGGCAGTGTCAGTTGGCATGTGAATACTGTCTAGTTGTCTTTTAAGTGCTTGACTGTAAATACTAGGACTTTCTGTGAAACCTTGAGGTGCACGTGTGAATTTATAGCTTCTTCCATTTAAACAGAATCCGAAAAGAAACTGGCTGTCTGGATGAATGGGGACACTAAAGAATGCGTTCTTGAGATCAATAACAGTAAAGAACGTAGCTTCAGAATCAATGGCAGTCAATAGCGAAGAGATATCTGGAACCACTGGGTACTGGGGTATGATACATTTATAAAGTTCTCGAAGGTCAATCACTAATCGATAAACTGGAGGTGCATTTGGATCAGTACGTTTAAGAATCGGAATGATAGGAGAATTACATACATTGGAGTCAGTTTCTACAACTACTCCTTGAGCAATGAGCTCGTCAATGATTTTCGATAAGGCTGCTACAGCCTCGGGTGGCAATTTGTACTGTCGGATTTGTGGTAATACAACACCTTGCTTCAGAGTGACACGATATGGTGTAATGTGCATAAAACCTACATCAGTTGGACCTTGCGCCCATAAATGCTGTGGTACATTCAATAATCTTGGATCAAAATCACGTAATACATAATGACCTTTAAAATCACGTAAAAACAATCTCACTCCTTCCGGAGAGCAGCATATAACAGCCCCTAATTCTTTCAATGTTTTAATACCAAGTAAATTTTCAGGACATGATTTCGTAAGTAACAAGTCTGTAGTTCGGGACAATGGACCAACTTCTAGGGAAACTGGTTTCGATATTTCATTAACAATAGGCTTTCCTGAAAATCCCAGGGAAACATTTCTTGAGCCTGAGAGTGGAGCCCCTGGAACCTCGTCATGACTGATGGTAGTCCTACTTGCCCCTGTATCAATCAGAAACTTTCTGTCTTTCCCTAATACTTGGCTGTGTACATAGGGACCCTCTTGATCTACAGGAACCTCGATGAGAGGCAAGCCAACCTCCCTCTCTAGGCTGTTTCATGAATACTGCTGATATTCTGGATAATCTGACTGTGCGTACTGGTACATCTGTTGTGTAACGTGTTGTGTGGCAGCTATTGGCTGCGGTACTGTAACTGACTGTTGTGCGTTCTGCGGTGGTTGCGTATTCTGCGGAACATGTTCCTGTCTAGGAGGACGCGGTCTCTCTTTCGTCTTACCTATAGCTATGTTGTGCTTCAGAACTGCACATTCGTTTATATAATGACCTGGCTGTTTACAGTAATTGCATGTCCCTTTAACGGGAGCTGCAGAATGACTAGTCTGATTCGTACCCCTCTTCTGACTATCTGGTGGAACAGACTGTGCAACTAGAACTTTCATTTTCGTGTCTTTCATACGTCTCCTTTCGTGTTCTTGCTCTTCCCTAATTCGGTTCTGTTGATACTGTAACATCTGGAGCATTTGGGACGGAGTATTAGCTTGCCATGTACTCTCGACCTTCAATACTCGAATTTTAACTTGTGGTAAAGAATTCTCAACTAGTTTGGTAACAAAGAGATGTGGATACGATTCACTACTTGTTTTCAAACCGCTATTAATAATGAAACATTTCTCAAATCTGGAATAAAAATCACTAGTGTCTTCTTGTTTCTGTTTACAGGCTGAGATGGCATCCCAGTCTTCCTTTTTCGTGGCTAGTAGTCTTGGCAAGACTTGTATTAACAGTTCGGGCAATTCTTTGGCTTTATCCCCAAGACCAGTACCTGGAACTCGTGTATTATCTTCGTTCTCTAACGCGGTCCAGTCGATCTTTTTCTCTCCCACCTCCCATTCTTTTTCTTTGAGTTTTTCATATATGCCCGCAGGCAACAGGACCTTTAGCATTTTGATGATATCAGGATATGTGTATTCTCCCATACGGAGCATGTCTTTTAATTCACGGTGGAACCCTGCTGGATCTTTATCGTGACAGGGCACTAACTTTTTCATTTCTAGTAGTTCTATTTTCATTATAGGAGTGTAAACAAATACTCGTTCGAGCGCACCCCCCGTTCCCTTAACAGGATGCACTTCTCGCAACGGATTCTGTCTATCTATGTAGAATGGGGGTGAAACAGGAACAAAATGCGGAGTCAGGAACGTTCTGTATTTGTGGCGCTGTTCTAAAATGACACTAATTAAATCGGTACCTAGACCTTTCCATCTGTTTAGGAGTAACTCGTTCAATACATTATATAAAGGACCTGGATCAGAATGCTGATCCTCGTACAGTGTAATGAGGTGCTGGATAATGTACATACCCACCAGTCGCTGTTCGCCTGGGGGCAGTTTCAGAAACATTTGAGCCACTACTTCGTCTGGAAACGTGGTAGAATCACTAATCCATCGAACTGCTGATCGGGCTAGTTCTTGTTCATGCATGGTACTAAGCTCACTGTAACCTATTCGTAGTTTCAGAACTTTATCGGTAGCCTGGAATAATTGTTCAAGAGAACACTGTTCTGGTACGGGAGGAGGAAAAGCTTTCTTGTAATCTAGGCGTGTGTGTCTATCGGAAGGTCTCGTTCTACCTACATACGCTATTCTAGTGGGATTCTCATTGTCTACCTCTTCGTCTGAAGAGTCATTCTCTTTCTCGGCTAATTTCCTTGCTTTCTCCTTTTCGTGTATGCCTATGATTTCTTTACGAATCTTTCTGTACATGGTTTCTATACAATTTTGTGTCCTGTGTTTTCCTTCTGCTATATTGTCACTCCATCTGGTCAGAACTTTCATCTCTTCTTTGTCTTTATCAGGATGATCCTGTTCTCTTATTAAACAGTTTATTAAAAATGGCAAAATCATGCCTTGAGTCTCGACTTTCCTGTGTGCCATAGCTTCGTGAATACTTTCTGGTTTCTCCCCTGTACGAATGAAATGATATATACTGTCTAAATGTTTTTCCATACCTGGTATGGTAACTAAAAAATTTGCAACTCGTCGTAAACGTACGGAATACAATATCATATCATCTTCGCCTGGCACTGGGTCATATCTGCAATCAGTAAGATACTTTTTGAGGGCTTCGAACGTAGCCACTTTTGGCGTACACTGTAACGCTGCATCTCTCAGCGTCAGTCGTTTTGTTTGAGGCGGGGTGATAGGAATACCTCCCCCTGCTCCTCCTGAACTAGAATCGCCAATTAATACTGAATGTGCGGCTGCTGGTAACGTGACTGGTAAAGTAGGTGTACGTAATGTGGGTTGATCCTGGGGTACTGGCACATTAACAGGATTCCCGGGACCAACGACTGGAGGCACAGTAATTACATTATTAACAGGAGGTGGAAGTTGAACAGGCGTGGTAGGATTCGTATTAGCATATTCTGGGACAGTGTCGTCTAAATAGGAAGAAAGAAAGATTTCAGCTGCAGTCGGTTTATGACGTAGCTTAATCGGGACCAATGGTGGCGGTAAATTACAGGGTGTTTCCGGGGTCGCCTTCGGCAAACCCTCGGCGAGAAGAGGATACATACCTTTAATAAGGGCATTTCTCTGTCTGTCTGATTGTTCTGCTCTAACTCGTTCACCTTCTTCTAGTAATTCCCTTTCTTGGGCTTTTTCTGAGGATTCTCTACTTAGTTCTGCTTTTCTGAATTCCTTTTCCGTTCTTTTATGGGATTCTTTACGCCATAATTCTATGGCATCTTTCTGGGATTGTCTGGCTTTCTTTTTCCATAATGCTTCTTCTACTCTCATGATGCACTCGGCATCCCATGTTCCTGAAACAGGCCATCTATATTTCTCCTCGAGATCTTTGGTGTAGTCCACCCATAAATCTAGATACAGTATGGCATCTAAGCCATGTTTATGATACATGAAATGTCCAGGACTGTCCCTGGGAGGGACAGGAACTGATTCTTCGAGTAACCCTTTTCTGGTTTTTATCTGACGTAACTTAGAAAACAGCGGCATATTTGAACCGTACTTGAACTTGAACACAATACACAATGAACACAGTAATAAATAGCAAACAATCACTCATACCACGACATCAAGAACACATTAATAACAGTTCGAACAGAATACATTGAAAACACAATACTTCGAAAACATAATACTGGAACTTCTCGAGAAACTATACCAGAGAACAGACTTACTAGAATTACTGGATGCACTGCTAAAACAGTACAGAACATACCGGTCTCCTAAAGAGACACGTCATACCGTATCCACCTAGGTGAACACGTCGGACCGGATCTGTGTACCCAAACCCGTCGGACCGGGCACAAATTAATGAACCCGTCTAGATACGTTCCCAGCAACGGTACTCACCGGGAAGCAAAACTGAAGGCCTCGGACTGGACTGGACTGCTACGACGTCTGGTTACTGCTACGCACTACGCATGCGCCTCGGGCTTCGGGCTTCGGAAACAGGTGGGCCTCCGGATACCTCGGACCTTGCTCTCTCGGCTTGGGCTCTGGTCGGGACGATCCGCCTTCCTCACCGCCTCGTCTGGATGCCGGACCGCCGTCTCCGTCTCCTCCGTGGGCCTGAGGGAGACTTGAAGCAGAAATATCTGCACCTGCACAGTAGGGGTCCGTCACGGCTGTAGAAGGGTCAGGGGGCCTGCGTTACATCGCCGGCGCGTGGGGAAGGGGCTCGTCCCTATTCGGGCGCCATTTATGTGGTAAATAAATAATTAATTACCGGTACTATTTTTCTATGCATTAACTGAAAAGGATAGCTCAATAAATAAGAGGCAGAATCCGTGGTATCTGAGTCATACGGGCTTTAATCAGATGGCTCGAGCCAATGGACCATCGGGTTCCATCACCGGCAAAGGTTCAGGAAGGGACAGACACAAGGAAAAGGGGAAATGGCAGCTGCGACATCTCATTAACATCATACAGTATATATAGTAAAACAGTACAATTGCATTGAATACAGTAGGCGTAACAAGTGACAAACGGAAGATAAGAACATATGGGCGTACAAAGAAGGCGTGCACAGGGCTTGCACGGAGACATGTGATGTAAACGTCACAGAAGTGTCATAAATGGGTGGATACATGGAGGGGGCTACCTGGGCAGCTGGAACCTTTAACCTACTGGTGCGCGCAAACGGACATGACGCGTAACTGGGGAGAGCTGGGGGCTCTGACTTCTGGCACTAGAAGAGGAGACTAAAGTCTAGGATGTCAGGACGACATGTACCTATAGCATATCTGATATCTCGTGTTTGGAGTACATGTTGCTTGAATCTAAAAGTCATCAGGGCAAAGGCTATTTTTTCACTAAGGCTAGTGCATGCAGATATTTCTTTGGATATTGCGTGTGCTATGAATCTTCTATGGATACTAATTCAGTAATTCACTTGCATGGAGACAGGAAGACTAGACTATAGATGAAGATGTTTATGCGATTCGTTAGCTAGGAATGTGAAGCCGGGGAGCTGAACTGATAACTGTAAGCATAACATATTCTTGGCAGACAGGCAGGCAGGCCAGGCCGGGCACCACGCTGCTTGGCAGGAAGTAAGTGAAGGGTCAGGGATGCGGGAGGGGCTGCCTCGCTCCTCGGAGTGATTCAGGAGACTTGAGGTTTGAATCTGGTGTCCGGGCCCTGTGAGGCCTAGAAACGGGGACAACTCGATGATTTAACGTGCACAATGTAAAGACGTTGGCAACATAGGCCTGATACTTGTTGCTTTCAGGAGGGACTGGATAACTGACATATTAACGTTGGACACAACTGTAATTGCGTCTTTATTCGGTCAAGGGGGTAAATATGCATATTAATCATGCACATATAACATATAATGGGGAACACGTAGGGACACATGACAGGGCAAAATTCAATTTTCCTCATTTGAATATTTTTATTATCAAGTAATTAGTTTACACAACTTTAAAATACTTTTTAAGTGCTTTGAACTTGTATTTGCTATTTTGTCAGCTAGATATGACGGCAAACCTAACCTCACAATACAGGATGGTTTACTCTCATCCAAGATGAACAACAGCAGAGGAGAGCCCGACAGTAGTGGACAGTGGTAAGTGGTGGGCTGGGTCGCCGGGGTGGGGGTGGCCTCCTCCATGTGCTTTGTGGGGGGCCCCCTCAAGTTTCTTTACGCCACTGGTCCCGGGGGCATGATGCCATAGAAAAGAAAAGGAGGGGGGCACAGAGTGCCCCCATCCTAAGGCTGTTCTGAGCCCCGGGGACCACCACCTCCCTGGGACTTTTTTAATATATTGGAGAGGGGCCATGCAGACCCCCTCACATGGGCTCATAAGAGCCCTGGGTACCCCCACCTCCCTGGGGCTTGATTTTTTCAAATGGAGGTGGGCGCCAGGATCCCCCTCCTGGAGCTGTTTGAGGCTCCTGTAATGCTGCAGGCAGTGACAGATTGTGAGATTGTGCATTGACTCCATTTTGCCTAAACTACGGTTTTGTGAGCACGGTTACATCTTGTATCGTCTGACCATGCCTTTCAGCTGGGAACTCAGGCAGGCATAGGTTACTTGCATGCACAGGTTGTTTATGTTTCTCACTTCACTGAGCGTGAGAGATAAGTTGCTAGAACATACTGTGTTGGATCCATACAGTGTCCAATGATGAGGATGTGAAGAATTCTGCTTGAGAACTCTCATTGGAGCCTTACCAGCTCCAGTGAGTGACCTTGACGCAGAGAGTGTAGCCAGCACCTGCAGTGCAGATGAAGGGAGCGGGAGCTTATAGATCTATCTCTCTGTGTTAGTAAAATGTATAAAAATGGAGACCTCTTGGCGCTTTGACAGGAACTCTCCTGCGGACAAGACACGCTGCCCAGGGCCTTCTTTGTGTGCCTGGTTGAGATCTTCTGCCTGAGACTGTCAACTGGTTCCGGAGCCATGCTGGCAAGGATGATGCCAAACAGACAGCCGGTGAAGTTTTCCAAGTTCTAATTACTTATTCTTGTGAACATACAGTTATCTTTCTATACATTCATTCTTGTGTATATGCATTCTCTACATGCATTTATTTTACATATGTATTATTGCCATTTGATATAAGGGAACTTGCTGCAATAAACATTTCCCTCTATTTGGCAAATGAGTGTTGATCTTTGTTCAAGTTGTATTTTGGTATACTGAAGTGTGTAGAGTCCTATTTTGAAGAGTGTTTATGTTGTGTCCTGGTATTATGAAGGCTTGCCCAGGTGCGCTGAAGGAAATCGGTGTGACATTTTGGCATCACAAATATGATACGAAGTGAAAGGAGAAAAAAGTTTGTCAGAAAAACAAAAATTGATAAAGAAGGTTCCCAGATACTAAATGCAATACCAGGATGGGAATTAGTTCCATATATTCAGCTTGCTTAGGAGTAGTCGCATTGTGCTGGGTTGAATGAGAAATGGAGTGCGTGTATGCGCAGCCAGAAGATTCATTAGCTTGTTTGCAAAAAGTGCCAATTGAAAAAGGAAAATAATTTTGTACATTGGGTTGAAGAGCCTGGGTCCTCTTAAATGCTTATAGGAAAATGCATGAAAAATGTGTTCAGTTAGAAAAAGAGTGTGAAGTGCTGGAAAAACAGTTAGCAGAAGCCAAGAATGCTTCTGTAATGCTGCCATGTTAGAATAAATTGTTGCAAGATAAGTTGGAACCTTATCAGCTTGTGGCTGAAAAAGAAGCGGTGCACATGGCTGCAATATAAGTGGACTAAGTGGAGAGGAAGGGTTAACAAGAGAAAAGTGCATTTGGCTATTGCTAAGGCTGGTTTAAATTGGAATCGGGAGGAGTGGTATGGCACCATATGGGATTCATCAGAGTTCTCATCAGATTCTGGAGGAGAATGTTCTCAGGATATTAATTAGAATGAGACGGAGGGTCGGAAAACCAACCGAGCACAGCCAATACACCGGTGAAAGTTACAGCAACATCCACAAAATCCACGGGGGTTGTTCTGGACTCCTTGGAGGATTCCACACAGCGGGGGATTAGTGATATCATAGACAGATTCTGACAGAGGTCAGGTGAAACATTGATTGCATGGATGGAGCGCTTGTTTGATTCAGAGGCACAGGGAGTGTATTTAGATCAGGGATATGTAGCAAAGTTTTGCATACCAAGCAATGATCCTGTTGTGTAAGATGAGTTTAGGAATTTTCAGGGAAATGTGCAGATCACTTTATTACAGTATGGTGACAGATGAATGCTCATGCAAATAACCAACTGAGTCAGATTGGACACCAACTGATAAGCCCTGGTTTCCACTAAGGGATGCAATGCAGAGAATGAAAGAGAATGTAATGAAAATTGCAATTCTCATGGGTGCTCCCCATGATTTGATGAATGGACTGCTGACTACATCAGTTTGAAATAAGCTAATTCGTTTAGCTCCCCCAGCCTAACAAAAAAACATAATTTACATTGATGATGTGATGGTACAGGGACACAAGAAGTAGTGCAGATCTAACCAGACAGAATTGTGGAACACCTGCAGAGTAAAGGGTTGATATAAATCTCATAAAGGCACAGGGACCCTCTCAAAATGTGACATTTTTGGGTATCCAATATCATTAGGGACACAGGGGCTCATTACGATGGCGGCTGGAGGCGCAACCGGGGTGCTGGCGGAAAATATCATTTTCTTCCCTCCCGCAGCGGTCCTCGCATCCGCCATATTACAATGGGCAAACATAGCCCATTTTCCGTCCGCTGCTGAGTGGCGTGAACCGCCAGAAATTTTTGTCCTGCTGGTGGAGGGAGCCTATAGAGACCCACCGCCGTGTGGAAGATGTCCCCTCCGCCGTACAAATCATGATGCCGTAACCAGACCATCGCACCGCAACGAAGAATCCACCCACCTGGAGATGGCGGAAGCACTACTGCTGAGAGCTAAACTAGACTCCCGGTCCCCTCCACCCGGTCCTGACCGGCATGGATCCAGCTCTCAAAGCCTTACTGCTGCTGTACCTCATCCACTACCAGCAAATAATGCACTGTCATGGACAATGCCGCAGGTACGCAAATACACAACTACTCACACAACCACAACACACAACTCCTGTGCTGACATACGGTTCCTGTCCACATCAGAGACTCTGGTGGGGACAGGAACACATCCCCCAGTGTACCCACACATGTCCTACCTGTCACAAACTCAAACCTCCACGCCCGATCACCTAGGATCACCCATCAACTGTGAGATCACGGCAATCTCCCGGACATGTCACCGCAGCGGTGAAGACACGGGAAAACCTGCGCACAATGTAGTTGGCAGGGCCTGAGCCAGGCATGGGCAGTCCGGACAGATTCACAGGGCTCCACCTTCACCCTTCACACACCCATTTGGGAACATGCTGTGTGCACTTTCTGTGCCCCTTCCTGCACAATTAATCTGCCAGGTATAGCCAGACCTCTCACCTCACACATCAAAGGACAAGAGAGATTGACTGGGAAGGTGGGGGTAAAGAGGAACACCCTGCTCAGAAGCTCAGCGTCTGGTCAACCCTCCTCCGCACACCAACCTTCCACTGATGTGAAGCAAACTGAGTATGATTACAAAATGAAGACTCACACTGCATATGAGCATACACTGAACTGTTCACACTGCCTGTCAAGTCACTCGCAACACCCATCACTGACACACAGCTACATACTCATACCATAGCTCAGCAGCAATGGAGGACACTAAATGTCCCAGCCAAAAGTGAAGTGGACAGTGCTGGAAAACCATGGAGCAAGTCACACAGCATCTGTGCATCACATGCAAGAGAAGGAACATGTCACACCACCCTTAGGGCATCTATTCAGACATGGGTGGCACAGTAAGTGAAATTAAACGTTCGCATTTACTAACCAGTGGAGGAGCTTGCAGGCAGCAGAGGGGCACACGAACAGGAGCAAACCACGCGCTCCAGAAGGCAGCGGGGCCACGGACAGCCACACCGGCACGCCCCCCCCACAGGTGCTCAGGTGCTTCAAACTTCTCGCAACGCTTGCATTTACTAACCAGCGGAGGAGCTTGCAGGCAGCAGAGGGGCACACGAACAGGAGTGAACCACGCGCTCCAGAAGGCAGCGGGGCCACGGACAGCCACACCGGGACGCCCCCCCACAGGTGCTCAGGTGCTTAAAACTTCTCGCGTTTCCCACTTCGCGGGAAACGCTCGCATTTACTAACCAGCGGAGGAGCTTGCAGGCAGCAGAGGGACACACGAACAGGAGTGAACCACGCGCTTCAGAAGCCAGCGGGGCCACTGACAGCCACACCGGCACGCCCCCTCACAGGTGTATATAATTAACACCATACTGTCCGTCCCGCGGGACGCGCGTGGGCGCGCGCCGGGAGAAGCCCGGGTCAAGGGCGGGACCGTCTGTGGCCGTCCGGGGCCGAACGAGGACGGGACGGGACCCCCTCTTTGACACCTGGATGAGGACATCTTACAGAAGGTTAGTGTCAAACTAATTACTAAGCTTCATTGCTATAGGGGGATGGCCGCCAACGGAGCCGGGAGGGGACGGAAGTCCACCGCAAGAGGTGTTGTTGGAACCATAGATCAATTCCTAATTAGGGCTTCCTCTGTCCTACAAAGGGAAATCGAACTTACCGAAAAACGTTTATCTACGGACCAATTATTCAACAGACGATCCTCCCTGGGCACGATAGCTACAGCCCCATCTCCCCAACCAACTGTGGACGCATTATTAACGCAGGCACCACCGGTAGCACAAACAGGGCCCAGAATTACAGCGGGCACACCGATGAGCGAGGCCAATACCTTGAAGGAGGTTGTGGTGATGGTGCACAGCCCACCTGTGAATAGGGCCCCTTTTGACTCCATACCAGAAACAACTCCCCCAAACTCTCGTTGCACCAGATCCGGCCAGTCCGCTAGGCCGGTCACGGACATGAACTCAGGGATAACAAGCAAAGTTCCTGAACCAGCAACTAAAAAAAGCGTGGAGGAACTGCCTTAACTAATAAGAATACTAAAAGGCAGAAATGCTCTACCAAGGACATTGGATTGCCTGTGGTCGACCCAGTCGGCCAGTTTTCTGGAACAGACCAGCCGATAACAGAAGTTGATGAAGCAACGTCACTACCAGAACAAGGCGGGGACTTTTGGGTCCAGATGGAGCAGATATTTATACAGTCATGCCTTCCAATTCACAACAGACTGGACTCTATTGAGAAAAGACTTTCCTGCCTTGTATCATTATGTATACCTAAAGCGGGAGGGATGGCTAGGGGGAACCCGGAGATGCCCAGCAATAGCCCAAGTACATCTAGGCCCAGCCAAATAGGTTCCCAGAACTTACCTTTGGGGGACATATCTGGGGAGAGTGTACCAGCTGCACATTGTGATTCAGCAGATAAACTCTTAACTCCTCTGCCATTAACAGCGCCAATAATTTCCCCAATCAATACTAGGAACACGGGGGGAAGGAGCAAAACTGTTGGCAGTAGCCATGTACTAGAATCTAAGCAGGCAACGAATCCTTGCCCCCGGAGTCAGTCCCTTTTGTGGTGGTCCTTGCTGGGGTCCCTTCCCTGAGTCCGGATAAGGTTGAAAATTATAGGGACCTTAAAAATAAATGCATATACTGGTTGAATCCCTACAAACCGCTCCCGGTCGGGGTAGCCAGTGAAATCCTATTCGCTAGACGAATAGAGTGGGAGGGGGCCAGAGAGAAGAACATAGATGGGGATTGCATTGCAATCAACTTTAGGGACAGCAGGACAGACAGGCATATCTGTAACCTTAACCCAGGTAGTTTAGATACTTGTATCAAAGCCCTGCCATTGACCTATTTGTATCCAGGTACTTATAATAAGAACTGCCTCGAGCATAAGAGGGTGGGGATAAATCGGATCGGTGAAGACAACCGAGGAGACAATCTTATATTAGGAAACTTAAATTGGGACAGGCCATTACACAGCCCAATGTCTTTCGACATGTTTTTTAACTACAACAGATACAACGACCTGGATTCTGTCGACTGACTAACGAGACTAAATAAGTCCCCCGCACATACAGTAGGATGTAAAAATATGCTGGAAGTAAGGGTCAACTACCAGCACATGAAACAACTTTTTGTCGCACACGCAACTCGGGCCCAGGAAAGTCCTTTAGGGGAAAGAAACTGTACAATTAGTGGCCATTTATCGAGTAGGTCTGGAAGTGACATGGGGAGCAGCGACACCAAGGTCAAAGATCTAGGGACTATGAGAGCCCGCCATGCGGGCGAAAAGAGAGGTCTGTCAGAGTCCGGAGGTTGGGCTCATAGACCATCCGATTCTGGTGCTAGCAGAAGTCCAGTTCAAAGGGAGGACAAGGGAAGTGTCAACATAATTTCATGGAATGTGGCTGGGTTGAAAAATAAACTAACTACAGAGGACTGGGGTCTGTTCATGGACAAACACAATATCTGCCTTATACAGGAGACGTGGGCAATGGATGACTACCAGCGAAGTGGGTTCGCCACATTCAACATCCGTGCAACAAAAGGGACTAGAGGGAGACCGTCAGGAGGGCTCAGTACATGGGTAGCGACTCATTTAGGAGTTATGGCTAAGCAGGTGTCAGCCAATTCCCCAGACATTTTATGTGTCTTATTGACGCTTCGGGGGAATAAGCACTTAGCCATAATTAATATTTACTCCAGACCAACACAGAGTGGTCAGGAGTCCCTGGTTATTGAACAGCTAAGGGAATTTGTTAAGTCACTAGGCCCGGAGGTAAATATAATTATCGGGGGACTTCAACTGTCAATTTGAACCCCTCAGTAATTTAAGCACCAAGGACCCCGATGAGGAAAATCTACATTGGAACATCCCGGCACCCTCAATCCCAACAGTAAAAGCATGGACACCGTTGGTACTGCAAATTCTCTCCCTTACACTGTCCCTATCAGTAAGGCCTTGTAATGGCCGTTTAAAATCAGATAGGCCCGGAACTGTGACCTTCAATAGAGCGGGCCAATCTTCGATCATCGACTATATCATGATCGAATGTAGGTCATGGGATAATGTCCAGGACTTTAGGATTGACCATCGGACGGATAGCGATCATAACGCACTGGTATTGTCCCTGAAACCCGGGAGTTGGGGAATGAGAAATACTGTTCCTGAGACTATTTCCCCTCTTTATCCCCTTCTCCTCCATAATAATAGGAGGAGAGTCAAATGGCCTTATGTTGCGGGCTATCCTAACCGACAGTCCGAAATATACCGCCAAGTCTTGCCTCATCTCAGTGACATGGCAGTGGTGGGGACCGAGGGGGTTGTAGCTGGCCTGGATAATAGGCCCATAGAAATTTATCAACAGTTAGCTTCAACACTCCTAGAGGTCTTTTTCCATTCCAGATGTGTAAAGAAAAAATGCCTATGACCCATCCATGGTATACTGCTAAATGCCGAAAGCTGAAAGGAGAGCTGGTTAAAGCAGTTAAAGCAAAAGATAGACTCCGAACTAAGTCGCTAAGGGTTTTGTACAAGCAAGTCCTAGAAAGGGAAAGAAAGTCGTGGGAGGAGGGACAATGGGAAGATCTGAGGGAGGCATTACTACGTAGAGATCTCAAATTGTTCTGGGCAATTGTTAGCACCGACGGTAGGGGTGGGAGGAACGCCGTAAGTCCAAACATAGCCGCAACATTATGGGAAGAACATTTTGGAGGCCTATATGCTTACTCAAGCATCTGTGACTCCGAGTCGGAGTCTCTGAGCCTCCTCCACGAGTCTCGACTGGAGGGGGCCCAGGAGATATCGATTTTGGATGTCGAGACTGCCATTGCCAGGATATTACCGAACAAAGCACCGGGGCTCGATAAAATCCCTGGTGACTTGTTTAGGTCTGAACCTAAAATATGGGCCCCCTATCTCTGTGTTCTGTTTAACACAATACTAAAGGGCACAGGCCTGCCCGAGACATGGAGGGGGGCTGAGATAGTTCCCATTTTTAAAAAAGGCTGTCCCCTGCAACCCTCAAATTACAGGCCCATTAGCCTCATAAATATCCCGCAGAAGCTCTTTGGGAGGATACTCCTGGACAGGATCCAGCAATGGGAGGAGGAAAACCAGATCCTAAGGAATTTACACGCTGGTTTTAGATCTGGCACCTCCACAATTGACCAGATCTTCCGGTTACAAGTCCTCTTTTGGAAAACAGTGAGTGTGGAGAATGGCAGTCTCTACCTCATCTTCGTGGACCTACGGGCCGCGTTTGATCTGGTCCCCAGGGACAAGTTGTGGAGAGTCCTCCATGATCTTGGAATGCCCCACTACTTGCTGGAAGTACTGATCAGGCTCCACTCACGAAACTTCGCCTAGGTTAGATGTGGAAAAATGGGAGAATTGTCAGCTCGATTCCCAGTGCAAAGGGAGGTACGCCAGGGGTGCGTGCTGGTCCCTACTCTCTTTTGCCTGTATATAAATGGGCTTGTCAAACATCTTTTAGCCATAAAGGACACGGATGCCCCTAAATTAGTCACAGGTAGAGTGCCCGCATTAATGTTTGCGGCTGACACTCTACTGCTGTCTCGAACAGCCACTGGCATCCAACGTATCCTTGATGGGTTTGCTGATTTTTGTGCTGTAAATGGACTAGAAATCAATTTGGATAAAACAAAATATATGATTTTTAATCCACCTAGGCAAACGCAACCAAATCCAACCCTGAACGGCACAACTCTTGAGAGAGTTAAGATGTTTGACTACCTAGGTATTACTCTCAAGGAAGACCTGGGATGGGATGCACAATTAACCAAATCCACATTGAAATTGACGCAGACTGTTGGTGGATTATCTAAAAGGTTTAGAACATCCACATACAAGTCGGCTGCCCCTATTATTGAGATATACAGCGCCCAAGCTAGAACAGCCGCATTATATGGGGCGGAACTATGGGGGCATAGGTCTGGTAAGGGTCGAACACACATTTATGAGAGAGTTGTTTGCCCTACCTGTTAGTACCCCACTGGTCCCACTTAGATTTGATCTTGGTTTGCTCCCAGTGGAAGAGGAGGTTGCCCTGAGACCTTTAACGTATTGGAGAAGACTCTGGTCTGTCCAAGAACTGGCCCGTACCGTGCAGAATTCAAGGAGGTTTGGGTGACTTTGAGGTCAAAAAAGGTCCCCTGGCTTTTACATATCAAGGACCTCTGCGTACGGCTTGGAGTATCTGGACTATGGGAATCTCATGAGGCAGTTTCCCTGACTATAGCCAGATCTGACCTGGTAAGAAGGTTTAGGTCTAACAATCTGCTGACCTTGCATGCCAGCACGGCTCCAGGGAGACTAACTAGTGAATTCCTCAATGTAAAAACAGAATATAAGAAGGAGGAATTCCTTGACAAGATCTGTCCGACCCAAGCTAGAAAGCTGTATTTACAATTAAGATTGGGCAGCTTGCCATTAAGGTTATTGACATACAATTGGGATGTAAACAAATGTGCTCAGTGCCCAGCGTGTGAATATCCAGTAGAAAATGAGAGTCATGTATTTTTCTTTTGTCCAGCATATGTGCTGTCTCGAAAGAGGTGGATTAAACCCATCTGCAGGAACATGGGGTTTCGAAAATGTGAACACGCGCTTAGAGTACTTAAATAGGATACCCACCCACCAGTAGTCTTTGCTGTTTCCCGTTTTCTAAACAGTATGTGGATCAAGCGCAGAACTTTCTTAACGACTTAACTCTAGACTCTATTTTTTTTATGTAAAAAGTTATTTTTGAATAATCTGATAACTACTCTGAAGTTTAATTCTTATCTTTTAACTATGAATATTTTTATCTCATCTATGTGTATATATATGAAATGCTTTTTTTAACTTATTTTAAAAAATTGATTTTTATTGTTCACCTTGTTTTTATTATGTACTTTTATGACTCTCTGTGGTCGAAATAAAGTTATCAATGATGAAATTAAACCAAAGTGACCTCTGTTCAGCAACTCAGGGAGACATTAAGGCAGGCCATGCATAGGCACAGGAATGATAGGAAGTGTCAAAAGTCATACAGTGACCAGCCACACATCTGTGTCAACTACCTTGCTATGTGTATGTCAGCAGCACAACACACATGGCTCATTGTCACACTCCCTGACTATCAAACACAAGCAGGACTTTCACACATACCCCTCCTCTACCCACCTCATACCTGCAATACTCAACACCTGTGAGAATCACACAGAATGGTCAAAATGATGTCCTGTGAGTTCAATGACAAACAATCACACTCCCTGTGGTACATACACAAACATCACACTCAGGGATGCCTGAACCAATGCCGACACAAAAACAATAGCCAAACACAAAGCTCACAAACAACATCAACAAAAGTCCAACAAGCCCATACATGTGCAGCCAAACAGTGGAAAGGCAATATGACCCTAGACACAATAGGAGTACACACCATTGTCATTCAGTGCCAATGCACAGGCACCATACCCCAACACAAACAAGAAATGCATCATCTCAGAGCAATCATGAACACTAACTGGGATCAATGGGACAATCAGCTAACACAGACTGGGACACCGCACCAGTCATCAAGTGAACATGGTGTCATAGTGTACCACAAGCATGCACATGCACAATCCTGACAAGTGACAGGTCAGAAATAGTAGGACAAACCACCAATGTGCACCCAAAACAAGCTCAGGAACAATAATCCACCTTGCTGCATGTGACAAACACACAAGTAATGCACACTACACTTGCAACACACATCTGAATGTATCACACAACAACAACTACTTACACACAATGTCATGCAAATAGAACATCACACACACTTAGCATCTGTCAGTAGAAAGAGCCAACACAGGCCAAACACTGCATACATCCACAACAAAAAAACAACAGATGCACATACCAATCCATCACATTGCAACCTCAGCTGGACATCAGGGGGATGCACACCAGGCAAGTACAAGGCAACATATACTCACAACACTGCATGCACACCAAACAGTGTGTGCACACGATCCAAACTAGTAGCACACACACCTGAGTGCCACACCATGAACTCACACAACACAAATCATCACAGCACACGGAGAACATCACACTCAGTAAGGGTAGCAGTATCTTACCAAACACACATACAGCTTACCCATCACCCACAGATGCACAACTCAGGGATACCCAGGTGCAAACAACATGACTAGAGGACTGTGATGCTCAAACATGTGCACTGCACATAAGCAACCATGACAGCAAACAAGTAGAAGAAAATAACACATAACTAATTTGGACACCGTCCTGAGTGTCACATTGGTCCTGTACACAGTTCAGCCTCTCACAGCATAGTGTCACACTATTAAGTGGTGCGGAGACTAACTCACTGGCAAGCCATGGGGTGGAAAACATGAGATTGAAGTGGTGTGTACTTCCGTAGTGGACAGGTGAGGAGTGTACAGGGCACAAACACATAGAGAAGTTGCTCACAATGTGTAGGCATCAGAAGCACACATAGGAGATGTCAGGACACCCCATACCACATACCATACTGGAGCTAAAAATGGGTCAAGTAACAGCAATGCATGAGAAAACTCACAAATATTGTCAGTGTGGATCAGCAGGACTGCACAGTGAGCACAAACAGTAACAAGACACATGGTTGATCAACAAAATACAACACAGACTTGGCAGTCACACACTCTGCATACTCACAACTGGCAGTAACAACAAATAGGTATCCCCCAGGAGTGCAAGGACACACCAACACACTGCACAGTGCCCAACCTACAACTCCTCCATGTGCCCACAATCTGAAGCACATGGCAGACAATTGAAACAGACAGGTACTCATGATCTGTATCATACATGTGTGTAGTTGGCATTGCAGGGGCACACGCGCACCAATACTACTGACAATGACAGCCCATTCACATTGTATGAACACTCAAGATCACATATTTAAATGTCCCCGTGTGAATAGGAAGACAGGACTACACCACATGCCCACACATCAACACTGCTGTTCACACCACAAGTAATCCTGTGGACAGAATTCCCCTCTGTTCTGGTATTGCATCCTAACATGACATGTGTACAATTTAGCAAAAGTGACCATAAAAGGATTAGGAGAAGAGTAGATCATCACTAAGAACCATCATTGCACCCTCAAGCCTCAGAGTCAAGAAGAACTAAAGTGCCTGTCACCTCTTGCAAACTTGTAGAAAGGAAAACAAGCAATTGGCAATGTTAAAGTGGAACACAGAGCATATGTCACATAAAACCAGACCCATACATAAAACATTTTATTTAGCAAGGACATAGACAAAGCAGACAACAGGAGTAACTGTCTTTATTACATATCACCTGGATAGCCATCCCAAGTGACAAACAGCAAGGCCATTGGCCAGTACAACGTAGAAAAAAGTACATGTGTGCATGAGAAACTGCACAGGGAATGGACATCCAAAGTGACAAACAGCAAGGCCATGGGCCAGTCCATAGTTCAAAGTATGCACATGCCTGCATGAGAAACTGCACAGGGAATGGGCATCCAAAGTGACAAACAGCAAGGCCATTTGCCAGTACAAAGTAGCAAAAAGTACATGTGTGTATGTGAAACTGCACAGGGAATGAGCATCCAAAGTGACAAACAGTAAGGCCATTGGTCAGTCCATGGCTCAAAGTATGTACATGTGTGCATGAGAAACTACACAGGGAATGGGTAACACCATACACTTGATTGGGAATTACCACAGCTCCGGGGATACCAATGGGAAGTACACCACTGTGAGAGAAATGGGTTTGGGAGGGGGAGAGTGCATCAGGCTTGGCTGTCAGTTGAACAGGGAGGTGGCTGACTGTCAGGGCCAGTTGTCGGACTGGATTTGGGAGAGAGAGAACCAGCTAAGGTAGAGGCATCAGACGCTGTGTGAGCTAGAGGGCTGCTTGGTCCAGGTGGCATGGTGGCACAGTGAGGCAGAGACATGCTGCCGTGAGACACAGTGTGTGAGGGTGAATGTGGAGGGCTGCCTCTCCACTTTTTAGGGATTCAATAGCCAAGAATTGTCTTGGTAGGTGTGGGAAGTGGGGAGGGCACAACAGCCTCACTCTCCACCAAAGGTGCATAAGGTGCAGGTGGTGGCTGTCCTTGTGGGGATTTGCTGGATCTGGTGGTATGCTTTGCCTGGCCTTGCCTTTTTGCCTCCATCCCCTGTTGACCAGGTAAACCTCCCACATTGCTTTCCTGTCCCATCTTCCCAGGGGTGTGGGTGGGAGTTGAGATTGTGGGTGAATCTGCCTTAGAGAGCTGTTTCTGTGGACTCTTTGCAGACACCAGCTTCACAGCAGGCAGGGCAACTGTTTGTTTGCCCTTGGGAGAAGGTTTGGGGACGGGACTGTCCTTGGATGGGGCTGATT
The DNA here is from genome assembly GCF_964261635.1 of Lissotriton helveticus. Taxonomy (NCBI): domain Eukaryota; kingdom Metazoa; phylum Chordata; class Amphibia; order Caudata; family Salamandridae; genus Lissotriton; species Lissotriton helveticus. The sequence goes on from NC_136063.1 coordinate 977,071,380, forward strand.
TGGATGTATGTGAGCCTGAGGCCGGCTTCTTGGCCTGATGCCCCTAAGTCTCACCTGTAGGGCTTTTGCCTTTCTGCCTGTTTTTTTGTTTTGGGGATGGTGTCTCCGTTCTGGGCCGCTTGGAGTGCTGCTGTTGTCTGCTGCATGCTGAGTACTTGGACCCTGAGGGCTGTGGTGTGTGGTCACTCTTGTCAGATGTTGCCACTGGCAGGGTGGTTGCTGAAGGTACTGAAGCTGGACTCGGAGCCTGTGACAGCTGAATGGCTGCCATTACTGTGGAGGACAAAGACTGCACAGTTCTGTGTAGCCTACCCACGTCAGAATAAATCCCCCCCCATGAAGGCACCTTCCTGTGCCAACGTCTTGTCATGATCCTGGAAGGCATTCAGGAGAGAAGCCTGACCCACACACAGCTGGAGCAAAAGGTCCACTGCTTCAACACTGAGGGCAGCAGGGGACACAGGGGCAGGGGTGCCTGAAGCAGAGAAGCTGTACTGTCAGATTGCTATGCGTATATAAAAACCTGAAGGGGGCCTGTGCTTCTTCTGAGAAATGCAGTGGCACCGTGAATAAATAGTAAAATAAGAAGTCACAGGGGTCCCAGCTGGGAGCTGTGGAATAATGACAAAAATCAGCTGGTTTCACTGACTGAAAAGGCAAGTGCAATGGTAATAGGCCTGAGAAGCATTGCTACCCGAATACGATCACTTACCCCATAAGAGGGTGGAAATGGCAGATACCTATGGTAGTGGAGCTGGCCCAGGAGCTCTGTTTTGGGAATCCAATTGCGGTCAGAAGTTGCGGGGGACTAGAAGGAGAGAAGAGTGTGTAGGGTTGTTGGTCTAGGCACGATGGAATACGCTAAAGTACTAAGAAAGGAAAGGATTGTACTTCTTACCAGCAAGCGCACAATGGGGATGTAAGTACATGGGAGCGTGGATTCGGGAAGCGATATGTCAAGGTAACCACTTCGCCTGTAATGATGAAGCTTTTGAACATGCGGCATATGCGGTGAACAACCTTTACAACGAAACTTTTACAACGCACTAACATTACAACACGGTCATTACAACGCAAACCATTACAACGCATTGCGCTGGGGGGCGCTCTAGGATAGGGAATAAGTTTAATTTACTATCCAACACCTTCCCTAGTGTCCACGGGGACTGGAGTTGGAATAGTAAATTAAACTATTCACTATCCAGCACCCCAAAGCGCTATGCGTTGTAATGGATTGCGATGTAAAAACCACGTTGTAAAGGCAGGCGTTGTAATAGCCTGCGTTGTAACGTCATACATCCGGCATACGCTGTTAGTGGGTGGAGACAGAAAACGTTTTAGAACATGCACGATGGATGGCGGGGATCAATAGTAATATAATGCCACGAGGCATTCGTGCTGCATACCTGCGATAGGCGTAGTAGCGGCGGCGGGCTCCCTATGTGCTCTGTCTGTGTTACGTCCTCTCCTGACGGTGCAATGACAACGTGTGTCATGTACCGCGCGGCATATATACCTGGGATCTCGCTGACAGTATGGCCGCTCAGACTATTGTAAGGAGGCACGAGCTAGGATGAGCTCAATGATTCTGTTGTCTAGGTCATTGAAATGAACAAGACTGCCGGCATGTCTTGTGTAGGTGCAACCAGGGCAGTGTAATAAGCATGATGTGAGCGTACGCAATTTGCGGAATTGACAACAATTAATGCCCATAAAAACAGAAGAGAGACTCCCTGTATTTGACTAAATCACCCTTCGTAGGAAACAGTAGTGTCGTATATCAGGTACAATGTATTACATTTAAAAGTGGTGACTTACAGACAACCTAACAATTGTAGATTACATATTCTACATATTTTACAGTATTACACATTACATTATACACCTTGCAAAAAGTACACAATATACACATACGCTGATATAGAAGCAAAATGCTAAACTGTGCCTCAGCGGACCCGGTATTGCATACTGGACAATCTAGCACAGTTGATAGTTTTTTTTTGATAATCAACTTTATTGATTTTTAAAACAAAAGCGAATAAATTCATTGGTAGCAAATCAAGCATTGTGAATGAAGAAATTACATCCCACACTTTTGACAGAGGACATTAGCTCAACTGGATCACTCGAACTCTCACACTGGTAGCAAATTAAACCATTTACCCCACACTTTACTGAATAGTTCGGGGAACCCCCTAGCCTCGAAGAGGGGCTCCTCCTGCGCTCCACACCAATCCACCCCCTCCTCCATTCCTACACTGTGGGTGCTTTAGCCTGAGACCAAAGCACAGCTATATCCCTTTTTGCCACCGCCACGGCCGTCTCCTGGAAACGTTTATCCGCCCTGGAGCCATCAAGGCCATCAAACACTCCCAATAGCAAGCGCTTCGGGTCATGGGGAACCTCCCATCCCAGGGCCTGTGTAAGCTCGCGTTCCACCCCTCTCCAGAACGGCCAGGGCGAGCACTGTCATACCATGTGATAGAAATCTGCTGGGGCAGACTCGCAGCACGTGCAGGCTGGGGAGGGGCGCATCCGGGCCCGGAAAAGGCGTGCCGGAGTGAGGTACGCTGCATGGAGGTTGTAAAGTTGGACTAGGCGTAACCTGGCGGATGTTTTCAGGGTTTTAGGAGCCATTAGGGCGTCACGCCAATCCGCCTCCTCCAAGGGACCCACCCACCCCTCCCAGCGTGCCCAGAGCCGGTCTAGGGAAGCAGGACCGTTGTTTATCAGGGACCGGTATATCCGGGAGACCCCCCGCCCCCCTCCCCAGGTTCCCCATCATCACCTGGGCCTCTAAGGGACTGAATTCCGGGAGAGAAGTAGGGGTTGGAATGTGAGTGCGGAGAGCGTGTCTGAGTTGGAGGTATTTATAAAATTGGGAAGGAAAAAGAGTGTGACGTTGCTGTAGGTCAGCAAAGGAACGCATGTGGTCTCCCACCCACACGTCTCCAAGCAGTGAGATCCCCACTAGGTCCCAGCGGCAAAAAATTGTGCAAGGACGAAACCTCCCGCAGCCATGTTCCAGTCCACAGCCGCGTCTGTCTGGTAAGCCTCCGGTCCCATTGCACATGACGAAGGGCAGTGCGCCAGGCCATGAGCACCGTCCTGGTAATAGGGGGTAGGTCTTGTGGCACCGGGGTACCATATAGAAAAGCCTGGATCTGCATGAGGTCCATCACCCTGAGCTCCACCCGGTATGCTGGGTCAGACCAGCCGCCCGCATACCAGTCGTGGATCATGATAAATTTGGTGGCCAGATGGTAGAGATGGAGATTGGTCACCCCCATGCCCCTGTCAAAGGGGGGGATACGACAGTGTGCCAGGGATAATCGGGACCGCGCCCCCGCCCCATAAAAACCGGGTGAGATCGCCCTCTAGATACCAGAACCAGCTACCAGGTAGATGGATGGTGATATTTTGTAGAATGTAAAGAAAACGGGGAAGGACCATCATTTTAAAGAGCGCACTCCTGCCCAAGGGGTTAAGGGGAAGGGTCTGACATTTCTTGAGATCTGCCTTCATCCTAGTGACCAGGGGTGTGACATTCAGGCCCCATTTGAGCTCTGGCAGGAGGGTAACCCAGACCCCTAGGTACTTGACTGAGTGCCGCCGAAGGGGGATCGTCTCCTGTCAGTCAAAGCACGCCTGGGGAGGGTGCAAGGGGACCAGGGTCGACTTAGCCGGGTTGAGTCTCAGCCCTGAAACTCACTCGAAAGCAGCCAGGGCCTCCAGACATCTGGGGCCAGAACGGTCCGGTTCCGCCAGGAAAAGCAGGACATCGTCCGCGTAGAGGGCTATTTTATCAATCTGACTATGATCCCAGGCCAAGCCCCGGATGTGAGGATCCTGCCGGATGAGTGCTGCCAGGGGCTCCATCGCCAACACGAATAGGAGCAGCGAGAGCGGACACCCCTGGCGGGTGCCCCTACGGATCGGGAACGCTTCCGAAAGCTCACCGTTTTTGAGGACACGGGCCGTAGGGTTATTATAGAGGACTCTGATCAGGCGGCGGAAGGGAAGACCAAACCCCATCCGTTTCAGCACTCCTTCTAGGTAGCTCCAGTCCACCGTATCAAAGGCTTTTTCAAAGTCGATGAATAGGAGTGCCAGATACAGGGTCAGGTGAAGACGATGAGCCAGAACAAGATGGAGGCGACGAATGCAGTGACGGGTGCCCCTGGCGGGCATGAACCCGCACTGATCAGGATGGACCAAGTCCTGTAGGAGTGGACGGAGCAGCTGGGCAATCGCAGTGGAAAAGATCTTAATCTCCATGTTAATCAACGAGATCGGGCGGTAGTCTGCGCAATCCAAGGATGGCCGTTGCGTCTTTGGAATGACTACGATAGTGGCCACGTCGGTTTCGGGCATGAAGGACCCTTCCTCCACCACATGATTAAATAGCTCCACTAGGTGAGGAACCAATTGGTCCTGGAAAGCCGCATAGTATTCCTGAGGGTAGCCGTCAGGCTCGGGCGTCCTGCCTGGGTGGAGCGCCGACATCGCTCCGTGTATTTCCTCTGGGGTGAAGGGGTGATCTAAGGTTTCCGTGACCTCCGGAGGGAGAAACGGCAGACGAGTACCAGTCTCGTCCAACAAGTCCGCCTCGGGAGTGCACGGAGGACAAGCTTTATATAAGGACCCATAGTAGCCGGCGAAGGTTTGCGCGATGGCAGTGGATACTCGGTGGATCCCTGAGTCGGACCGAATCTCGGGGACAATACGGTTGATTTTAGAGTAGAAACCAGATTGTGGAGGAGTTTGACATTTCTATCGCCCCACCCATAGATACGTGCCACCGAAGAGCGCAAAAGTATTTTCGCGGATTCCAACGAGATCCGTCTAAACTCGTCGCGGACCATTGCAAGTTGTCGAGAGGAGTCATCGCTGCCGGCGGTCAGCTGGAGCCTCTCCAACTGTGCTGCCCGAGCTTCCATCTGCACTAGTTGGGCGGCCTGCTCCAGCCCTCTGGCCACTCCCTTTGCCGGCCTCCCACAACGTCCCCGGTGAGGGAACCGAGCCCACATTAGTTAAAAAATAGTTACGCAGTTCCCCCCAAGGGATTCCACCAGCGCAGAGTCCTGTAGGAACCATGAGTTCAGTCGCCAAGTCGCCCGCGGACCGACAGTGGAAGTTCTGATGCGAAGGGAGACAGGGGAGTGATCTGAGATCCCCCTGGGCAATATTGCTAACCCAGATACCAATTGACAATCCGTTGCGGGCATCAGGATAAGGTCTAAACGGGAGTGGGTGTGAAGGGCCGCTGATGTATGGGTATATTGTTCTCCACAGGGGTTCCATACCCTCCAAACGTCACAAAGACCCAGGGCCGAGGACCAACCAGACAGACTCCCTGCCAAGGCAAGACGCTGTGCCGACGGGGGGCCTGTCGCGTCACGTGAGGGCTGCAGGACAGCGTTAAAGTACCCCCAACAACAGTCAGGCCCTGCGGAAGGGAGGAGAACACCAGCGTGAGGTGACGGAGGGTGGAGGCTAGGAGAGCGGGGGGAACATAAGTGCACATAAGGTTCAGAGGGTGTCCATCAATCGTGCCCGACACAGCCACATATGTGCACTGCTCCTCAGTCTCGGCTCTATCCAGGTTGAAGGGAAGTCCCTTCCTAAGTAGGATGGCGACCCCATGGGAGCCTCACGCAAAACCAGAGTGCCAGACTCTGTCAAACCCGTAACGGGCTAGGAAATTACACTGGGAGCCCATAAGGTGTGTTTCCTGGAGAAACAGAATATCAGGCATGTGACGGTGGGCGGTGCGGAGAATAGCTGCGCACTTGATGCGGTCAAGGAGGCCGTTAACATTCCAGGAGAGGATGTGGAGAGACCTATTGAGGGAGCATGACATCTAGAGGGTGGCATGTGGAAGAACGGGTGAATGTGCAGGGCTATCATCAGCCCCAGGGAAGCCCCCGCTAGGCCCAGGGTCCCGAAGTGAAGGCGTGTGGTGCAATGATCTGCCTGTCGTCAGCAGGAGCAGCAAGAAATGCTTGGCTACCAATGGGTACAGAACACAGCGGCCCGTAGGTGGCTAAAAACAACAAACTATCGGGAGACAACGCTCTTCCCCCCCACTCGCCCCCCAACACCCCCTACCCTACACTTCTGAAGTGGAAGCATCTGTCGCCCTGAACCAACCCCAACCAAGAACTACCTCACAGTGAGGTGACTGCTAATCTAAAACGGCTAGCTAACAAGCAATCAGGAACATGGCTGAGCTGGACCCCCTTCCATGTAGTCGGATGAGATGCTAACAGCTGAAACAAGAGTAAGTAAGTGTGAAGCCAGTAGTTGGCCTCAATCCCGGAACTATTATGAAGCTCCGGACCCCGACCAGTCCCTTCGGTAGAGCCAGGTCAGCTCCAGTTCGCGGGGTCAGACAAGAGCCGCAGGACCCGAGTCAAGGCAGTGAGGGGGCCGCCATATTAGGGAAGCAAGGCCTTGGAGGGAAGGCATCCAACGATGGCTGTGGAGGGACCGGACAGCCCCAAAAAGAAAGCAGGACAAAGCAGGTAAGTTGGGGATCCGCGGCGGCCGTTGACAGAGACCAATGTCAGCTGAAAGCGGGCGGATACGAGGTGAATGACGGAGGGGCGCCGGAGCACTCTTAGAGTGCGACCGCCATCTTGACACCTCAAGCCACGTCCCCCACAGTTTATAGTTTAACACCTTGTAATATCAGATAAGCGGACACGCAAACATAGTTTACAGAATATCTGCCTAAACAAGCCTAGTAGCTTTTGAGGTCTATGCAGTTTGATGCAGACTCATGTGAAGTTGACGTATTGTGTGGGTTATGGATGAGCACATATAGTGCACAGTGAAGATTGTACCCATGCGTATGTTTTAGAACTGGTCCTGGGCAGAGGACTAGTGTATCTAGCATTCCGTATATCACAGAGTGTGATTGGCAGTATGATAAGCGTGTGTTAAGTAGAGACATACGTTGGTGTAGGAACGGACATGAGTCTGGTGGTTAAATACTTAGTGCTGTGACAAAGCCACGCCATTCTTCTGTGGAATTTAGTCCCTGCGTGATTGAGTTTGTACGTTCAATCCAGTGACATTCCAGTCATTGCAATATTTGAGAAAGGTCGCCTCCTCTAGGTGGAACCTGTACTTTGTCAATCACCTGCCATCTGATCTTGTCTGCCATGTGATGTTTTTCTGAGTAGTGGTTGACTAGCGGGGCATTGGGAACAGAGTTTCTGATCTACTGCTGTGCTGTCCAATTTGTGCCTTTATCGATTGTTGGGTTTGGCCTATGTACAGCAATCCACAAGGGCAGGTGATGCAGTACACCACATTTTTGGTGTTACAGTTGGCAAAAAATTCCAAGTTCTGTTTGACATTCCCATGCTCAAATGTTTTGGTGTTGGAAGTGAATGCACATGCGACGCAGTTGCCACATTGTAATGGCCCTTGACCTCCGGGAGTACCCATGCAGCCTGCAGTGATCTGGTAGTTTGTATTGGGCTTTCTTGATGTTGATTTAAACTCCCACCCCTTCGAGTTAAATAATCCCATATTTGGAGGTATTTAAAAAAGTACCATCTAGGCAGTAAATATTCATCCTTGATCTCTTCAAAAGATTTACACTTCCCATTTATGTTAACCATGTGTCCTAGCGTCTTAATACCTTTTTGCTGCCACTTATTAGCCATTACATCAGAAAAAATGCCTGGTAAAATGCTATGTGCATTGAACGGAGTGTAGTATGACACTCTTGGTAATTCCATGTTTTTCATGAGCCATTTCCAAACCTTGAAAGCCCCCATGATTACCTTGAACCTTGTTCGCTTGAAATAACTCCCATCAATTTCTTTTACAAGAATAAGTTTTGCATTGGAACCCAACTGTATATCTTGGGCTTTCTAACGATGATCTGATGAGATGATCCTTCACATTCTTGCCCCTTTTTAAAGTGAACATGGGGACCTCAATGCTTGGGTCTATATTCTTGATAATGCGCCAGTTTTTTGTATTAAAAATTCACTCGAAAGAACATGGTTTCGCCCCAGAGAAACACTACTTCCCCCACGGAAAAGTCCAAAATAAACAGATTGATCTGTGTCACCACGTTTGGCATCCATAGCAACAAATTGCGCAAGTTGATCACAAAAAACTGGCACATTATCAAGAATATAGACCAATTATCAAGAATAGTGACCAGCGCTACACACCCCTCAATGTCCTTGGCCTGTGAATGGCTCACTGTGTCATGGAGGTCACATTTAGGGCCATGATCTTACATTCTCACACTCTTCTCACAAGGTCTGTTGAAGAAATGAAATCTTCATTCTCAGGGAATACTTACTAATAGAAAGAAGAACTTGGCACAGAAGCTGAAATATGAAGAGACATCTTTATTACACTTATAAATGAGGCCACGTCACACAGAAGCCGTAGTAACTGAATGAGGCGGTCTGAGGAGTACAGAGAACAGAGGCCTTATATATGCTCAGGGTTACAAAACTCAGCATAAAAGTAAGAGGCATGGACATGCAAGGTCTGCCAAACATTAGCCAATAGGACAAACACCCACTATTTACAATTGTCCAATCATAGGTATTATGTTATGTTATGTTATGTTATGTTATGTTATACAGGGGTTTTATATAGCGTGCGGCTACTCGAAAGAGTGTCCCGACGCTTTGAATTGCACACTAATCTCATAACACAACAGGGAGAGTAAATAAAGGAAAACCAAAGGAAAAGAAAGCCTAATAGAGGCCAGAGCTAAGAGGTAAAAAGCCAGGTTTTGAGCCCTTTCCTAAAGGCCAACAAATTGGGAATGCTGCGCAGAGACACAGGCAGTTTATTATTATGCAAGGTATCGCATGACGACAAACCCACTTTTCAGTTGTCCGGACCACCATTAATTATACAGAAAAGCCCAACATTCCTTCTTACACAAGCCGGACAAACCCATAAAAAAAGGACCACAACCCATATTATAAACAGATCATAAAAGAAGGAACATAAAACAGATAAGAAGCAGGATAAGGGGTGTGTGTGTGCATACCAAACTCTACAATGTCCTGTGCTTTGATTCTCAATCTTGATCAGCTACTGGGCAAGGAACTGGCCTAACAAGGTCAGCTTCAGGCAACGGGTCAGTTCACTCAGGTCATTCAGAAGTCAGCTAAAGTGTACGTGTACTAAAGACTCGTTCGGCCACAGTCATCGGCCTATGTGAGGGCAACCACAAAATGGCTGCCATACACAAAATGGAACCCAGGATTCAGAATTCACGGAACCTCAGACCCTCCTTTTGCCCTTACATAGGCAATCACTCAGTCTGTGTCTGAATCGATATCAATATTATCCGTTATTCCCTTCACTAAGGCATTATTACTCGAGTTATCTTTCATGGAACGCAAGGGATAGACTTCGTTGGCATAAATAAACATCGTCTGATATGCCCATACAGACCCATTGTAACTGAATGGCAGAACCAAATAGGGAATACCTCTATCTGTAGTATGTGGCATAAGACCACACACCCAACAATTAGTGGTGTTCATTGCTAACTGGTGTTGATGCAGAAGCTGTACAAAGGAATTATTAGTAAACTCTGACCTCCTAACCAGTTCATATTCAGGTAAAGTATGGAAAGAATGCAAAGAAGTAGTAGTAGGAAGAGACATAGGTTGGGAGGTGGGTACAGATGTCAATTGGGTAGCAAAAACAATCCAACCCACAAAAGACAACGTCATGCTTAAAAATACTCGAAAAACACGTTATTATGAACATATAGATAGCAGGAGAAAGTAATGACCACTATTACAAACAAAATTATAATTTTTGCACAACTCTAAGCAGAAAGCAAATCCTAAAATTATCTAGTAAAATTTTTATGGCTCATATGCATTTCAGTAACTTATTATATGTTCAGGTGAAACAGTGGTGATCCTCATCAATGCTCTGAGGTGAAAAGGGGGTACTCTTCCACAGAGAATGGATTTTATTCTGCTTTTACTAAACAGAATACTACTTTAAAACATTGCCAACAAAACAATAAGAATCAGTCTTCTAAAACCCATTCTATGCAATCACACGGAAACCACTTTGTGCAACAATTATGCCCAGAGTCCGTTCAAGCCTCTCTGGCAGGCTTCTATCGTCCATTAAATCTTCTCCCATTGTTGCATGGGCCTCTTGATTCAGGCCTCCCATGAAAAATAGTGTTTTTCAGTATCCGTTGGAGTGCCCTCCTGGCAAACACTCACAGCTCATTTGAAATTCTCAATGTCTCAAGTAAGCATGAGCGTAAAATCCGTGCCGCTCACGGATTTTGCGGATTTTCGGCAAATTCGCAATCCGCGAACTCTCGCGAACTTGCTGAAAATTCGTAAAATCCGTGCGAAGCGGATTTTTTGCTTGGTCGCACTTGCCAACTAGAATACTATACAATTTCGCGGGCTTAAACACTTGCGAACACGTAGATGCGGCGGGCAGCGACAATCTCGCAATTGCGAGATTGCAAAATTTGCAATTTCGCACAAAAAATCCACCAGCAGGCAGGATAAACCTTGAAAATTATGATTTTTATCAGAATAACTCCTCAGGTTGACATTTGCCTGCACTTTTTCTTTGCAAGGAGTCCATTTTGGGGGGGGGGAGGAAGGAAGTGCCCCACAGTCTCCAACTTCCTGTTCCTGTCCAGCAGGCTCCTCCCAGTGCTTTCTTCATGTGCTGGTCACTTTGATTTGGATCTTGACCAGGAAGGATTACTTTTTGTGGATGCTGCTGGATATTTGGATTTTTGCAAAACTGAAAGCACTCAGCAGGTGCAAAAGTTCAATCTTATCATTAGTAACCATTCCCTGTAGTGCCTGGAAGGATTACTTTTTGTGGATGCTGCTGGATATTTGGATTTTTGCAAAACTGAAAGCACTCAGCAGGTGCAAAAGTTCAATCTTATCATTAGTAACCATTCACTGTAGTGCTTCCTGAGGGGCCCCTTCAGAGTTCAGTTGCCTACTTGCAACTATTCTATGACCCTGCTCTGACCCCCACAGCAGGCTCAGAGAATAGCTACAAGTATAAAACAAAGGTCCTGTTAAAAAAATTACACTGCAACAGAAAGCAAATTACAGATAAGGAAGCAGGTGCCAGCCAGACTGGAAGTTTAAATTCAGTGACACATTAATCAACCCCAAATTAATTCATGTCAGTTGAAGCAGGGCAGGTGTGCTTGCTTTTTTTCACCCCCATAATCTACAGTGATAAACCAACCAGAGGGTGGCAGTGATGTACCAGAGGGTGGCATGGGTGTACCAGAGGGTGGCAGTGGTGAAACAGAGGGTGCTGTGAACCTGTGATGATGAACCAGACGTAGAAACAACATAGTCGCGGCCGTTGCAAGCCGACAAGTAAGTTCGCAATTGCGAACTGGTACACAACCCTCGCGAACTGGCAGAAACCCTTGCGAACACAAAAAAAAATCCGCAAATTTGCGAGAGTTCGTGGATTTTGCAGATTGCGAATCCGTAAATACGCAAGTTCGCGGATTGCCAATTCGCAAAATCCACCCATGCTTAGTCTCAAGGCAGTGCACCAATATCTCTCCTCTGCGGCAGGCACTACAGATAGTGTGCCCTTCATTGATCAAGGGCACAGATCATCTTATGCAGATCCGGGTCTACATTCTCAGGCTCCAACACTTATTACTCAGTGTCAGAGAACGCTCAGGCTGCTCTTTCATGGGCACCATAATGTAGTGCCTTTTTCCAATCTTGGATCCTCTGGTGCACTGCACTTCCGTTGGAGCAAAGGAAAAGGGGTTGTGTGGCCAAAACTCAGGCTAAGGGGCTCAAAGGACTGCACACTGTAAGAGGTTACCAGCACATGACAGGTGGAAAACTGAAGCCACAAAACAACAGGAATCCTTCTCTTTCGCTCTTTTGCACTGAAATTCTGGTTCTGTGATGTCCAATGCCGTCTGATGGAGCAAGTGTGATGCTTTAAACAGTTCATTGTATAACAAGGGGAATGCAAGCAGGTGGCCTGCAATCTTCAAAGGAGTGGACATACGCCATGGGACAATTCTGGTCTAGAATACACTGTTATTTCTCAAAGGCAATACAAAGACAAAGGCAGTAGTCAAAACAGTGCCTCTAGGCTCTTCAATTGGGTTTCCGTGTGAGAGCATATCCTCCACCATCTAAGGGTAGATAGCGACATGAGAATTCTATCTAAATGGATGTCTTCACACAAAGTGGCATCGTCTAATGGGGTGAACACATTTTTTCTCTCAATAATTACATATAGGTGTTCCTAAATTCCTTATCTAGAACACTTCAAAAGAGAGATCACATAATACATATTATCAGGGACATGTAGATACCTCCCTTTAATAATTGGGCATCAGGTGGACTATGCAATACAAAAGCTAATGATCAAGATGTGGAAACAAAAGACAAGAACTAGAGAGTTCTGGTATTTCCATTATTAAAATATATCTGGTCCATCAAAAATTAAAGCAGCAGAAAAAAGGAACTAAAAACCAAATTAGAATAGGCATTGAATTTGTCATATTAAAAAAAACATAAGGTGTCTCCTATTGAGGTGGAAAACGTGTCTTACTATAGTATTGAGTCAGTTAACCAGTCCATCACTACCCTGACAGTCAGACTGGAAAACATCAAAGTAGGCCTAAAGAAAATTCTTAAAAACCAGTCTGGTTATACAAAAGGGAATTATACATAATATAGGGATTCCTAGTACATTACTGCAATCTGGAAGTGTGAACCTGAACAATACATCAACAATAATAAAAGCTGATTAGTGAAAGGAATATGGAAAAGAGAAATGGGACTAGGACACAGCTAAAAACCCCAATAGCTAGGCACGATGCGACATCGGTCAGGGGAGAAGTAACAAAAGAAAAATCTATAAGAAGAACAAGGAATTACTTGGGTGAACAAAAAAAAAAATCTAAAATAGTTCAGAAATGTTAGCTCTACCGCTGGCCGCTACACCATATACGGTAATCTGAGCTAATGTTCCAGTTCCTTCTGCAGGGAAAAATGAAACCTTGTTTCCTTTATGGTACAAAGCCATACACTACTTAGGAAGCAGAACAAAACTGACTAATGTAATCTAGAAATTAGGTCACCATGTACAAGAGTCACAGATCTATAATTTTATCCTTACGTCCAATCAGGATACATAAATGTAGGGCTGCCTGTTCCTTAAGGGGAGGGGAAGTACGTGACTAACAGCATGTGACACACTTTGATCCTGTATATCTCTTTTTTATTTTTCTTCAAATACCATTAAAGCCAAATTTGACATACACTGATGAAGTGTTGTCTGTCTATCTGTGAAATTTAGTGTCAGAGCAAATCTGCCCAACTGTTGTGCAGGATACACATCGTCATGTATATCCCTTCACAACACAGGTAAACTTGTAATAGTATCAACAGCAACAACATAAAAAAAAACATGCATAAAAACGCACAAAACGGACATGTCAAGCCATCAGATATACTTGCTGTATATCAAGCACAAAAAACATAGACAAGACAATAGCATATGTAAATGAGCAGTGACGCACACACTTCAAGTCCTTTACTTTATGCACTGTGAACCTGCAGCCCAAAACTCAATATTCAGGCCTTCTTACTTTATCAGGTTTAAAATCAAAATTACACTTTCTTTTACACACTTTCTCTTACTTTCCTCACACTTACTTTTACTTTCCTTACCCTCCTTTTGACAGCTGATTACTAGACAGTCGTGATCGGCTGGCAATACAATCTACGGTGTCACTTCTGACATACAGGACCATCAAAAACAATTCCTGATGGGACCAAATACACAAACATGAAAACCACCTGAACATTCCTTTCCAAAGGAGTTACGCAAAAAACACATTTCTTTTCAACCAACCAAACTCACGTGTCTTGTCAGCCTTAAAATCACCCAGAACAATCCATGAATGATCTGTGGGCAGAAGCAAAAAAAATACACAACACACAAAAGAGAGACATTTCTCATAACAAACAAACATCCTATATAACTTGTAATCAGAAGACAAAACATGATACACATTAACAGACACAAAAATAAATTTCCATTACTTAACTGTTACCATCTTGTCAGTCAGCTTGCAACATTAAATCATTTTAATTTTAACTTTCTAAAAGTAGAATTGTTTCACTGACACTCCATATTAATTTGGCACCTACAATTTCCACTGTGGAAAAAAATAATTCTTAATTGGCAAATCGTTCTCACTTAGGCATGTAGCCTTAAAAATTTTAGTAAAGGGCTTCATCTTATTTTTCTGTCTAAGACTTAATGCAATACTTCGTTTTCTGTCAAATGAAAGCAACTAGCAGACATTATTTTTTTAGAGCAGAGATACAAATGTATCAGTTCTACAGAGCATTTAGCATGATGTTGGGACTTTCAAAGAAACCCTTTTTTCATATTTTCCCTTTGGAATTAAGTTCTTTAATTTTATTGATGTTCTTATGGAGAAACCAGAAACCCTCCCTTTAGAGGCCTGTTTAGCAAGGTCATTCTGCATTTCACAGAGACAAGGCCCTAATTTAAAAGGTCACAAATGTCAACATGACAGCCTCCTACCATTGTTTACAGGGAAATTAAAGATAACACCTCAGCGCAACTTGAGCAAGCCTCTGCAGCTCTACTAGCCCCCACCCTCTGCTCATTCTGAGGCTGACAAAGGCAAAAGGCCTTCCTAATTCCTCCTAACCTGCAACAATTCACTCTATTTTGAAAAATAATGTGTCCTTTTTTTTTAATTAATATTTTATTGAACAAAAGCAGAGGTAATGACAAGTTGACAGTATGAAGTTACAACGTTGACATAAATTGAGTACATTACAGCAGTAGAACACAAGTTCGATTTCGGGGGGGACTAGTCCTAGCCATTGCCATGTCAGTTGAAGGAGAAGTACAAAGCTCACCTCTATAAACATTCCAAGGTCCCCATTTCCTACCCCAAGTCCCTGGACATCCCCTGACCTTGTAGACCGTTTTTCCGGATACCATACATACATCCATTGCAGCGATCCATTTGATCAAAAGAGGTTTAGAAGGTGAGCCCCAGTGCATTGCTATCTCGCGTTTCAGTAAGAGGAAGCCCAAAGCCGCCCATTGTCGTTCCACTGCAGTGAGATCTGTGGGGTCCCAGACATTGAGGAGTCCACATTTGGGAGTCAGAGGGATGGGTTTCCCAAGAGAATCAGTCATTTTGCGAATAGCGCGCTCCCAGAGATCTTGGATCATTGGACATTCCCAGAAAGTGTGGTAGAAGGTACCTTTCTGTCTGCAGTTGCGAAGACAGAGGTCGGATGTGCGACTCCCAAGTTTGGCCAGGAGGGGGGCGGACATGTATGATCTGTGTAGTATCTTTAATTGTATGAGTCTAAATCGGTGGTTGATAGCTGATTCGCGCGGGGACATCAATGCCGCCTGCCACTCGACATCATCCATGGCCCCAATGTCGTTCTGCCATTTATCTCGTAGGAGTTGGAAGGTGTTAGGCATGTTATTGCATAGCTTACGGTAGGTATGGGATATCGCTTTGTTCTGGAGGGGTTCAGATAAGAGTCTATCCTCGAGAGGCGAGGATTGTGGGAGAGAGGAGAGGTCAGGGACATTGGTGAGTATGGCATGTTTGATTTGAAGGTATCGGAAGGCTTCAGATTGGGCTAAGTCGTATGTTTTTTGGAGCTCTTCGAAGGTTAGTAGTTTGCCCTTCTGAAGTATGTCTCCTAAGGTAGAGATGCCAATTGTGTCCCATTTGTCAAAGCCCCGATAGTGGCAGAGGGAGCCCAATTTATCTGAGGTCCATAGGGGGGTGGATAATGTGAGAGTGTCAGCCCAGCCGAGTCGCCTGTTCGCACAGCGCCAGATGGATAATGTGTAGGACATCGGGCCGATATATCGAGTGCGAGAGTGTTTACCGTAAAGAGCCTCAAGATAGCCCCCGTGGCCCGCCTGGAGTTTCTCCAGATGAAAAGCAGGGTTCGCGGGTGAACCATATATCCATGAGTTAGTGGCTGTAAGTTGAGTGGCCCAGTAGTAGAGTCGAATATTTGGTAAGGCAATACCACCATCGTACCACCCCTGTGTAAGCGAGGGAAGAGCAATGCGGGGAGAGCCCCCGTCCCATAGGAGGAGGCGGAGGCATCCTTCAAGCGTATTAAAGTAAGAGTCGGCAATGGGAAAGGGACAATTCTGCAGGGCGTACAAAAAACGAGGGAGCACAAGCATTTTAAAGAGGGCTGCTCTGCCTGGGAGAGAGAGAGGGAGAGATCTCCAGTGGGTGATGTCGTTATGAAGTCGTTGGAGAGGGCCTTTTAGGTTATGGTCGTAAAATATTTTGGGGTCTGGGGTGACATAAATACCTAGGTATTTGAATCCATCCAGGGCCACTTCGATTGAGTAGCCACGCGGGAGAGGAGGGGGAGGGCCGTGTAGTACGTATAGTATTGATTTGGACCAATTGATGGAGAAGCCCGAGTATTTGCCAAAGTTAGTAATGACATGGAGCAAACTATTTAGTGAGGACTTTGGGGAGGAGACGTAGACAAGAATGTCGTCCACATATAGAGAGATCTTGTTGATCGTGTCGTCATGCCAGCGGAGGCCACGGATGGAATTGTCAGTTCTGACCCAGTGAGCCAAAGGTTCAAGGGTGAGTGCAAACAACAAAGGGGACAAGGGACACCCCTGCCTAGTACCTCTGTGTAGGGAAAATCGCCTAGACGTGTGTCCGTTGACATAGACTTGACCCCAGAGATCAGTATAGAGCAGTCGGACCCACTGGATGCATTTGGGACCAAAACTATAGCGGAGAAGGACCTCAAAAAGGTATGACCATTCTATAGAGTCAAAGGCGAGCGTGGCGTCTAGGGAGAGGATAGCGGCATCCTGCTTATGACGTTTTGGACCCGACGGAGGTTGAGTGCTGTGTTGCGGCCCGGTAGGAATCCCGACTGATCCTCATGGATCAAGGTGGGAAGGACTGTCATCAGTCTGTTAGCGAGGAGTTTCGCCAGAATCTTCACCTCGGAGTTGATAAGGGAGATCAGTCTATAAGAGTTGCACTCAGTGGCTGGTTTGTTAGGTTTATGAATGACAACTATCGATGCTAAACGTTGGTCTAGTGGTAGACACCCGGCATCTCAGCTCTCCTCGAACATTGCCTTGAGGTGTGGGAGGATCTCACCTGCCATGCCTTTCAGGAATTCGATAGGGACTCCGTTGGGGCCCATGGCTTTACCTGATTGTATGGCAAACAGGGCATTGCCGACCTCTTCTGTTGTGAGGTCCGCTTCTAATTCCAGCATGTCAGCCTCGGAGAGAGTGGGAAGTCTCATCTCGGCTAGAAGCAGTTTAGACTCCTCGGAATTGTACTGTGCTCTGGCTGTGTAAACTTCCTCCAGATGAGTGGCAAAGGCCTCTGCTATGTCACCTGGGTCTGTGACAGTAGAACCGTTCGAAACGGTCACCTCCGGGATCCAACGGGATCCCTGCTCACGTTTTTCGAGCCATGCGAGCAGTTTGCCCGCCCTATCTCCCAGTTCGTACACACGATGGCGAGTCTTCAAGAGCTTGGCCTGTGCCTTCTCTAAGGCCAACGCTTTATATTCCATTTGTTTCGCGCGGAGGCGGGTTGCCATGACCTCCGAGGGGTTCACGTGGGTTGATTCTAGGTGGTTCAGGTCTGTTTCAACCTGAATTAGGTGTTCACTCTATTTGTCTATGTAGCCAGTTTTGAGAGCCAAGGCCTTACCCTTGATCACCGCCTTATGTGCCTCCCATATAGTTATAGCGGATTTCACAGACCCGACATTTTCTGTAAAGTAATATTCCGTGTGTTCTAGTAGGGAGTCCTTTATGTCGGGGATTTTTAGAAGCCAGGGGGTTATAATGATGGGGCCACGGGACCTCTGGCGGTGGTGAGTGAATTCCACAAGGAGTGGAGAATGGTCCGAAATTCCCCTGGGGAGTCCTGTAGGGCGGCGTAAAAGCTCCATATCAGTTGTGGGGGAGAACAAATAGTCTATGCGAGAGCTACTGTTGTGGGCATTGGAGTAGTGTGTGAAGTAAGGAGTGTCAGGATGAGATGCTCGCCATAAGTCCACAAGGCCCATTGCTTGCGTGAAGTCAAGCAGGTCAAAGCTTTGTTTGTGGGACGAACGCTGGGGGTGACGGTCTTGGGCATCGTTCATCGTCATGTTAAAGTCGCCCCCAATAAGTAGGGGTCCTTGTGGGAGATCTAATATTATGCGCTGTAGGGCCTGCAGTGTGGTTGTGCCCAGGGTCGGGGGGATGTATACCGAGATAACATTCAATGGCTTTCCCTCCCAGACGGCCTCCAACACAGCAAAACGGCCCAGAGGGTCAGCCCATGTCTTCGTGCATGTCAGTGCAACATTTTTGCGAACTAGGATTCCAGTCCCTCTGGAGCCGGAGGTGAAGCCAGCGTGTATAAGTAGTTTGTAACCACCCCGGTGTAGTGCTTGACACGTGTTGCCCAGCAAGTGTGTTTCCTGGAGGAGGACCAGGTCTGGAGCATGGCGTTTATAATGTGTCCTTTTTAGTCGCTAAAAAATTATCTCTGTTTCCAGATTATTAAACAACATTTACTGTGAATAATTCACAGAACCTAATAACACACATACCAGTTTTAGAACAAATGCTTGTTGCAATGGTACTTATTTCATCAACCTTAAATGAATCTCACTGGGCCATTTAAAAGCAAACCCAAATGAGGACAGCCTGCAAATTTGTATTATACCTAAATGTATGCATTCACTGAAGCCTAAAAGTACTTTAAAGCTATTACAAATGGCAAAAATACCCAAATTCGACTTTGATATTTGGGGCACTTAAAAATAAATATCCTATAAGTATGTTACAAATTAATCATCCTCAGAATGTTCTTTACACATTACAGATATTAGACATTAGACATAACTCATGTAAATCCTTAGAAAAATGAGTTTTTTACGCCTGCGCTAAGTGAGATGTCATATGCTAATGTCCTCATTATACAGTGCAATACAACTCAAATTAAATTATAATGCTAGGAGGTCACAGTATGAGCATTAGGCTTCATGAATAGTAAAAAACGAATTTTGTAGCACTTATTTTTAATAATTATTTTTCATAATTTAATAATTATTTTTAATAAACTCAATCATTTTTGATAATATCACATATAAAAGCAAGCTGCATCCCTTGCCTATCATTTTTAGACGCATTCATTTATAACCCTAAGCACAGAAGCCTAACTTAAAACATGACCAAATTTGGCGCCACATTTTTCTTTCTAAAAAGGACAATCTTTATTTAGCAACAGACCCAAGAATATGCCCAAAAATGCTTAAAGAGAGAAAAACCCTTAATTGAAATGTCTTCCTGTAATACAAAACAATTAACATTAGGTTTGGAACCTTTTTAAAACACTATTCTGAAATGCAAAGATTCACCCGTGTTTAGCTAAGGGCGAAGTCCTGGCTGAATAAATTCTCCTGTTTATTCTGTGACCTGCCAAGACAACAGCTATTTGCTCAGAGGTAATAAAAGTTCTCCTCTCAGTTTTAACATGAGCACGGTGACAGTCTTTTTCAAACGAAGACATATCAATGCGTCTGGGTTTAGAATTTTTTTTACCTCAGCTGAAAGTGTTTTCTTGTTAATATCTAATACAATGTATGTAAGTAAAAAATGCTATAAGTTTGTTTTTCTACAAAACACACCATTCATTTTTGGGGGCCTTTTAATTCCTAGTGAATGTGAATTTTAATTTTATTTTTTTAAGGATTTAGACAGTTTGCTTAATAGACTGAAAACATAAAGAAACCCACGAACAAACATTGAGCTCATTTCAGACATAAACAGAAAGGGGTGAAACACTCAGGACACACAATACGGCGCGCTTTAGTCATTTATTTCGTGAATAGCGCCATCACTATTCACTTACAGAAATTGCACTAATGAGAAAACCACATAGACATTTAAACACATATTTAACCCACAAACCAATGCTCAGAACAAAAACAAAGGACATCCCACAGACTGTACTTAAACCAAACCATTTGTAAATACTAGTTGTAAGTCATATTTACAAGAAACGCTTCTCAATTGTGTTTCAAAAGACTGCAAAAACAGCCCAACAGACTGATGTATGTCCAAGAAGCGAAAATACACTCAATTCACTAGCTTTGGCTAGCAGAACACCAAAAATCGCTCTGCATATCTTCATTCATAAAATTGCACAGAACAAAGGATCCTTGTATGTATTATGTCCATATTTTAATTCCCTGGGGATACAAAATCACAAAGGAAGAAATATGTTTGTAAATCTAAACCTATTTAGATATTTCCCGCTAGGGGGGCTGACTAATTTACTTCACATCACACTATGGTACCTTCCAAAAAAGCAACACATTTTTCCATGTGAGCTTGAAAACAGGCATGCCAAAAATACTGCGGAATACGCAAGTATTATAATCAAAGTGGTGCTTAAGGTACTTTTCGTACGTGCACCGTTCAACTAAACCAAATGGAGAAATATCTCCTCATTACCTGTCTACACAAATTGCAATTTGCATATACAAACCCATACAAATCCAAAAGTTGGCCAACACAAATTCCAAAGTTCCAAAGCTACAGTAAGCGTTACTAAACTACCTTACTCTTCCAAAGCTACAGTAAGGGTTACTAAACTACCTTACTCTTACCAATCAAAAAGGTTATCCAAATTCTAACTGCCAAGTTCTAAATGACCTAACGGTCTCTTTGTTTTTTGTTTTTTAATACTCACGCCAAAAAGGTTCTCAGTCAGGAGTGACATCATGTGGAGGATCAAAATCAGGAAGAGCAGAAATATACTGGGTTGCAGAGACGAAGAATCCCCAGAAGCACCGTGCACAGAGTACCTCCTTAGTAGATTCCTGTCTTGTCCTCCTCAGTAGATTTCTGTCTCCTGACAAGATCACTCCTTCAAAAAGTCACTTCTCTGATGAAGCCCGCGTTGGCCACGCCATTTGAAGAAATGAAATCTGCATTCTCGGGGAATACTTACTAATAGAAAGAAGAACTTGGCACAGAAGCTGAAATATGAAAAGACATCTTTATTACACTTATTAGTGAGGCCACGTCACACAGAAGCCCTACCAACTGAATGAGGCGGTCTGAGGAGTACAGAGAACAGAGGCCTTATATATGCTCAGGGTTAAAAAACTCAGCATGAAAGTAAGGGGCAGTCCTTGCTTTTGCAAGCATGCAAAATGCCTAACATGGACATGCAAGGTCTGCCAAACATTAGCCAATAAGACCAACACCCACTATTTACAATTGTCCAATCATAGGTATTATTACGCAAGGTATCGCATGAAGACAAACCCACTTTTCAGTTGTCCGGCCCACCATTAATTATACAGAAAAGCCCAACATTCCTTCTTACGCAAGCCGGACAAACCCATATTAAAAGGACCACAACCCATATCATAAACAGATCATAAAAGAAGGAACGTAAAACAGATAAGAAGCAGGATAAGGGGTGTGTGTGTGCATACCAAACTCTACAATGTCCTATGCTTTCATCCTCAATCTTGAGCAGCTACTGGGCAAGGAACTGGCCTAACAAGGTCAGCTTCAGGCAACGGGGTCAGTTCACTCAGGTCATTCAGAAGTCAGCTAAAGTGTACGTGTACTAAAGACTCGTTCGGCCACAGTCATCGGCCTATGTGAGGGCAACCACAAAATGGCTGCCATACACAAAATGGAACCCAGGGTTCAGAATTCACGGAACCTCAGACCCTCCTTTTGCCCTTACATAGGCAATCACTCAGTCTGTGTCTGAATCGATATCAATATTATCCGTTATTCCCTTCACTACGGCATTATTACTCGAGTTATCTTTCATGGAACGCAAAGGATAGACTTCGTTGGCATGAATAAACATTGTCTGATATGCCCATACAGACCCATTGTAACTAAATGGCAGAACCAAATAGGGAATACCTCTACCTGTAGTAAGTGGCATAAGACCACACACCCAAAAATTAGTGGTGTTCATTACTAACTGGTGTTGATGCAGAAGCTGTACATAGGAATTATTAGTAAACTCTGACCTCCTAACCAGTTCGTGTTCAGGTAAAGTATGGAAAGAATGCAAAGAAGTAGTAGTAGGAAGAGACATAGGTTGGGAGGTGGGTACAGATGTCAATTGGGTAGCAAAAACAATCCAACCCACAAAAGACAACGTCCTGCTTTAAAATACTCGAAAACACGTTATTAAGAACATATAGACAACAGGAGAAAGTAATGACCACTATTACAAACAAAATTATCATTTTTCACAACTCTAAGCAGAAAGCAAATCCTAAAATTATCTAGTAACATTTTTATGGCTCCTATGCATTTCAGTAACTTATTATATGTTCAAGTGAAACAGTGGTGATCCTCATCAATGCTCTGAGGTGAAAAGGGGGTGCTCTTCCACAGAGAGAGAATGGATTTTATTCTGCTTTTACTAAACAGAATACTACTTTAAAACAATGCCAACAAAACAATAAGAATCAGTCTCCTGAAACCCATTTTATGCAATCACACGGAAACCACTTTGTGCAACAATTATGCCCAGAGTCCGTTCAAGCCTCTCTGGCAGGCTTCTATCGTCCATCAAATCTTCTCCCATTGTTGCATGGGCCTCTTGATTCAGGCCTCCCATGAAAAATAGTGTTTTTCAGTATCCGTTGGAGTGCCCTCCTGGCAAACATTCGCAGCTCATTTGAAAGTCTCAATGTCTCAAGGCAGTGCACCAATATATCTCCTCTGCGGCAGGCACTACAGATAGCGTGCTCTTCATTGATCAAGGGCACAGATCATCTTATGCAGATCCGGGTCTACATTCTCAGGCTCCAACACTTATTACTCAGTGTCAGAGAACGCTCAGGCTGCTCTTTCATGGGCACCATAATGTAGTGCCTTTTTCCAATCTCTAAACTCAGCATAAAAGTAAGGGGCAGTCCTTGCTTTTGCAAGCATGCAAAATGCCTAACATGGACATGCAAGGTCTTCCAAACATTAGCCAATAGGACAAACACCCACTATTTACAATTGTCCAATCATAGCTATTATTACGCAAGGTATCGCATGACGAAAAACCCACTTTTCAGTTGTCCGGCCCACCATTAATTATACAGAAAAGCCCAACATTCCTTCTTACACAAGCCGGACAAACCCATAATAAAAGGACCACAACCCATATCATAAGCAGACCATAAAAGAAGGAACAGAAAACAGATAAGAAGCAGGATAAGGGGTGTGTGTGTGCATACCAAACTCTACAATGTCCTGTGCTTTGATCCTCAATCTTGATCAGCTACTGGGCAAGGAACTGGCCTAACAAGGTCAGCTTCAGGCAACGGGGTCAGTTCACTCAGGCCATTCAGAAGTCAGCTAAAGTGTACGTGTACTAAAGACTCGTTCGGCCGCAGTCATCGGCCTATGTGAGGGCATCCACAAAATGGCTGCCATACACAAAATGAAACCCAGGGTTCAGTATTCACCGAACCTCACTGTCTTGTGCAATCCTCATGCCTAAGATACCTCATTGAAGAATCGAGTGGCAGAAAACACATATGTCTCACTCCGTCCATTTACTGATGGGTACCTGTCGAATTGGGCAATATTTGTGCTAGCCAGGTGGACTCACACTTAGGTAAAACATGGGCCAACAGGACGTTCACATGCATGTAAAAGAGGGCAAACAGTGCCTGCACATTTGAGTCAGTACACATAATGAAAAAAATGGAAGGAGGATGTTTCAGAAGTAGATCAATCTGAAGTGTCATAGGTGAATTTCCACCAAGAGTGTCATCCTTAGGCATTTAAATAATGGGCATGATGCTTACATATCCATGGTGGCAATATTAAAAGTGTACACACATCCTTCATTACCCTCTGGATGAAACACATTTGTAATGTCACAATGAGCATGTGAAAACCTCATGGACTCTGACATCCACTAGCACAAGCAATGTTTTTTCTGACTTCCACTGTAAAAACCAGCAGTGTTAATGTATGGCTGCAAAAACACTGCACATCCCTCCCATCCTGAAATGCAGCCAGTGATCTGTGGAAATTAGGCTACAAACCCCATGTACCTCAAGTCAGTATGCTAGGCAGTGTATCACACAAACGTGCACTCACAGGCACATACTACATCAGATCAACTTCATGTGTGCACTCTTTGCACTCTCCAACTTTCACTCTGAAACACTTACCACTACACCAGGAGCACCATATAGCCTCCCATACTATGAAAGCACCTAGTTCACTAGGACCTCTAGCTCCTCTGTGGTGAAGGGACGGGTCCTGATGTTCTCAGTTCTTGCCATCACTGGGTCCAGGAGACAGGAACAGCAGCAGTTGGTGTTGAAGAATGGCAAAACACACAAGATGATGGGCGGAATGTTGCACAATGGCAAAACATTCACCCCCAGTCACAGATCTGGGTTTAATACATCTTTATTTTCCTCACCAAGCCACCCCAGTTCAGACATGGCCATATGCAAATCAGTCTTGACCCTGTACCTCATGGGAACAGTACCGACTGAACTGCCAAACCATGTCTTCCCTGGACCGGAATTAAGCATCTTAGGACCGGTTCCTGGCTATCAGCCTTCATCAGCCAGGATAGCTTGACTCTAGTGGCGTAGTGAGCAGGGGAGCCACATCTGGGCATACCGTTCCCACATAGGGTGAACAGCAAAACAAACAAGATGATGGACGGAATGGCACGCAGCGAAAATGTGTGGCTCTCTCCCAAACATATATATACCCCTGGGGTTGTTTAAGTGGTACTCAGCTGCTGCAATTAGTGTTCCAGCTCAGCTTTTTTTAAATGTGACCAATGACAGGGTCCAGCCGTAGCGGAGCACGCCTACAGCGGTTTTCAAATGTGTATTTTACTACCACGATCGTGGTTGCCATTGGCTGATGGGGCATGAGCATTGGCGGTGTCACACCGCAGCGGTCAGGCAATCCCTACCGCAATTTTGGATCTTTCAATTGTATCCAAAGACGGGCCCGCAGTAGCGGAACACGCCTACCGTGATTTTCAAATGTGTATTTCACTACCGCGATTGGGGTTGCCATTGGCTGATAGGGCATGGGCATTGGAGGTGTCACACCACAGGGCCAGGCGATCACTACCACAATCGTGCATCGTTCAATTGGTGCCAATGTTCGCAATGGCAGTGGCGGTGCATGCTTACGGCACCTATGGACACATCATGCTGAGGCAATGGCAATGGCCAGTTCTCAGCATTGAAGAGTAGACACTTACTCTGAATCATGCCACCAGATAGTGTAATTCAATGCTAGTGTGACATTTCACTCACTGATGACTACACATGCCATGTCAATGCGCACGATTACATGCATTGGCATGTACACCCTCGCATGTCACTTATCATGTTGTTGTGCCTGTACACAGATCTGTTATGTGATGGACTCCCAAATATGTACACATGTTAATGTGTGAGATGGCTAAGCAACCCATATTAATGATGGACTGGCTACCTAAAGTGCCTATTTCACTGTGTATATTGCTCATTGTGTTGGTAATGCGTGCCCTGTCCGAATCACGCTAGAAGGTGTGGCAGGTACAGCAGCTACATAGAAGCCAGCAGTGTTGCAGTTTCAGACATGTGCTGTGTCAACTACTCTCAGGGCTGGTGTCACAAGTTGTTGGAATGTGCCATTTAGCATTTACATAGCCTGAATCTGTTTTGGGGGTACTCACTATGTACATACTGGACATGTGTACAGCTACTTTAGATCAAGGTGTCTCTACATGTGACTTGTGCTGTAAGCTGTTGTTTCTGGCCCATTATTGTTGGCACTGTGTCAGTCAAGATGTAAGATGTTTGACACATCTCATAGGAGTATTAAATTGACATGTGTCCCAGTTCATCTTACCTAGGAGGTGACCAAATGTGCATCGTCCATTCACATTGCTTGCAGAAATGGAGGATGAGAACGAAAATTCTGTTTGGACCGACCTACCCTTAAAGACCTATGTGCTCAGTTGGATCCCCATCTGAGGCCTCGCAGAACATATCCCACTGCTTTGACACCAACATGTAAGGTGATGGCAGCCCTGCATTTCTTTGCAACTGGTTCATTCCACTACACGGTGTCCAGAGCAGGTGGGATGCCTCAACCAATGTTCAGCATGGTGCTACGAGATGTCCTGTCTGCTATGATGACCTACAAGGACAGCTACATCCATTTTCCGAGGAGCCATGAATTGGCAGCTGTGAAGGGTGAATTTTATGACCTTGCCCACCTCCCCAATGTTGTTGGTGCCCCATGACTGCACACAAGTTGGTCTAGTTCCACCACAGGCATGTGAGCACATCTACAGGAACAGGAAGCATTTCCATTCCATCAATGTGCAATTGGTATGCCAAGCGGATATGATAATCTCACAGGTATGTGCCAAATTTTCAAATTCAAATTTTCAGGATCAGCACATGACTCCTACATACTGCATAATAGCATCTTGCCACAGTTGATGGCAAATCTGCATCAGTAGCAAGCATGGATTGTGGTTGAGTACGCAGAGTCAAGTAGCATGCTGTATGTGTGACATGCTGTCCTCTGTCACAGTTATATAACAAAATTGGTCTGTGTATCTCACACCTAGGTGACTCTGCATATCCCAACCGGCTTTCGTTGCTGAGCCCACTGAGAAATCCCAGGACCCTAGGTGAAGTCTTCTACAATGAGGCCCATGGGAGGACATGTCGTGTGGTGGGGCGTTCCTTTGATCTTCTGAAGCCTAGATTCTGGTGTCTGGACAAGAGCGGAGGTGCACTACTCTACTCTCCCCAAAAGGTGTGTCAGATTGTAGTTGCATGCTGCATGCTCCACAACCTGGCCTTGCGCAAAGAGATCCCCCTGCTCCTGGATGATGATGAGCAGCTGATGCCCCCGCGTGCAAACCCACACATGTCCAGTGACGAGGATAGTAGAGAGGAGGAATGTGTCACCCTGAGTCAACAGCTCATCAACCACTACTTCCCTTGAGTGTGAGTGACATTGTACAACAGTGAAATTGTCTGCCATCTTTGATGGTTGTGCAAAGGCCCAGGGGAGCTTTCTGACTGCTGCCTGTTGTTGGCTCTGTGCTGATGGCTGATTTGTGTGGCACAGTGTAGTCATGAACAGCCACATGATGTATATGTTGATATTGTTTCTCATTGTAATGTGTGCTGGGTTGTGTGCCTTGATGGCTAGTGTTGTGAACTGGCTGTGATGCCATCACCTGACAAAGAAATGTCGTTCTCTCGTGTCTTTCTAGGTCCCTTCAGCCTCTCAATGCCTCATCACAATCAGAGCTTCAGGTACATTAGAATCAGAGTCAACATTGTACATCCTGTGATAAACATGGAGCTGACACAAAGACAAAGGTGTGTAAAGAGTATTTACTTACAAATATTGTTTGTGACAGACAAGTGGGGTTTAAGAAAATGGCGCAAAGTGAATCAATTAGTTGTCAGTGATGGTAGACGATACAATAGAGTAGTCACCACATTGATGTGGTGACACAGTCCAACAGACAGCTGCCATCAACATGGCAGTGTTGGTAAGGATAGTCAAATAAGTCAATGTCAAGGTGAAGAGAGGAGCCATCATGACTGGCTCTTTGACTTGCGTGTGGCTGGTGCTTTGCCACGTGATCCTCCCGTAGGGTTTTTCTGATGGCCCCTTTTGCGTTTTCCTGGGGGACCTCTGCTGCGGGCTCAGCAGTGTCTGAGGAGTCATCCTGTTCCAGCTCACCCCTCTCTGTGTCCGCAGCTGAGGTGGCAGGATTAAGGTCCTGCAGGCCACTGGAGGGAGGTTGAGCTGTCCTTTGGCCTGTATGTCTGTCCCTCAGAACACCCACAAGCTGGCCCATGAGGTCCACGATGTGGCCCATACATGTGTCCATGGACCTCAGCAGCAGGCGGAGCTCCCCCACTTCCTCCAAAACCTGGCTCATCTGTCCCTGGCTTTGTTCATATGCCCCAAGGACTGTTGGCCAGGGCTTCGGCACCAGTGTTCTGTCGGTTTTGTTCCCCAGTTTCCCTCCCACCTGCCCTGCTGTCCCGGACCTGTGGCGTTGCTACTCGACTCATCCGCAGACTCTCCCTGCCCTTCTCAGATTGTTGGGTGGTGTTGGTATCCTCTGAGGCAGGGAGAGTGTTGCAGACAGCACTGATGGTGGTTGAGGCCGCACAGGCCGTTGCAGCAGGGGTAAGCGCGGTTGTTGTTGCTGTTGTTGTGGTGGTGGGTACATTGGGGGCCAGGGACGTGGTAAGCCCTGGTAGTCCTGATGGGCCAGGTTTGTTCTCCGCATCCGAGAAACTGAGGGAGTCTGCATCCGAGGGTCCATGTTCTGGGGGGTGGGAGACTGGCTCTGCAGGTTGGTGTTCTCTTCTGCTAAAGTCAATTGTTGATCTCCTGTTGAACAGAGGTGAAATGGTAATTGTAGTGCACCCCGCAAGCTTCGTGTTAGGTGTTTGGATGTTACATGTGATACACCACACAGTTTACATTGATATCACTTTGTTTGGCTGCACTGTAATAAGCATCATGACATGATGTTGAGGTACATACATTACTTGTCCATGGTGTGACAGGTCAATAGATACCATGCTCCATTTACAGATTGTGTGATTACAAGGATATGTCATCATCCAACGACTGTATATAACAAGGGAGAGAGTAAGGGAGATTACACTAGTTATGTGTGGTAGGAACTCCTGGTCCCCGGAATAAATGTTATCAACAATGGAGGAGTACCCCCTAGGGAGAAGAAACAGAAAAAAATCTTTTCTGTGTCTAGAGCGTGAAGCTCAGGTTAGCACAATGTGCCCCAACCCCTAACAGGACAAGGCGTGTCCTTGAAGGAGACCCCTCACTCACCAACCTA
Source organism: Lissotriton helveticus (assembly GCF_964261635.1). Classification (NCBI taxonomy): domain Eukaryota; kingdom Metazoa; phylum Chordata; class Amphibia; order Caudata; family Salamandridae; genus Lissotriton; species Lissotriton helveticus. The sequence continues at coordinate 977,100,385 of NC_136063.1, forward strand.
GTTGGTGACATGCTTCATCATCGGGGTCCCACCCCATAGGCCGAATGCCCATAGGGTGTGCTGCGACACCTGATTACAGTGGAGCGGGTTCTTTGATTTATATGTGCCAAGTGTTAGAACAAAACGTGTTTTAAAAGAGGGCCAAATCTACTCACAACAAGACTTTATTCTTGAGTGTTTGGACCCTCGTAAAATCCAGTGTGGCACCTATGCCTTATTAGGAAGGCTTTGGTGTCTAAAGAAGTGTACAAAATATTAAAAATAGCGTAGTGTGCTATGTGCTAAATGAAAATTAGGTCTACATGTTTCAACCATTAAGAAATTATAGGTTTTCGTCAGGACCGTGGTGTTTGAACGGGGTGGTCTGCACACGCTAAGGTGCGTCCTGCCCACACTTCTTTAGACCCCAAAGCCTTCCTAATAAGGCATAGGTGCCACACTGGATTTTACGAGGGTCCAAACACTCAAGAATAAAGTCTTGTTGTGAGTAGATTTGGCCCTCTTTTAAAACACGTTTTGTTCTAACACTTTGCACATATAAATCAAAGAACCCGCTCCACTGTAATCAGGTGTCGCATCACACCCTATGGGCATTCGGCCTATGGGGTGGGACCCCGATGATGAAGCATGTCACCAACTAGGTTGGTGAGTGAGGGGTCTTCTTCAAGGACACGCCTTGTCCTGTTAGGGGTTGGGGCACATTGTGCTAACCTGAGCTTCACGCTCTAGACACAGAAAATACTTTTTTCTGTTTCTTCTCCCTAGGGGGTACTCCTCCATTGTTGATAACATTTATTCCGGGGACCAGGAGTTCCTACCACACATAACTAGTGTAATCTCCCTTACTCTCTCCCTTGTTATATACATACTAGGCAGCGCACAGCTGCGAGAGCTTCACATAATTATAGTCTAACCATAACTATAGTCTAACCTATACAACCATGGCGGAAAACCAAGGTCTTTCCTACACCTCGGAGGAGGTGGAGGAGGTGATGAGTGACCTCTCTATCTTTGCGGATACCAACATAGCTCAAAGTATCTCAGCTACGAAAGATTGGGAAAACCTAACCGAACTCAAAAGGAATAGAATCAGGACGATTTTGCATGGGACGAGGGTCCAAACACTCAGGAATAAAGTCTTGTTGTGAGTAGATTTGGCCCTCTTTTAAAACACGTTTTGTTCTAACACTTTGCACATATAAATCAAAGAACCCGCTCCACTGTAATCCACTGTAATCAGGTGTCGCAGCACACCCTATGGGCATTCGGCCTATGGGGTGGGACCCCGATGATGAAGCATGTCACCAACTAGGTTGGTGAGTGAGGGGTCTTCTTCAAGGACACGCCTTGTCCTGTTAGGGGTTGGGGCACATTGTACTAACCTGAGCTTCACGCTCTAGACACAGAAAATATTTTTTTCTGTTTCTTCTCCCTAGGGGGTACTCCTCCATTGTTGATAACATTTATTCCGGGGACCAGGAGTTCCTACCACACATAACTAGTGTAATCTCCCTTACTCTCTCCATTGTTATATACATACTAGGCAGCGCACAGCTGCGAGAGCTTCACATAACTATAGTCTAACCATAACTATAGTCTAACCTATACAACCATGGCGGAAAACCAAGGTCTTTCCTACACCTCGGAGGAGGTGGAGGAGGTGATGAGTGACCTCTCTATCTTTGCGGATACCAACATAGCTCAAAGTATCTCAGCTACGAAAGATTGGGAAAACCTATCCGAACTCAAAAGGAATAGAATCAGGACGATTTTCCATGGGACGATTCTTAAACAATACTTGAGCAACAACATGGCACCTAAAGGACTCTTAGTCTCTAATGCTCCACGCATCTTTTTAGAAGATGAAATGTTCCGGAAAGATTGGGCTGCAATAGCATGGCACTGCACACACGACTGGATAGTGCTGATATTAAAAACTGCCTTAAGACTTTCTGAGAAGATCTTAGTGGAAATATAAGTGACTGAAGGAAACATGAAAGCCACTATCACAGGCTTTAAAAAGAAATTAGATGAGTTGAACAAAGAAATGACGGACTACAAAGAAAACTTGACCCAACAAAAAGTGCAGAAATTTCAAAAGGACCTTAAGAGGTTCTCAATGGTAAAGGCATACCCTTACTCATATCCTGATTACGCACCACCATCCAAAGGAGATGACAACTCGGACGCTTCAAGCAACGCATCGAGCAATACCTCCAACTCCAGTGGAAATTCCAGCAGTGGGAACACGTAGCAGAGGGGCAGAGGACGAGGCAGGGGAAAGGGCAACTGGCCTACTTTTAATCCAATGCCAATGTAGCCTTCCAGGATGTATACAATCATCCGCCTAACTACCCGATGTATGGGTGGCAACCACCCTTCCAACAACCTTTTTTTCCACAGAACCCCTATGCCCCCCCCTTTTTTAAACCGGGGCGGGAGAGGACGGGGAAGGAGAAAAAATGCAAACAAGGCAACCAAGTACACTGGGCACCGGAAGACCCGAGCACCAGCATGAACAGGAACAGACCACAACAGGCAGGACCGAGCAGTCGGAAACCCTAATAACTAATCTCTCTACCAGACCCCTGAGCTAGGACGAGGAATCTGTCCTAAACAAAGGGCTAGGTTTCGTACCCACAGCGAAACTGGATAAATTTAAACTTCATTGCGAACTAGCATCCTTCTTTCGCAAGCTGAGGCTGAAGGCTTTCTTTGAGAAGAGAACTAGCCTGGAGGACAATCCTGATACAAACGAAACAGGTTTACGAAACAAATCCACATTCACACCACCAGCGCACTTGGTCCCTGTGGAAATCTCCACATTTGAACAAGCGGTTTTCAATGAGGATGAAAAATCCTCCCCCAAAAAAACGTACATGAACCTCACGAAGTGCGAAAGAACTGCACTTGAAAATTTACAAAAGTCTGACACCATCATAATCAAACCCGCAGACAAAGGCGGAGGAATAGTCATACAGGACAAAACAGCGTACCAAACGGAATGTCTCAGATTGTTGGCTGATCACAGAAATTATCGGAGATTACCGGTCGATCCCACAGAAGATCTTAGAACTGAGATTACCTCACTGGTGGAACATGGAGAGGCAGAAGGCTACATTTCCAAACAAGAGGCGGATTACCTGTGTAAAAGTGAGGGAAGGATCCCCTATTTTTATACGCTCCCGAAAATGCACAAAAACAAAATACCTCCACCTGGCAGACCCATTGTCTCTGGGCTTGGGTCCCTACTGGAACCCTTGTCCAGTTTTTGCGATGTGTTCTTCAAAACCATGGTACAGAAAACAAGCACCTACCTACAAGACACCAAAAGTGTGCTACAACTCTTAGATCAACTCACCATAGATGACGACATCATACTGGTGAGTTTTGATATAGAAAGTCTTTATACCAACATTCCCCAAGACGCCACTTTAGAGGTCTTAAGAAGGGCCCTTGAGAAGGAAGAGTGGACTTCAAGAACACCAAGAGAATTCATTCTGGAGTGTGCCCGTCTGGCCCTCAAAAGGAATTATTTCCAATTTGAAGACATGATCTTTCTCCAGATTGGGGGGACATCTATGGGCAGTACTTTTGCTCCAAGTGTAGCGGGTCTATATGTACACGACTTCGAAGAGAAATATATCCTCAACGACACGAACCCGTACAGTCCCAATATCTTACTGTGGAGAAGATATATAGACGACGTGCTCACAATCTGGAAAGGCACTGAAGATACTCTGTCTTCTTTCTTTGATTGGATCAATACACTGGATGACAATCTAAAGTTTACATATGTGATGGACCAGAATTCGCTGGTCTTCCTTGACCTCACCATAACAAAATCTAATCGGAAGCTGACGACGGTCACCCATCACAAACCGACTGCCAAAAATAACCTACTCCGTTTTGAAATTTTTATCCGAGACCACTGCGTGAAAACTTGCCTTATGGACAATACCTACGGGTGCGCAGAAATTGTAGCGAGCTTGACGACTACAAACAACAAGCCCAAGATCTAACTCACAAACTGAAGACCCGGGGCTACCCGGATAAGATTTTATACAAAAGCCAGAAACGCGCTTGAAATCAAAACAGAAGCGCTCTGTTGGAAAATCAGTCAAAAACAGTGGAGGAAATTCCCCTAACGTGTGTCACAACGTATAACACCATCTCCAATGAAGTAACAAAAATCATAGGCAAACACTGGAGTATACTGAACACCGGTAATCTGAAATGGGAGCAACCGTTGTTCTCATATAAAAGGGCACGCAGCATCAAAGATGCAGTAGTGAACACCAGACCTAAGCTAAAACAAGTTGCCAACGAAACTGTCTTGAGCGCCTGGGGTCTACCAAGAGTAACAGGCCACTATAAATGTGGGAATTGTAGTGTTTGCCCGTTCACTAACAACACCAAGACTTTACAGCTAGAACCTACTAAAATCTGGACAATCAGAGGACAGACGAATTGCAATAGCGAGAACGTCGTGTACAGACTGACATGCCCCTGTAACCTACATTACGTAGGTATGACCAGCAGAAAAATTAAAATCCGCATCGGTGAACACAGAAGCACCATCAGGTGCAAAAAGGCCAATAGCAAGCTTACTGAACACTATTTGCTGAAAGGGCATAGCGCGGATGATTTACAGTGGACTATTATCGAACAGGTCCAACATGGACCCAATATGAACCAACGCCTCTTTGAAAAGGAACAGAGGTGGGTCTACAGACTTTCCACTCAGACAACCGGCCTCAACGATAATATCCCATGGAACACTGTGATGGGATAAAATCACTCAGCAAAGTACATCATGATGACACTGAATGATATTGCCTATTTTAGCTATGATTTTCACCATGATCCTGAACCTAGAAACTACAATGCTTCGGTCTAGGGATTTATTTATTTTATTTATTCTACTCTTTCCGAGTACACCATGATGTCATTGTGTTACTCAGCAGAATAAGTCCTGAATGTAACTAAGATCCTGAACCTTAAAACGATATTCCTTTGAGTTCCTACAGAGCTGTCCCTCCCTCTCTTTCCACGCAGCAGCGCCTTACCAGCACTGTTGCCTTGGAATCATAACATTCCGCGTCAGCTACAGCATCATTTGACCTGCAGTGGACACCGCCCTAGTGAAAGGCTCTGATTGGCTGACGCCACGTCCCCACCACACACCCCGCCCAACACGGAAGCAACCAGGAGTTTACTTCCCGGCGCTGCAGACCGAACAGAACACTCCACGGGGCATTGAGGAATGACCAAGTAGGTTTTTCTTCCTGACGAGCAGAAGTCGCAAGTAAGTGCTGTGAACCTTTACCTAACTTGGTGAACCACGTCGCAGACCGTTTATAGGTATCGCGTAATGTGACGGTGTCACTAACTACAAAATCTGCCCATATATTTCTTTCGCTTTCAAGGTGGCGAAACTTGCCGTCTTGGAGACCCTCATGTCCATGAAGCGACAGTGACCGCTTCTAAATGTAAGCTGTGCCCAATACCACGTTGAGCACGATTGAATGTTTTCACATACAAAACGGCATGACGGTGTAGCCGGCGTTCACTCCGCTAAGCCACAACGCCGTTTTCTAGTTCATAGTCACTCCGCCTCACTCAGTTGCCTGCCACAAACGCCGATTTTTAATATTTTAACATTTGTATCTAGGCTATGAACTGAATGCGTTGGTAGTCCACCGCTTTGAACGTCTCAGTCAACCACTGCCCACAGACCATCACACGAATAAGTTGTTCATTAAACAGCACAGATACCCGCTCTAGGAGCCTTGCAACCGAGCACTTCGCTGTGTGATTTACAACTGAACACGGGTGCGACCGTACCTAAATATAGGTGTGATTCTGACACCTATTCTGGTGATTCAACTAAGCGCTATCATTGTTAAGTGTGCACCCTTTGTCTTGTGTCTTCCCCGGTATGTAACCCCACCCCTTTCTACGTTTTTTTCTTGCAGGTATTTCTCCTGATTCAGGGAAAACACCTTTTTACACCGAGACCACTATTTATGGTCTTTAATTGAGCGAGGGCAGGACGCACCCTAGCGTGTGCGGACCACCCCGTTCAAGCACCACGGTCCTGACGAAAACCTATAATTTCTTAATGGTTGAAACACGTAGACCTAATTTTCATTTAGCACATAGCACACTACGCTATTTTTAATATTTTGTACACTTCTTTAGACACCAAAGCCTTCCTAATAAGGCATAGGTGCCACACTGGATTTTACGAGGGTCCAAACACTCAAGAATAAAGTCTTGTTGTGAGTAGATTTGGCCCTCTTTTAAAACACGTTTTGTTCTAACACTTTGCACATATAAATCAAAGAACCCGCTCCACTGTAATCAGGTGTCGCAGCACACCCTATGGGCATTCAGCCTATGGGGTGGGACCCCGATGATGAAGCATGTCACCAACTAGGTTGGTGAGTGAGGGGTCTTCTTCAAGGACACGCCTTGTCCTGTTAGGGGTTGGGGCACATTGTGCTAACCTGAGCTTCACGCTCTAGACACAGAAAAGATTTTTTTCTGTTTCTTCTCCCTAGGGGGTACTCCTCCATTGTTGATATCATCCAACGACTAGCAGCACAACAACTTTGTGTGAGGCTTTTGTTTGGTTTGCTCTGCATGGAAGACGTTATATCTGAGCAAGGACTTGCCAGTGTAATCTTTTTTTTTTTTTTTTTTTTTATTTAATATCCTCATTTGCGTGCATAGCTCCAATCTGTCCAATCCGGAATATGCCACAGAGATGAGAAAACCGGCTGTGTTTCAGTACCAACTCAGCGTTAGCTGGGAGGGAGATCTTAGTTGGAGAGAGTGGAAGCCACATCCCATCGGTACATTCGCACAGACCTGGAGATTCCCATTTGGGGCTGTTCGTTGGAAGATAGTGCCCGTAAAACCGTAGCCCCACTTGTTCCTTATTAAGGAGCAATGGTTGGCAATGCTCGCATTAATCATAGGACTCCTGGAAAAAAAAAAAAAAAAAACCCAGGCTCAATATGACCGTGCCAACTGTGCCCAAAAAGCTCTTCTACTTGGATTTCCACCTCTAGCTAGGTCGAGCTTGGAGATCTGGAGTACCGAGGTTCGCCATTCATGAATTGTGGGAGGCTGTGCATCCTTCCAATGTCTGCAGATCTCTCTACGTGCTGCCAAAATGGAGTAGAATATGAGGTTGGAAGCAGCATTACGTGCTTTATTCTTCAGGCCAAAAATGACAAGAACAAGATCTATAGAAAGGTGAGTGCCCAATGCCGAAGATAAATCATTTCCTATTAACTCCCAATATGTTGTTATTTCTGGGCATTCGTAGAACATATGAATATCAGATGCGGCAACCATTCGGCATCTAGGGCACGAGACCGGGCCTGTCGAAGAAAATTTTGACAGTCTCAACGGGGAATAATAGGCCCTGTGAATTGTGAAAATATGATTCCGACGCAGCCAAGCTGGCTTCACCAGATCCCACAGAACCTCACACGAAGCCAACCAAAGCTTCTCCAAATCTACATCCGGCAATCCATCAGCCCATAGTGTAGCTGGGAGGCAAAATTGACCATCTAATTCCTCAATAATCTTCTTGTACCACAAAGATATTTCTTTTTTTGCAGGGGGACTATCTAGCAGACACGTTACTAAATCGCTACTGGCTCCTATAGGTAGACTACTGCTTCGGGATGTCTGCGTGTTGTATGCATGGGACCAGCTTGAAATTTGTATAAATTTAAATCTAGACAAACTTGGCCCTACCTTGTTTATTAAGTAGTCCCAAGGAAGTAGTGAACCGTCCATAAACAGATCACCCCAGGTGTTGATGCCGGCCGATCTTAATGGTTGGGTTAATGTGTCTTCTGCCCAAGCTGGGGGAGATGGCAAGTCCCATATTGGAGCTCTCTCTGTAAAGTAACCTAATTTAATTGCCTGCCTCATTCTATACCATGTGGAAGCTATCCCCTTTAAGGTCTTTAGTTTTATTTATTTTTTTAAATTTTGGGTCTCCGAATTTGAACAAAAAACTGCTCTGTCCAATTCCCTCGCAGTTCAGTAACATAGAGAAAATTTGGCCTTCCCCTGTTGCTGCTGGTATTTTTAACAACATTCGGGTGTGTGAGAGCTGAAAAGCCCATGCATAGATCTGAAGATCCGGCCCCGCTAACCCTCCCTTCTCTCTGCGGCGTCGTATTTTCTTCCAAGAAATTCTTGGATTTTTACTGTTCGAAATAAAGGTTGAAATCGCGCTTTGAAGTTTAGAAATTAATTTGGGATCAAAAAAGAGTGGGATTGAATTAAATAAGAAAGAAACCTTAGGCAGAATACACATTTTTACTAAATTAACCTTACCTAGGATAGTGAGTGGAAGATGTGACCAATCCCTCATATTTTTACGACACTGTGCTGCTATTGAAGAAAAGTTTAACGATGCGATCCGATCAATGTCTTTAACTATGTTTACCCCCAAGTAACGTAATTGAGGTCTAGATGACTCGTTAAAAGTAGTTAAGACTGTGTTCCAGGTCATTGACTCTGTTTTGGAAGCATTTACTTCGTATCCAGAAACTTTCCCAAATTTAAGAGCAAGGTCTATAGCTTCTGGATAAGCCGTATTAATGTCTGACGTAAAGATCATTATATCGTCAGCATAGAGTGCCACCTTTTTTCCCAATCACCAAAAATAAAGGGTTTAATAAGTGCGCTATCTCTTAATGTTTGTGCAAAAGGTTCTATATACAAATCGAAGAGGAGTGGAGACAGGGGACAACCCTGCCGGGTTCCTCTGGTTACATTAAATGACGCTGTAAGACCCCCATTAATCAAAATTGAGGCAGAAGGACTTCGATATAACAGATTTATTGCCCTACGAAATCTATCTCCAACGTTAAACTTCCTCAAGGCCTCCGACAGGTACAACCAATTAACCCTGTCGAAGGCCTTGGTAGCGTCCAACGTCAGAACAGACAAGGGAAGAATCTCCTTTGTGGCCACATCAATGGATCCTATTAGCTCGTAGGTAAGCTCATTAAGTTGTCTACCTCTAATGAACCCTTTTTGATTCGAATGAAGTATATCAGGGGCGACCTGGCCAAGCTGTTTAGCTAATATTGTGGCAAAGATTTTATAGTCGGCGTTTAAGATTGAAATAGGCCGATATGAGCCACAGTCGGAGGGGGGCTTCCCTGGCTTTAAGATAAGCGTCATAGAGGCTTTATCCCAAGAGGAAGGCGGTGCTACCCCTTCCCTCAATATTTGGTTAAACAAGACTGTTAAGGTTGGGGATATCTCTGAGATCAAATGTTTGTATACCTCGTTCGGTAAACCGTCGGTTCCTGCAGCCTTACCCCCTTTCGAGCCTCTTATAACCCGCTCTACTTCAGCTACACTTATTTCCTCTTCCAAAAGTTTGCTCTGGTCTGATGACAAAGAGGGAAGGGGAATGCCCTCTAACCAATTGCCAATATCATTAGTACTGATATTGAGATCATCCTGATATATTGACTGGAAGAATGTTTTAAAGGTCTCTCTAATTTCAGCGTCACTGGTCGAGGTACCCTTCTCTGATGTAATTGAGGCGATGTTATTGCGGGCCCGGTCTGATTTAATTTTCCAGGCCAACAGCCTTCCCGCACCCTCCCCATACTGGAAGTGAGAGAGTTTGCTTGCCTCCCATTTTTGCAAGACTCGCTTCTCCATTATCGAGGACAAGTTGTTTTTAAGCGTGTTTAGCTCTGCTAGTTTCAGGGACAGATTATGATTGTCTATAGATCTGTCAGTATCTATACAAGACTGGATGGCTGACATACTATTCTCAATAGAGGAGATTTCTTCCCTATACTGCCTTCTTCTATGAGCTACCCTGTTCTTGACTGTTCCTCTTAGTGAACATTTAAAAGCATCCCATACTATACCTACTGGGGCTGAACCCGTGTTGTAGGTGAAGAATTCGCGGGTCTCGGATTGGAGAAATTCTATGTCTTCTACTGAAGTAAGAAATGACCTGTCAAATGACCAAAGTCTCGTTGAAGAAGACTTAATTCCCCACTCCATTTCCAGCTTCATCGCTGAGTGGTCCGATAGGTGAGATGGGATGTAATCTACTGAAATGATGGAGTCAACCAAAGATCTACTTGTTAGGATGAAGTCTATTCTTGAGCTGTGTCTGTATTTTAGGTTTTTAAAAGAAAAACACTGTTTTTGGCCCTCTCTCAGCCTCCAAATATCAACATACCCATATTGTTTTAATAAACCCAATAAGCAATTTCTTGATTTGGAGGGAACTTGTTGTCTGCTATTTGTAGACTTATCCAATAAAGGGTTGATAGTAATGTTAAAATCGCCAGTTATAATCACCGGCTCTGGGAAGTTCAAGAGGTGTTGGAATAGGGATTCTAGCGCAGAAGAATCATCGCAATTGGGCCCGTAATAACCAGCCAGTGTTATAGCCGCCCCTCCTATCTCTACAGCTGTAATAACCCATCTCCCTCCCTTATCCACTTTTTGTTGAAGGATTTTTAGATTTAAAGTCGAAGATTTTTTAAAAAAGATAGTGACCCCCCGAGTGTTTAGAGATTGAGACGTTGAGATAGAGGAATTTATCCACCTATTTTTCTTCACTAACTCGGATATCTCACTTTCGGTTAAATGTGTCTCCTGGAGTATAATGATCTCAGCATCCGCATCCCGAAGGTACTGTATGATTTTGTTAGCACGAGGTTTGGTGCGGAGACCATTAACATTCCAGGACAGAATCCTAGGCCTGCTCATGTTTCTTAAAGTGAGAGTTAATTTTCAAGCTTAGCAAACAAAACTGCCTATGGTAAAAATGAACAATTGGAAGAAAATAACTACAAGGTATGTCGACTGGAGCATTATCGATGATGGATATTTTTCTTTTTTTGCTGCCACCCCCTACCCCCCCGTGACCCCCCCTCCCATGGGAAACCCCTGATCTCACTACCCGGAAAATTCCGGAAGTAAGTGCTCCTGGCTCTTCCCCGACCCCACCTCGTGTCTCTCTATTGTTATAATGTGGTAGCTCGCGTTGTTATACATATAACAAGCATGGATTATTTGGTGCTATAATGTTTAATTAATTAGTGACAATATACACAATTATATATTGTTTATTTATTATTAGTTTTTTTTATTTTTTTTTTTAATTATTATTTTTTTTTTCTCCCTTCCTTCCCTTCCTTTTTTTTTTTTCTTTCCTTTTTTTTTTTCCCTTTCCTTTTCCCTTTTTCCCCTTCATTTCACCCTTTTTTTTTTTTCCTTTACTTCTCACTTATAGGTTATGAACTTTTTATACATTTTCCCTTTTTATTTCTTTCCTTTTCGCAGACCCAAGCAGAACTCTTTTATTGTTCTTTCCTACCACCTAAAGACATTAAAAGCTCGTCAGCTGCCTGTACCGAGCGAATATTATGCATTTTATTGTCCATCATTATCTTCAGGGATGCGGGAAAGCCCATCTGTACTGTTGCACCTAGTTGGCGAAAGGCGTCCATTCTTCTTCCTAGCTCCCACTGCTTTTCCAGGGTATATCTAGACAGGTCAGAGCGTATTTGGAAATTAAACCCTTTGCCTACTAGCGACTTTTGCTTTAGGGCTAGATTAAGAATATGCTCCTTGACAGAATAAGTGTGAAAGTTAACAAGGATTTTCCTTGGCTTGGCCCTTTGTGGATTGAGTCTGAATGGGTCCCTGTGGATTCGTTGGATGTCCAAAATTAGTTCCTCAGGAGTATAGGGGAGGTTAAGAGAATCTTTTAATAACGAAATTATGTATTTTTTAATATCTGTTCCTTCGCTACCTTCAGGAACATTCAAAATACGCAAGTTGCTGCGCCTAGCGTTATTTTCCAAAACCTCCATTCTTTCTGAGATGGCCAAATCTTCCCTCTTTAACTTTTGTATGTCTTCCTGAGTGCCTTCAGCCCGCATGGATATTTGACCCACAGTTTCTTCCAGGGCTTGTGTTCTTATTGAAAAATTACAAATCTTTTCATCCAGGGTCTCGCAGAAATTCCTTATATCCCTTTGGTTTGATGCAGACTCTGCAAAACCTTCCTTAATCTCTGCAGACAGTGATGCAAACATCTGTTGCAGCGAGGTAATTGAAATGGGTACTAGGGTGGAAACTAGAACTCCATCTTCCCTCTGACATGGTTGACGATTACTATCCAATAAACTAGGGAGCAAAACAGAAGCGGAAAGAGGCTCGGAATTTTCTCTATCTTCTCTATCTTCAGAGAGTTCAGAGACTTCAGAAGTTAGATTATTAGGGGGATCTCCCTGTTTGCCCGTCGTAGCAGCAAGGACCCTAGCAGAATCTACTGAGCCAGGTTGATCGCTGTATGCTCCTTCAGCTTCTTTTAGGTCAGGGTGTGCTACTGCTTGTGGCGTGAGATCAGAATCCAGCTCTTCCTGTAGTTCTTCCAATCACGCCATTTCATCTATGGGATTGGTGAGGTCAATAGGAGCTAAGACTGGGGCTAAGACTGGGGGTAAGACTGAGGCTGAGGCTGTGACTGTGGCTGTGACTGTGGCTGTGGCTGTGGCTGTGGCTAGAGCTGAGGCTGGGTCTTGCTCAGATGACGCCATTTCCCTTAACCCCGAGTAGTGGTCCTTAGGAATGTAGTCCTTCTGTAGCCGGTCTTGCCCTATTTCCAAAACTTGAGGAACGACCTTAAAATAAGATCGCAGGGAAGGGGTGATTTTAGCGTTTGGTTCTACAAGGGGCTTAGTCTTATTTCGCTTCTTTCCTCTCTTTGCTTTAACTTCTGTTGTGAGATATGAAGACGTTCTCAAAGATTTTAGATTTAAGGATGTAACTGAGCTTAGAGAGTTATCAACTTCCTCTGTCTGCTCGTTAACCAGCGCCCCCTCTAAGTTTAGAGTCCTCCCCTTATCCTTCCTTTTACGAGGGGTGCCAGCCCCCACCGCGCGCCTAGTTGTGCTTCTATTTTGTGACCTGTTTTGGAGATTCTTATTAACAGAAGTAGGCTTATCAGCCGTCGCTGAATCACTCATGCACTCAGGAAGTAAACTTGTCTCACACAGATCCCACCTTCCCTTTACCTTACTTTTGCCTCCTTCAGAAACATCACCTTCTACTGCCCCCTCCACACGGGTTTCTGCCGTTTCTACCTTTTCTGCCGTTGAAAAATAATGCGGAGTTTTAGAGGTGGGGGCGCCTTTGCAGCTCTGTCTCGCGAAGCGTAATTGCGGGCTGCCACGAAGGCTCCTCACCCGCCTATTCCAGCGCAGCTCCAGGGCGGCCTGTCTCCAGCGAAGAAGCCCAGGTGAGTTCACTCTCTCCGGAGCTGAGAAGTGTCGGCCCGCTGAAGCAAAAGGGCGTTGACCGCTTCTGCTACCGCCAAGCGCGTTGCTCACGGAGCTCCTCTCGCTGGCAACTTGATCCTCGCCTCCCTCGCTGAAGCACATCGGGCATGAGCGTTTCCCGTGCAAGTTTCTCAAAAGCGGGTCGCGGGAAATAATTAACAATAAGGAAGGAAAGGAACACTGCTTAAAGCGTTCGAGATTGTCTCAAGGTTTTAGCATAGCGAGCCGTATGCGTTAAAGATACAGAGGTGGTAGCGGAGCGGAGCACTGCAGCAGTCAGCCGACTGCCGCCATGTTTCCCCCTCTAGCTTCGGGCATTGTTGCAGAATTAATCTTATGCATACCTTTGTCATATCATGTACCTTAATTTCTTTTACCAACTGACCATGCATGTTTTGTATTCCTATGGGCCTTGTTGCTCTTCCCCCATGCCACTTACACATGGCATTCAGTGCTGTGCATGATTGTGCCCTGAATTTCTTCAACATGTGACTTGGTGGTTCAAACTTCAATTTCTGTGACAGTTACAAACACTTTTCTGTCTGCACGCTGGAAGCGCCTATTGGATGCCAAGTTAGATGACATGTGTGGGATGGCGTGGTCATATGGATCCATACTTTTTTCGAGGAATGGCAGGGTGCACACACTCTCCACCTACCTGTTCTGGGACACAGTTGAGGTTAGTTGCTGCCACATGCTTGTGGGTGCGAGGAGTGCTCCATCCTGCTGGGATTTGGGACAAGGGTGCCTGGTGGGAGTTGTAGTGCAATCTTCCCACCCACACATCCACTCCTTGTTATGATGTCTACCTACCTGTTGGGTGAAGGTGAGCAATGCAATGGCTGGCACATGGTTGTGGGTGGAGGGAGTGCTCTATCCTGCTGGGCTGGGGGAGAAGGGGGTCTGGTGGGAATTGTAGTGCAGGCTTTCTACCCACAAACACCCCTCCCTGTTAAGATGGCTACCTACCTGTGAGTTTGAAGAGAGCACTACAATAGCTACCACATGGTTGGGGGTGTGGGGAATGCTCCATCCTGCTGAACTGTGGGGCAAGGGGGCCTGGTGGAAGTTGTAGTGCAGTCTTCCCACCCACACTCCCTCCCTGTTAAGATGGCTACCTACCTGTTAGGTGAAGGTGAGCAATGCAATGGCTGACACAATGTTTTAGGTATAGGGAGTGCTCCATCCTGCTTGGCTGTGGGACAAGGGGGCCTGGTGGGAGTTGTAGTATAGGCTTCCCACTCCCAAACACCCCTCCCTGTTAAGATGCCTACCTACCTGTGAGTTTGAAGAGAGCACTACAATAGGTACCACATGGTTGGGGGTGTGGGGAATGCTCCATCCTGATGAACTGTGGGGCAAGGGGGCCTGGTGGAAGTTGTAGTGCAGTCTTCCCACCCATACCCCCTCCCTGTTAAGATGGCTACCTAACTGTTAGGTGAAGGTGAGAAATGCAATGGCTGACACAATGTTTTAGGTGGAGGGAGTGCTCCATCCTGCTTGGCTGTGGGACAAGGGGGCCTGGTGGGAGTTGTAGTACAGGCTTCTCACTCACAAACACCCCTCCCTGTTAAGATGGCTACTTACTTGTCAGTTTGAAGAGAGCACTGCAATAGCTGCTACATGGCTGGAGGTGTGGGGAGTGCTCCATCATGCTGAGCTGTGGAACAATGAGGTTCCGTAAAAATTATTATGATGTTCTGGGCATTGCCGAATATGGACGAGTTTGGTATCTACGAACCGCAAATGATGAGTTCGGCAAGTGTGCGAATTTTCGCTACACTACCTGCCAGGGTTCGCCTAATATTACGTGTTCTTCATCTGAACCCTCGGGTTCCATTTTAGATACGGCATCCATCTTGTTTCTTGCCCTCACGTAGTCAGCGAGCAGGTAACTGTTCGCCCCTTGACCCTCTAGTTCCCAAGCCTTGTGGAAGACGCATATTCCTTTCATGCGTCTTTATGGCCGGAGGAATGACACAGCAAAGGCAGATGGCTCAGCTTGAGGGTAATCTGGCCGTGCCGGCCTATTGTGACAGCCGTGCAGGCGATGGGATCCAACTCTTTGATCCTACGATCATGCTTCCTATATTACCCCCACACTCTTTTCTCTACACGTGTCTGACTTCCTTGCAGCTGCTCTTGTCTCTTCTTCTTTGTCATTTACAAACTCTAATGGGTGTGCCTAATGGTGGGAAGATGTACTTTTACAGTTGGGAACCGGCATGGCTATTGTAATTATGTTCCGGGATTCTGAACACATGAAAGCGACCCTTTTGAAGTCTACTGTGGGAACTGAATTGTAATCTTTTGTCCACATGTTATGCAATGGCAACTTTCTGTATAAAAGAGAGCGACCTACAATACAATTTGAAGCAGACTCGCAGAACCTACATGTTCATGTACTTCTTATGACTCCTGTTTCCCTGCAGTAATAAAAGCTGATCTTTGACGCCGAAGGAAGTGTCCCGTGTCTCTGTAGTTTGTGCGTCGAAACAGGTATCCCATGAAGGTTATAGGTGTTGTTCCCTGGCACCGCTGGTACTGTTAAAAGTCCAGTCCTTCAGTTGGCGCCCAACGTGGGGCGACTTCAGCGGTACCGGTCCAAAGCCTGATGATCGTGAGGAACTTCGTGTGAAATCTCCGAGGGAAGGTGCACCCCGCTTCATCGATCCTGTTGTCGAAATAAGTGGCCCGAAGTTTTTCCCTGCGAAGATTCCCGCCTCCTGACGGCTGCGACGGACCGATGCCCTGACTGTCGACCTGTCTTCGACGCCCGGCGCAGACCTTATGTACAAGCGAGACGATAGACGGGCCTTCCTGGTGACGCCATTGAAGTTCTGAGTTAAGTATTTTGTGGGTCGCTCCCAGTCCTTAGTGGTTGTTCTAGCTTCTTGAAAGCTTTGTTGTTAGCCTTTAAGGCTTTGTTGTAATAGCTCACCGAGCTTTGTAATAGCCTCCTCAGGCTTTGTGGTTAGCTCTCCGAGCTTTGTGATAGCCTTAAGGCTTTGTTGTATTGCATGGTTCCATTGCATTTGTGGTTCTTAGTATTGGTCCTTAGTATTATTTGACAGTTGCAATTGCCAAAAACCGAGGGTTTTGACTTACACAAGGTTTTTTTTTTTTTACTTCGGTAATCCTTGAAGTTTGATACTAGGTTAGTGTGCACGATGCCTAGCCATAGTGGTTTGTTTCGTATTTTCAAATGTTGCGCAATGGATTCCCGGTTGGAGGACTCGTGTCCGATACCTCCAGTTGGAACTCCGATACATGATCTTTATAGTCGACATGGGGTGGGTCCTATAATATATAATGATTACTGGGTCCACTATACAAAGAAAGACGGTGACCTTAGATGGCCACCACATGGAACTTTTGAATTTTCGATTTTAGATAATCTTGAGGCTAAATTATTTTTAAAGAAAGCTAGGCCAGCTATGTTTGATTCCTTTCGGATATGGCGTAAAGAGGCCAAGCAGAAAGAAATCAAACAACTTAAAAAGGATCAGAAGCAAGGGTTCGTTCCTATAATGCAAGCTATACGAGAATGTAAACAGGACAAAGAAGAAAAGGAAATGGAAATCTCTACTAGATTGCATCATATGAAAATAGATAAATGTTACCCAGTTTTACCGAATAATCTAGAAAAGAAAGAAGAAGATTTGAAGGAGGATTCCTTGTTATCATAGTTAATGAAATCACCACCTCCTTACGTACAGGGTGCTACTGCTCCTGTAGCTCCTCCTGTAGTACCTCCTGTTGCTCCCCTTGTTGCTCCAGCGGCTGCGGGTCAGCCCGCTGTTAACCCTACGTTTGTTCCACCACCTGTCCTTGTTCCTACTGCTCCTGTACCTGTACCTTCACAGACTGTTGTTTCTGCTACTCCGACTACCTTGTCCGTTCCTACTATGCCTTCCTTCACCTCCAGTGTTGTTGCCCCTGTTTTTCTTTCTCCTTCTGTTCGTAAGCGTGTTCCTAACTCTGTTGCTACCCTTTATTCACCTCTTTCTGGTCCATTATTTTCGTCTGATTCATCTGAAACTCCTCAGAGACGGAGTCAGATCCCTAGTGGTAGGGAGAAAGAGACGTTAATAACCATGGCACATAGGTGGATGAAACATCCTGCTAATTACACTCCACGTGTAGTCTTTGATACATTTTCTCAGTTTAATGAGCCTACGCAGAGATTCGTGTTTGAGGAAATGTGTAACTTTTTGAGGGAAGAATGGTATAATGATGATGTAGATAATGTACCGTCCGACATAATTGAACTTCAGAGTCACTTTTCGAACGGTATGATTATAGGAGACGATGTACGACGTGCCGTGGAACGCTTATTAGCGTTTAGATCCACAGCACATTCTCGGGTACCAGCAGATGATACCACCGAGAATTGGAAAGCGGTTCCTGGTCAATATCCCATGAGAGAGGTTCCGCCACTGTGGGTGCCTGGTGATCCTAATGCAAACCCTGTGGTTCTACCGCATTTTCGAAGGGTATGGATACATCTTCCATGGAAACGATCGGAAGTTTTGCAAGTGAAGCAATCCTTACCTGATCCGCGTAAAAACCCGGCTGGTTATTATAAGGAGTTATCACAACTGGTAGAAGCTTCTATTATGAACCTTGCCGATATCGACATGTTGTTTGGCAATGTTGTACCGCAACCAGTTTGGGCTAAAATTCGTCAAGCCAATCACGCAGTTGAATTAGGCGGTGATTGGGCTGCACTGCTAGCGGCTGATGCATTACAAGTTGGTGGGGCTAAGCCCGACCAGCTAATCTTAGACTTGCCGCAGAAAATCATTACGCTCATGAAAACTATCATGCCAGCGATGAAGGTGAACTGGGATAAGTTATCAGCTTGTAAGCAAAAGAAAGACGAGAGTGTCTCGGATTTCTTTACAAGGTTTGAGGAAGCGTTTGTCGACCACAGCGGCCAGGACATGGGCGCTGAGGGAGGACAGCGGTTATTCGTTGACAAGTTCGTATCGAATTTGCTGCCTGAGCTATGCAACAAATTAAAGAATTCAGAGAGTGCGTGGGCAGTTTCAACCCCTGCGCAAATACTAGCAACAGCCCAATATTATGAGAATAGGGAGAAGGAAGAAAGTGATCGTGTAGAGAAGAAAACGAAGGAGCTCAAGACGAAGGTTTTGTTACAGCAAGCATACCCTCCACGATCAAACCAAACTGATTCACAACAGCAGTATCGACCACGAGCACAGCCCAATAGGACACAGCCGCGTTCTGACAATTTTGATTATAGATTTTCCCTTGGGTATAATCAGTGCGCATATTGTAAGAAAGAGGGACACCTAAAATATGATTGTCTTGCCTTACGGGATCGCCTAAATGGTGTGTCAGCACGAGGAAATCGTGGTAGTGGTCCCCAACAGGCATCACGAGGTAAGAGGTCGTGGTTCATCCCACAATCAGAGTGATCGTTATCAAAATCAATCAGATGCAAATAATTGTTTTGACCAGCGAAATGCAGGGTCAGTCCGATCTGCACAGTATAATGTGGACGATTATTACGTAGAGCATGAGACTGTTGTAAATGACCATTACTAGGACAGCCAACGACAAAGAGAGGGAGTAGTGTCAGTTCCGGTCGATCAGAGTGGGCCTTACGTTGCAGTGGCTACATCGGGTGTAGTTGAGCCTTTTCTGTTAGACACTGGTGCGACGAAAAGTTCCATCATGCATTCGAAACTCCCTGGCGCACCTTTGTCTGGCTTAACGAACGTTTCCATTGGATTCTCTGGCGCTCCTGTTAGCAACCCAGTCTCTAGTCCTTTGCCTCTTATGATTGGTCCTCGTGAGCTAACGGCTCCACTGATTCTATCTACAGGTTGTGGTGAAAATCTTTTGGGCCTGGATTTGTTGAAACGATTATATGCAACATTGTATTGTTACCCCGAAGGAGTGGAGCTTACATTGGGACAGAGAGTGATCTCTCCAATGTATTTATCAGTCGACAAATTCCCACCGGAATTGAGTTCCCTCCCTGCGTCCTTATGGGCCACAGGTCCTAATGATGTAGGCTTGTTAGACATTCCACCCTATGTGATTCAATTGAAACCAAATGCGCGATTACCACGTTTACCTCAATATCGTATTTCTCTTGAGGGCGAACGAGCGCTGTTAGCAATCGTTCATGATCTCATTGGAAAGGGTGTTGTTGAAGAAACTCGTGGAAACGTGTGTAATAGCCCTGTATTACCAATTTTGAAACAAACTGACCCAACTAAACCTCCTGTGTATCGTTTTGTAATAGACTTAAGAGAAGTAAACAAAATAGTGATTCCACAATTTCCTGTAGTTCCCGACATTACGGCTTTACTAACAATGATTCCGGCATCTGCCTCCTGGTTCACAGTGATCGATCTAAAGAATGCTTTCTTTAGCATCCCAATTGCAGAGGAAAGCAGAGACCTATTCGGATTCTCATTAGGTGGTCGCAGTTTTAGGTTAAAACGCGCTCCACAGGGCTACTGTGAGAGTCCGTCAATCTACAGCCAAGCACTTAAAGGTCAACTTGATGCCTTTGTATTACCTAAAGGTGCAGCTTTGATTCAATACGTTGATGATCTTTTAGTGGCAGCTGATACAGAAGCTATTTGCAAAACGGCTACAGTATCATTGTTACACTATTTGCATACCTTACACCACAAGGTATCGCCTTCAAAGCTACAGTATTGTTGTCAAGAAGTTACCTATCTAGGTCACTTATTGTCAAAAGAAGGGAGAAGGTTGACCCCAGAGAGAATTGCAGCGATTTCCCGGATGACTGTGCCAAAAACCCAGAGAGATGTTTGTGCCTTTTTAGGTATTACGTCCTATTGCAGACAATGGATTCCAAATTTTTCATTGTTGGCGAAACCATTGATAGCCCTTACGTGCAAGGATGTTTCATCCCCATCGCCTTGGACTGAAGAGTGTCAGAAAAGTTTTTCTGAATTACGTGATGCGTTGTGTTCGGCTCCTGTGTTGGGCACTCCTGACTACAGTAAGCCGTTTACACTATACGTTCACGAGAGGGACGGTTGCGCGTTGAGTGTTCTGACACAACCTTTTGGTGGTAAGCAACGCCCATGTGCCTATTTTTCTTCGACTTTAGACCCAGTAGCAAGAGCCTTGCCAAGTTGTTTAAGGGCAACAGCGGCAGCTGCGGCGTCCATTCGACAGTCCGCAGGTTTAGTCATGAATAATATGCTCACGGTAATGGTTCCGCATGCAGTTGACACTCTATTGAATCGAACGAAAACTCAACATCTGACGAGCGCAAGATTGTCTGGATATGAGTTGACGTTGCTGGCCAGTCACATACGGATAAAACGATGTAATGTGTTGAATCCAGCAACATTGCTGCCGATCGACACAGAATCAAGTGGTGAAGCAGTACATGACTGCTATCTCAGAACTGAAGAGGAAACTAAGGGTCGTATTGACCTAAAAGATACTCCATTGACAGATCCCGATGGTACTTTGTATGTGGATGGTTCTTGTTTCAAGTTGCCGAACGGTGATGTGACGACTGCGTATGCTGTAGTTACATTGAGAACGATTGTGGAAAGCGAAAGACTAAGTCAGAATTCGGCTCAGGCTGCCGAGTTAATCGCTTTGACGAGAGCGTGTGTATTGTCTAAAGATAAGCGGGTGAATGTGTTTACAGATAGCCAGTACGCGTTTGGTGTGGCACATAGTTTTGGACGATTATGGAGAGAGAGAGGATTCCTTACGTCGCATGGCACGAAGATTCAACATGGTCAGCTTGTAAATGATCTTTTAGATGCACTCACATTGCCTAAACAAGTGGCCATAGTCAAATGTAGCGCACATCAGAAAGTAACAGATGATGTGGGTCGTGGAAATGCGTTTGCAGATGAAACGGCTAAAGAAACGGCTAGAGATTTAACGAACAGAATGTATGTTACGAGCTCAGTGAGATGGCCAACAGAGACTGGTATGTGTGAAGACACATTTGAAAGTGTGAAAGGAATACAGAATAAAGCCACTGAGACGGAAAGAACTAAATGGAGAGAGAGCACGGGAAGATTGGATGAGAATGGATGTTGGGTTGATTTATCAGAGAAGCAGAGATGGATGTTACCGGATGCGTATGTGCTCGCTGTTGTTACAATGGCTCATGGTATGGCACACATCAACACTAAAGGCATATGCAAGTTGTTGTCTCATGTATGGAAGAATGATGGGATTACTAAGTGCGCCGAGAGAGTGGTTAAGAATTGTATGGTGTGTTTGATGCACAATCCTGGTAAGGGCACCCCCACTCCACCTGGCCATTTTGCCCCTCCTACGTACCCCTTCGAAGTTATCCAGTTGGACTTTATCCACATGGACCGATGTAACAACTTGAAGTATGTGTTGGTTGTGGTGTGTGCATTCTCTAGGTGGATTGAGGCCTACCCCCTTAAGGATAATACGGCTTTATCCACGGCAAAAATTTTGCTCAAAGAATATTTTCCCCGCTACGGAATGCCTCGGGTCGTATGGTCGGACAACGGAAGTGAGTTTGTTGGGAGTGTGATGAAGAGTGTGTGTCGCGGTTTAGGGATTGTACAAAAATTTCATAGTGCAAATCATCCACAATCAGCAGGATTGGTGGAAGGATATAATGGCACTTTAAAACTGAAATTGGCTAAAATTCAGGCAACATCTGGTTTATCATGGCCCGACGCTTTGCCTCTGGCTCTCCTGTCGACCAGGGCAACTGTACACTCTCGAGTAGGGCTCAGCCCATATGAGATTGTCTTCGGTCGTCCTGCTAATGTATGGGGAGTCCCAAGACCAAAGGAATTTGACAGAATTGAATACCCTATGTTGATTGATTATCTCTATGATCTGACTGCTAAATTGAGTTTGATTCATCAACAGGTCTTTGAGTCTCTGCCGTCACAAACAGAGGGTCCTGGTCATCGACTTCAACCAGGGGACTGGGTCCTTGTTAAAAACTACGGACAAAAACGAAACCTAGAACCAAGATTTGTGGGTCCGTTTCAAGTACAGCTGGCCACGAGGACGGCGGTTCGATTACACGGACGCCGGAACTGGGTACATGCTACCCACACGAAAAGAGTCCCGCTTCCTCTGCCGTCGGACACCTGGATGAGAAGAGGTCTTTCTTCATCTGAGACCGACACTCCACCACATTTTGTTCCATTCAGCGAAGCACGGCTTGTATCTGACACCGTTGCTGATTCCTCTCAAACAATTTCCTCCACATCAACCTTGGAAAATTTGACTGTTGAACAATTGCCTGAACAATTGAACACTCCTTTTCCGTCCAATCCATTGTTTGAAGATCAGACTCGCCCTGGAAGTAGCCGATATTTTCTTCGTCCACGAACAAGCCATAAATAAAAAGATTTTTTTGTTTCTAGGTTCTACATTGCTCTGAAAACAGTGGACATTATATATTGTGTATCTTTTTCTTTTTCGTACAGCCAAGAACATTATTTAGCTAGAACCTACCATCCAGGTTGACCGTAAGGCCGTGCGGGTACTTCCTTCTGTTTAGCAGCTATCGACACAAGGTTGGTTTCTATTATCGATTTCTGGGAACTCCTGGAAATTGATAACCGCTACTCAGAACGAAGTGCGTCAAGAACGTCGCGGACGGTCGTTAGGGGATGGAATCATCATTGTCTAAGCTGTCGGAAAGAGAAGAAATGTTGGCGCAAAGATCTACATTGCAGAAAAAATGTCATACAAAATGGTTTTTCTCACAAATAATCATACTGTTTCTCACCATATCTATGCTATTGGTAGGAGGAATATATTATGGGTCTCAGTTCTTATTGTCTTCTGCTACACCTACTCTTCCATCTCATGATCAATATTTCGTTTCTACTGTTTCTCCACATTCCTTTTATCCTCTGCCTCAACACGAACAAATCAGACGTGCGGAATTCAGAAACAACTCTTTTATACAACTCCTGCATCAGCATCAGTTAGTGGTAAACACTACCAACTGTTGGGTGTGTGGGTTAATGCCACATACTATGGATAAAGGTATTCCGTACCTAGTTCTGCCTTATAGTGCACAAGGGTCAGCTCGAGCATTACAAACTATGTTCCGTAGCGCACTAGATTCCTACCCCCATCGAGAACCACGCTCAGCAAACTCTGGTCCTGGCCCGTACCACAAGACTCTGGCGAGAGCTATTGCAGACTTAGATAGAGATATTTTTGACGCATCGCTCATCCCAGAGGAAGAGGTGCGAGCATATAAGGAACTAAGTGAGGCTGAGTACAGCTTATCAGTGGTTGAGAGGCAGCTTAAAAGCTCGCCACCGATATGGATTGTACCTCACCTTGGTAATTTCTGCTTGAAAGGTCTTGGTCGAAATCCGAGAGCTCAGTTTGGGGAGAGTGCTTGTACCGAGACATATGTCTTACCGACACTCTCCTCCCCTGTTTTCCTGCCTGCCAAGGGTACTTACTTTGTATGTTATGATCGAGCCTATACGTGGTTACCTCATGACTTCTCGGGTACTTGCTATATTGCGAATCTTTTGCCTCCCACTTTCACTGTGGCCTCTGATTATCACAGAAATAGAATTGTAAGAGGCGTGATTAGCAAAGAAGATACTTCCGGACAAGAAGCTGGAGACTTCTTTAAAGGTTTCCTACCGTTCTGGGGACCGATGGTTAATAGCAGGAACCTGAGGCAGTTAACTCGTGTAGTAGAATCAACTGCCAACATAACTGCAAATGCCCTTGGTAATTTGACAACCGAGCTCCAAGCGGATAGATTGATGACGTTGCAGAACCGAATGGTTCTAGATATCATTCTAGCAGATAGAGGTGGGGTTTGTACAGTCATCCATTCGAGCTGCTGCATATTCATACCTGATAACGCTCCAACGGTTTATCAAGCCATCTCTAAGTTGCATAAAATTTCGGAGTCCATACACGTGGACGAAGGAAATTGGACGCTTCTGGGATGGTTTTGGGGTCTGATATCGACTTGGGGTTGGAAGATTCTGATGATCATAGGAATGGTTGTGACATTTCTATTCTCGTGTTGTCTTTGTGTGCAATGTGGTCCTGCCTTATGTGGCCTTTGTGCTACGACGTGTATAAGACAGCCCATTGTCACCAAAGAGGCATTGAAGGATCGAATAATGTATCAACAACATCTGAGTGATCTGATGAGTATCGAAATCGATTATGATTCCGACTAGTGCTTGCCTACATGAGGGCAAAAGGACCGTCTGAGGTTCCGTAAAAATTATTATGATGTTCTGGGCATTGCCGAATATGGACGAGTTTGGTATCTACGAACCGCAAATGATGAGTTCGGCAAGTGTGCGAATTTTCGCTACACTACCTGCCAGGGTTCGCCTAATATTACGTGTTCTTCATCTGAACCCTCGGGTTCCATTTTAGATACGGCATCCATCTTGTTTCTTGCCCTCACGTAGTCAGCGAGCAGGTAACTGTTCGCCCCTTGACCCTCTAGTTCCCAAGCCTTGTGGAAGACGCATATTCCTTTCATGCGTCTTTATGGCCGGAGGAATGACACAGCAAAGGCATATGGCTCAGCTTGAGGGTAATCTGGCCGTGCCGGCCTATTGTGACAGCCGTGCAGGCGATGGGATCCAACTCTTTGATCCTACGATCATGCTTCCTATATTACCCCCACACTCTTTTCTCTACACGTGTCTGACTTCCTTGCAGCTGCTCTTGTCTCTTCTTCTTTGTCATTTACAAACTCTAATGGGTGTGCCTAATGGTGGGAAGATGTACTTTTACAGTTGGGAACCGGCATGGCTATTGTAATTATGTTCCGGGATTCTGAACACATGAAAGCGACCCTTTTGAAGTCTACTGTGGGAACTGAATTGTAATCTTTTGTCCACATGTTATGCAATGGCAACTTTCTGTATAAAAGAGAGCGACCTACAATACAATTATGAAGCAGACTCGCAGAACCTACATGTTCATGTACTTCTTATGACTCCTGTTTCCCTGCAGTAATAAAAGCTGATCTTTGACGCCGAAGGAAGTGTCCCATGTCTCTGTAGTTTGTGCGCCGAAACAGGTATCCCATGAAGGTTATAGGTGTTGTTCCCTGGCACCGCTGGTACTGTTAAAAGTCCAGTCCTTCAACAAGATGGCCTAGTGGGAGTTGTGGAGCTGGCCTCCCATCCACAAACACCCCTTTCTGTTAAGATGGCTATCTACCTGTGTTTGAAGATAGCACTGCAATAGCTGCCACATGGTTGGGTGTGAGTTGTAGTGCAGTCTTCCCACCCACACCCCCTCCCTGTTAAGATGGCTACCCACCTGTTAGGTAAAGGTGAGCAATGCAATGGCTGACACATGGTTGTGGGTGTGGGGTGGTATGTTACATCTTTCTCAGCTTTGGGACAGGGTGCCTGGTGAGAGTTGTAGTGCTGACTGCCTGTGCACATGCCCCCTACACACCAGCGGTGATTAATAAATGCATGAAAAGGGCGAAACATCAGCCACGCGAAAGCCTCTTGCAGACAAATGTGAAGGAACCGGTAAAAGATCTGGTAACATGTGTCACTACTTTTTGTCCCTCCACCTATGGGGTACAAAAGCTAATCAGAAAGAACTGGCAAATAATCAACTCTGGACAATTTGACTGGCCAAAACCACGCTTCGCGAATCGGAGAACCAAGAATATTAAGGATGTCCTGGTCCATACGCGACCTAAAATAAAACCAGTACTCACAATTACAAGAGATGCCAGAATGCAACCTGTCTCGGGACATTACCCATGTGGCACCTGTGGGGTGTGCAAGTTCACCAGGCCAACAAAAACTTTGCAACTCACGAGCACCCTAAAATGGACCCAAAGATACCACACGAATTGCAATTCTTCTCACCTTATCTACATGATCACATGTCCTTGCAAACGCCAATATATAGGCATGACGTGTAGAAGAGTGAAGTTGCGAATCGGGGAACATAGGAGTAATGTACGACTGAAGAAAAACAACACAAAACTGTGTACACACTTTGTGGAAGCTGGCCACACTTGTGACGACTTAATCTGGACAGTCCTTGAGACCCTGCAAGATAAAAATAACAACGCAGAACGAATTCTCTTTGAAAAAGAGCAAAGATGGGTGGACCGTCTTGGCACCCATGTCTCTGGAATGAACGATAATATTCCATGGAGTCAGTTTAATTAACTCCATTAGAATCGCCAATTTGAACAATATCAACCCTTTACATCCCCAGATATATACATCTAATTGGGACGACAATGCAATTTAAATTAAATTAATTGAGTATTGATATCGGGATCTATCTGGAAATCAATCCCCCCAATGTATCAATAACGCTCACAATATTGTATAGTACTGGTGTAAAACTATATTGAGGTTGAAAAAACACACGAGTGGACATATTGAGTAGAGTGTATAGTCCTATCTTTGTGTCATTGCCACACTGAAGAAAAACCCAGCCACTGTGCCCCGCCTGCAACCAAGGGCAGAGTCAGCACAGGGCCCATAACGCGGTCCACGAGGGTAAGAATGAGTGCTGAGTGCAAAAAACGAAGAGACGGAGAAACACGGGTAAGTCTGGTCCTTACGACCTCTTAACTCCCAACACTATCTCTCCAGTAGAGACCCCGAAAAGCTACTTCTGCACCCTTGTTGAAGCACGAAAAAACAGCCTAAAAGGTATGAGTCATTGCGCATGAATAAATGAACGCGGTGTTTAAAACAGTGCGCGCGATGGTTTATTGCGCATGAAGAAATGAACGCGGTATTTAAAAAACAGTGTGCGCGATGTTTTCTTGCACCATAATCCGATCCAACAGCAGCGCGCTAACACGCCCTTACTGTACCTGCCTGTAGATAATGCAAATATACTGCCTCTACCTATGAACGATCCGCATATGACTAAAAGTGTTCAAGCAGCATGCTACAGTGTTTTCAGTCTCTTGGCAATAGACATGTCTTACTCGATCTTTGTATGAAATCCCTGCACGCAGCACCAACTAGTTGTGTATAACATGTTTCCTGTAATACATTCACACTTGTTCTCCATTCAACTATTTCTCGCAAAAAACATATATGTGACTATAAGTAATGCGCATAAATTCACTAGTAATTCTAGTATGTGTGTGTGTGGTTCTTTGAATCACGATGCCTAATCACCATAATCACAAGACCACAATGCTTGGGATTGTACATGTTTGTGCTCCTATATTTCAGGTGGCAAAAAAAGAAACGCTATAAATAGCGAAAGGAAGCTACACTAATAGTGTGAGTACCTTATGTATGTTTTCTGTTTGTTTTATTGTCCTGACGAAAGCTCTACAGACCCGGCTGGGCCCAGAGAGCTGAAACATGTTGACGACGTATCCATATATATATAGATATATGGTAATCTAGTTACTCGATTACATCTATATCGCCCTATTTTTAATCAACAGTGCTATCTCCCTTTCCATTAAAATATTTTTGGAGAAACACTGCTTTTATACTTTCTACACCCTCCCCATTATTTCTGGATACTTCTATTTGGACCAGAGGTGGCCTCGGGTGAGGCAGGCATACCACACTTTTTGACTACCCTATGAATATGCCATGACACCTGATGGGGCGGAAAAACAGATATACCGCATCGTAAAATCAGGCTGCCTATGAGGGTTGTCAATTTCGAACCAATGGTTCTGTAGACACTAGTGTCCATTCCAAATCTTTTTTTGATTAATTGTGCACATGCCCCCATGGTCATCTTGCTATCTACCTTTGGGGTGTATCAGAGGGAGTGAATGCTGGACCTGTGAGACATGTTTTTGGGAGAGTGTGGTACACAGACATGCATTTGGGCCTAGGGGGTGTCGCTTTGTAGTTGTGTATGACAGTACATAGCAGTATAATGATAGACATTTGTTGGTACTTAAGAGCCTCCACTACCCCAGGTGGATGTATGACGTTACAACGCATACTTTTACATTGCATGCCTTTACAACGCGTTTTTTACATCGCATACCTTTACAACGCATAGCGCTTTGGGGTGCTGGATAGTGAATAGTTTAATTTACTATTCCAACTCCAGTCCCCGTGGACACTAGGGAAGGTGTTGGACAGTAAATTAAACTTATTCCCTATCCTAGAGCGCCCCCCAGCGCAATGCGTTGTAATGGTTTGCGTTGTAAAAGTTGCGTCGTAAAGGCACTGCGTGGTAAAAGTTGCGCTGTAAAGGATGTTTCCCCCCCAGGTATTCCTGTGCAACTCTCTGAATGCAGCGGGGAAAGCACCTTCACCTCCCTTTCAGTGAATGTTCGTGGTGGAATTGGAGGGCCACCACCAGTCATCTGAGCCAGCTTAATGTTCTTGCTGTTCCTTTCTTTCACCTTGCTCGTGAGGTCATTCCACCGCTTCCTGATCCCTTCTTAGAGCGGGGGACGGTCCCTACAGCATTGACTTTGTCGACTATCCTTTCCCACGTTTGATTTTTTTCTGGCTTGTGGTGTCTGTTGAACCAGGCTTCCAAACAAATGTGATTCTACTCTGATTACCTCATCTACCATCACTGAAAACTCATTGTCAGTGAATTTGGGCATTTTCTTCTGTGAGATGGTGTGCTAATGTTTGAAAAGTGAAGTTGTGAAGGTGGTGGTGGTTATGTGTGTGGTGTGTGTGTTGTGCTTGTGAGATGTGTGGTTATTTGCCTCTCCTTTGTGCTGTGGGGTTGGTTCCTTCAGTAGTGGAGTTGTGCAAAGTATTCTGGTCAGGAAAGGGGCTGGTTTTATCCTCAGCTATGTGAGTGGGTCAAAATTGAGCATTCCTGTCAGGCGTGTTGTGTGGATTGACCTGGGATTTGTATTTTTTACCTGCAATGGGGATGTGTCATTCGGGTGTGTTTGGTGTTTTTGAGGCAGAACCAGGTTGATGGCCACACTTGGTAGCCTTGTGGTGTGTTTTTTTGTCGATCGCCATTACTGTTCAGGAGCAACCACGGTGGTGGGAATACAAAAGCCCTTCCGCCAGCTCTCCCATTTATCTATTGTTGCGATTGCTGTGGTCAGAAACAGTGGATCATTCCGCTGTCACCGCAATGGTATCATAATTTGACATGCGGTCATTCCGCTGGCTGTGCAGCGGTTATGGGTCTTTCCACAGCAAATCTGACCTCCACGGACGGATTTTCACCTGCTCCACATGCTCCCGGCGGTCTTTCATGGAATCCGTCTGCAGCGGTCAGATTCTTCTGGCAGTTCATCATAATCTGACCGCCGCTTTTGCCGCGGTGCATGCGGGTGGTTAATTTCCGATACCACGGTGGTCAGAATGTTTTTCTGACCACCATCCCAATTGACCCAATAGAGAGGTAGTGCCACTAGTGAGACAAAAGATTTAGAGCCAGATGTACGATGGGGTTTTGAATGCCCAAAAGGGTTTGCGACTTATTTGCACATGCAAAATCCATGTGGGCCATGTACTAACACTATTTTACGAGTCGCAAAAAATTGCGACTCGCAAAATAGTGTTTAGCGACTCGCAATTAGGATCGGGCATTCCAAGGGTGTCCCTTCCTAATTGCGACTCGCAGTCCAATGTATGAATGTTTTGCGACCACAATTGCGGTCGCAAAACACTCGCAATTTACCGCCTTCTTCAAGAGGGTGGTGAGGCAGTCGAAAATGGGAAGGAGTTCCCAGGGGACCCCTTCACCTTTGCAAATGCAGGGGGACATTTTTTTAGGGGCAGGCAGACCACTACCTGCCCTTAAAAAATGAAACAAAAACATTAATTTTTTTAAAAATGCATCCCGTTTTTCTTTAAGGAAAACAGGCTGCATTTAAAAAAAACTACTTTATTCAAAAGCAGTCCCAGACATGGAGGTCTGCTGAGCCCAGCAGGCCACCATACCTGGGAGGGCCTGCCATGCTCAATGGGATCACAAATTGCGAGTACCTCATTAATATTCATGATTCATTTAATTTGCCACCCCATTGGGACAGACTCAGACACTCAGACACTATTGTACATTGGAAATTGCGAGTCACAATTTGCGACTCCCAATAGAGCATAAATTGCGAGTCACAGTTTCTATTGGTGGTACATCTGGCCCTAAAGAATTTGCTGTGCCACGAAATAGGAAGGAAGCTCAGAGGTTCATTGGATTGTTTGTTTTTTGGAGACAGCATATCCCTCACTTAAGTCATATTTTGGCCCCTTTGTACAAGGTTACGTGAAAGAAATATGAGTTTTAGTGGGGAGAGTAGCAACAGAATCCATTTGAATCATCAAAGGAGGATAAACAGCATGCCTTGGATTTGTGACGAGCACGAGAGGGGGATGTTGGGCTGAATGTGACAGCCCAGGGGCAGTATGCCAATTGGAGTTTGTGGCCGGAATAATGAAAGAAGAGGGTGCCTTTAGGATCTTGAACAAAGAAGTTACCAGATGCTGGAGAGTGATACACTCCATTTGAAAAGCATTTGCTTGCATGTTATTGGGCTCTGATGGATACTGAGCACTTGACCCTGGTGCACAATTTGATTTTGAGACCTGAGATTCCTATAATCCAATGGGTGATGAGTTCCCCCAAGACCCATAGAATAGGACACATGCAGGAAGCCAGCATAATCAAGTGGAAGTGGTGCATACAAGACAGGGCCCAGGTAGGCCCCAAAGGTACTGCAGCGTTGCATAAGCAGCTGGAGCAGGTCCCAGTGGAAGATACAGAGGTGTTACAGGATGTGCCTGAGATACAGGAATCCCCTGTGAAGTGAGGTGAGCCATTTGCAGCGTTGTCTTCAGAAGTTAAGAGACATGTATGGTTTACTGATGGCTCAGCCAGGTTTGCAGGGCCAAAGAGGCATTGAAAAACGGTGTTGTACAATCCTGTGACCAAGAAAGTGTTAACTACTACCAGAGAGGGAAAGAGTAGCCAGTTTGCAGAACTATGTGCTGTCTCTCAAGCTTCAAATTAAGATTTTCCTGCAAAGTGTCATATTTACACAGATTCGTGGTCCACTGCCAATGCGTTAGCTACCCGGCTTCCCACAATGTGTGTCCATAACTGGATGATACATTCAAAAGAGTTGTGGAGTAAGACGTTGTTGCATGAACTCTAGGAAATGTTACAGTAAAGCACAGTTACTGTATATCACGTAGATGCCCACTGCCTAATAGACTCATTAGAGCAGTGGTGTAACTCCTTTGCAGATGAAACAGCCAATATTTTGGAGGCCACGGTGGAGACACAGGATTCTGATTTGGGGGGAATAGCTAAGTGGGCACATCAAAAATGTGGAGACCTGGGAGAGAAAGCCATGAACGGGTTGGCTGAGAATAGAGGGATGCATATTCCCCTAGATTTTATCAAAACTGCAATTATGCAATGTCCCTTTGTCATCATACACAACACAGACCAGTCCCATAGGCGGACACGGTCAACTAGGTAGGGGAAAGCTGCCAGGGCAGATATGGCAGATTGACTACATTGGGCCAATTCCAATTAGTTGGGGTCGTAAGCATGCATGTACAGTGGTAGATACTTATTCTGGCTACTTGATAGCCTTTCTGTGTAAACGTGCCACTCAGCAGAATACTTTGAAAACACAGAATATACTTATTTTGTATTATATAGTAATCTATTGCAGATCCAAAGTGACAATGCTTCCATTTCAAAGGCAAATTGGTGCAGGATTATTTTACACAGCACAACTTAGAGTGGATTTATCATATCCCTTACTACCAACAGGCTATGAGACTGATTGAGAGAATGAATTAATTGTTGAAAGCTCAGCTGAAAAAAATGTTAGATGGGTCATTAAAAGATTGGAGAGATAACTTGCATGATGCATTGTTAGTTTTGGACAACAGGTCTTTGACAAATGCAGAAACTCTGCTAATGCGAATGTTGAACCCGGCTTTGCAGATTTAGCCTCACATGGCCGCTAACACTATCCTGTACTGGGAGGCAACTCCCGGAGCCTCAGCTCCATAACTGGTCACCCCAGAGGCTGTAGGTCTTTATTTACATGCTTTACAGATGCACAGACTGAAATCCAGAGATATAGCTTTTATTAAAACTGGGTTTGAAATTCAGATTCCACCGGAGCATTTTGGATTGATTGCCCCTCAATCCAGTCTTGCTTTAAAATTCATCCAAGTTTTGGGAAGGGCAATAGACTGGTTTCCAAGTGGACATAAAAGTGATACTGATAAACTGTGGAGACACTGATTTAGCAGTGCAATCTGGAGATCCACAAGCTCAGCTTATCATCATGCTAGTTTATGAAGGAATTGTTAAGAAGGGGACTGCCCCAGCCCTTCTCACTGTACGAGGAAAGGGAGAGTTTGGCTCCACTGATAAGAACTCAGGAGCCAAAGTATGGCTCGAATCCCCCAGCAACCCTCCTGAACACGCTGAAATCATAGCTACAGGAAATGACATCGTTTTAGTTGTAATGAGACTTGGAGAGAAGAAATGAGGACATTTTACTCCTGATAAATGTTACTTGTGAGAATGAGTCATATTTGTTTGTTCTCTGTTCTTCTAGACCACAGCATGGTGAGTTTATGTCCTGATTGCACTTTTGGAGTGTGTTTTGGGACGTGTCCGGAGGGGACCGGGAGGGTCTAGGGAAACCCACATCCCAGGGATTCAACGGCCAGTTTCAAACAACATTATTACAGCAGGCAAAGAACATATGGATCTATATGGCGCAAAACATGCTCAACATATCCTATTTATGTATGCTGAACATCAAGAGCACCCTCAACATTATCGCTACCTGTTTAGGTGCAATACCTACTCCTGTTGACTTTCTTCTGTTACACGTCTTTAATACTACCAATGCTGATGAGGTAGTGGAGGAAAGCAATGTCTTTATACGAGTATTGTAGGTTTTGCAGGTAATCTGTTGAAACATATGGCTCATATCATAACATGCAATGAACATTAAGAGTAGTGAGATGCACACCAGCGTACTCGCAATTTTTTTTAGGAAGGCTTGATATCTTCAGAACTATAAAGGCGTGCATGCTTGATAAGCGATCCGCCCAATTATGCTACAATGTAACAGTACACATAGGGACCTCATTTGGTACCAATTCAAGCTGCACAGCTGCATCACTGAATGAATCCAATCAATCAAATACTTGTTCCTTATTCTTCTGTTAATCCATGTTTTACGCAATTCCTGTTTCATCAATTTTTTCAATTTTCTTCAATTCATTTTACTCATTCCAATACAATGCAAAGTAGTTCACACAAACACAGGGGGCATGATAGTTTCCAAATGCCACATTTTTATGAAAAATTACCCAATGCATTTCGGGAATAATCCCTTCAACAGGGGTATCTAAATACAAAAATAAATATGCATAACCATTAACGTTGTTGTTACAAACCAACATTGATGACAAACTTACTCTATACATTGTGCTCTAAATGAGAAAAGGCACTTTACAAAATAGGTCTGATATTGACAATTTACTTTTGAAACATAACCATGGCTGGGCAGATTTTGAAGGATTGTGTTGTTTCAATTTGTCTGATCATTCCACGTCCATCCATTCGCATCTTAATGCATTACATGAATTAGTCAAGGGAGTGAAGCAAGATGTGGACAAGGGGTGTTGGGATTGGTTATTTGGATGGTTGCCTGACTTTGAGCAACTTCACTATATTTTAAGTGTCATTTTCATTATAATGTGTATTTAGTTATCTGTTTGTTGCTGTATGCAATGTGTGCCTAACTTTATATCCCTGTTTCGTCCTAGAGCTATAACTTTTACACCTACCAATTATGCTAAATACTAGTCAATTGTCAAGGCGTGGAGTGTAATGCTACAGGCAATTATACAATGTGAGATTGTGTATTGATCATTGACTCCATTTTGCGTTAACTCCATTTTTGTGTGCACAGTTTTATTTTTTGTCTGTCTGACCATGCCTTTCAGCTGCGTACGCAGGTAGGCCCAGGTTACTTGCGTGCACAAGTTATTTATGTTTCTCACTTCACCAAGCGAGAGAGATAAGCTGCTAGAACATACAGTGTGGGATGTGTATAGAGTACACGGATGAAAATGTAAAGAATTCTGCTTCAGAACTCTCATCGGAGCCTGGACAGCTCCGTTGAGTGACCTCAACGCAGAGAGTGTAGCCAGCACCTACAGTGCAGATGAAGGGATTGGGAGCTTCTAGAAGTCTCTCTCCATGTTAGGAAAAAGTATAAAGACAGAAACCTCTTGATGCTTTGACAGGAACTCTCCTACGGAGCTGACGCACCCCCCAGGGCTTTCATTGTGCGCCTGGTTGAGATCTCCTGCCTGAGACGGTCAAAGGGTCCCCCAGTCGTGCTGGCAAGAATGATGCCAAACAGTCAGCCAGTGAAGTATTCCAAGTTCTAATTACTTATTCTTGTGTAGATACAGTTATCTCTCTATACATGTATACTTGTGTATATACATTCAGTACATGCATTTATTTTGCATATGTATTATTGCCATTTGATATATGGGACTTGCTGAAATTACTATTCAACTCTATTTGGCAAATAAGTGTTGAGCTTTGTTTGTGTTGAATGTTGGTATTCTAAAGTGTGTAGAGTCCTATTTTGAAGAATGTTTGAATTTTGGCCAAGTATTTTGAAGTCTTGCCAAGGTGCTCTGAAGGAACAAAGCAAGGCAGCCCTGAGGACCACCACCCCTGGAGCTAAAATAAAATATTTAAATTGGGGGCGCACAGATACTCGGGCCCTGGGGCCACCACCTCCTCTGGGCTATGAAATATATAAATATGGGAGGGGGATCATGTGTTATGGCATCTCCCTGAAGTCTCCAACAGTGGTCATTGGGTCCCTAGGGTGTGCTCAAGGGCACCCAGGAGCAAGAGGCTGTGCCCTGGGGGATGGGGTTCCCAGGGCATAAATCAGCCCGGGGAGGGGTAGCCATCCTCCCCCATTAAGTTTTGGCCAGGTCCGGGTGGCCCTGATGTTCATTTCACAAAAATTAAACCACAACGTGAAGCACTTATAATATAGTTTTTGTATAATATAATTGCAGGGGCACCAATTAAAGCTCCTCTTCTGTAATGGACAAACGATCCAGACTTCCTAGGCTTGACAAAGGCAGTGATGTCATTTGAGATGTCATCAGGGATGTCATGAGTGATGTCACTGATCATGTTATGAGTGATGTAATATGTGAGGTCCAAAGCAGTGCATTGCAGGAGTGTGTGTTACAGTTTGCTCAATTAACTATAACTGCTGTTATTCACTGGTTTTCTATGAGTGAAATCTGAGCCTAACTATAGATTCTCTGTCACCTTTGTTTTTTTCAGTGAACATATATATGGCGATAGTCAGTAGGTAGTTATAGTTAGGACCAACATTTCCCATAGAGAAATCGTATTATCTTTTGCCAATAGTTTGGGAGTTTTTAAAGAAATACATTTATAGATATCCATAGACACGGATCCACTTGCGGGGGATTCGCAGGTACCCTACGGGAGCAGCGGGTACCTGTGGATTGAGGGAAAAGCAAAGCACTGATTGGCTGGCCCCAACCTGAGAGGAAAATTGGAGACGCTGTTTTATTTTTGTCGCTTGCCCAGGGGAAGGGAAATATAAAGTGTCAAAACACATAAGCTGTCAGGCATAAAAGTATCCTGACCCCACAAGACACATGGAGGGGTCCCAGAGGGATCACTGACATAATATCGACAGCAATATTATATCGACCTATTATAATATTGGGACAAAAATATTGATTATACTAATATCGACATACTATACTTATTTTTTTAAAACACAAATATCGTCACCAAAATATTGTTAAACATTCAAATCAATATCAGTATTATGAACCAAAAAATATTGTGATAACTAATATTGAACATATTAAGAAAGCAAACAAAGTGACAATAATATTGATAACAAAAATATAGACAACAATATTATCTTGAAAAAAATATATTGACATAGTAAAATTATTTATAATAATACAATACTTACCACAAAAAATATATAACAATGTTAATTAACACACACAGAATACAACATAAATCAATGAACACAAATGTTATTAACAGTTAAAAATATTATCATAAAAATGATTAAATACATACAATTATTTACTTCAAACATTCCACCTAAATTAAAAAAATATTCTTCAACATTTAAAACAATATAAATTATATAAAATATACTATACCACTTTTAAAAAAAAACCTGTAACTGAAGCTCAAGTAGAGTTTTCCAAATATGGAAAACAACTGCCAAATTAATGAAAACAATAAATAACAACCAATGAAATACACATACAACTGAAATAACCCAATAAAATTAAAACAACAATTAATGAAATACTATATAAACACTATTTTACACTGCAATCAAAAAAACAAGAATATAGAGAAACTCTGCCGGATTGCTGCCACAACACTGGACTACATTATAGAAACTCTGATTCCAGCTCCACAAAGTAAGCAACATATCATTTAAAAACGCCTGCTACTGAAAATGTTCTCAAATCACTGTTTATACAAACAAAATAAGTAATATATATTTTTTAATTATATCCCCTCTACAGATAATTCTGAAGACACTCTTTTTTTAAATTTTTTTAATTTTTTTTTATTGATGCACGAAAACAAATGACAATACACATTGCAGAATTGATATTAAAACAAGAAAAAAAAGAAAAAAGCTTTGCAAGAAAGTAACATTACACATCCCTATAAACATTCTAATGAAGGCGCTTATGTAGCGGTTGGCAAAGTGAAGGTCAAAATCAACAACAGTGACTAAAGAATACAAAGCAATCAATACCCCTCTTTAACCAGCCCAATCTGCCACAGGGGCCCAAATCCTAGTTGCTAGTAGCCGGCTTCTTCTCCCTTTGCATGAAAATACAGAGAATTCTAACTTATGCAGGGCTAATAATCTTGCTCGCCATTGTGCAAACGTTGGAGCATCTGCAGACAACCACTGCGATGTAATACATAGACGTGCCTGGGACATAGCTATAAACAAAAAAGCAGATTCATTAAAAGAATGATGAATACCAGCTGAGCTATTGCCCATATCAACCCAGAATATTACTAATGCTGAAGTCAGTAAGCAGTTTATCTTAAGTTCTGAGTTGATAAAATGTTCGATATCATTAAAAAATCCTGCTAATACTGGACAAGTATAAAACATATGTACTATGTCCGCGGTCATTGAATTACACCGAGCGCAAATATTACCCTTTCTAGCCCCCCATTTTGCAATTTTCATTGGCGTATAGTAGAGATCTAACATAGCCATATAACTTTGCGTCTTCAATGAACCTGATATAATGACCTCACTAG
The DNA here is from genome assembly GCF_964261635.1 of Lissotriton helveticus. Lineage (NCBI taxonomy): Eukaryota > Metazoa > Chordata > Amphibia > Caudata > Salamandridae > Lissotriton > Lissotriton helveticus. The sequence continues at coordinate 977,138,085 of NC_136063.1, forward strand.
CGAATTCAATTACTGGAGCTAAATTAATACCTGTCTGCCCTAGCTTCATTACCCACTTAGCGTTTTGTGCTGCTACGTCGTCGGGAAAAGTTGATACTATATATTGATACAGTACCCCTATTCTACTCCGTTTCTTAATTATATCAATAATTGGTAACTTATTAAGTATGGCTGGTAGGGTCTTCAATTGTTTATGGACAAAACTTTGTATTTGTAGGTATTTAAAAATGTCGCGCTGGGGTATATTATATTTGTTCCTAATGTCGCTATATGTTAAGAGTTGCCCATCCTCGACTAGATCCCCTAGCGTACAGACATCCTTCCTTTGCCACCTAAGCATTACATGATCTTGAAAGATGCTAGAAAACACTCTACTGTTTTTAAAAGGGGTGTAGAAGTTCAGATTTGGAATATCTAAGTGTTTCCTAATTTTCCGCCAAATTAAGCATGCAGCAATCAAAACTTTGAAGCGTGTCCTTTTATAATAGCTAGGCTCCAGAACTTCCAGCAAAATACCCTTGGCCGCTTCACCAAGCCCTAGCTCATATATAGTAGGTTGGATAGCCACTGGAACAATCGCCTTATCACCAGAGATCAGCACTCCCATAGTTTGCAACATTGCTGCCCAATAATATATAACAAGACTGGGGACCGCCCAACCCCCCTATCTCTGGGAAGATACATCCACTTAGCGGCACGCCGCGATCGCCTATATCCCCACAAGAACCTGTTGCACACCCTCTCTGCCTTAATTAAACTATTTTGAGAAAATATTAACGGTACAGTTCTGAACAAATATAAAAATTTCGGGAGGACTATCATTTTAAGAACACTACAGCGTCCATATAAGGATAGATGTAAATTATCTAGTCTCTCAAGTTTGGTGTTAACTGCTTCTATCATTGGGAGAATATTTAGGTCCGGGATTCTGTCAACTTTTCGAGCTTATCCGAACCCCTAAGTACATAGCTTCAGATACAACTGGGGCATCAGATAAAGACATGTCGGAAGTCTGAATCACCTGCGTTTTTGAGACATTGAGCTTATAGCCCGAAACTTCTCCAAACTTATAAGATAATTCTTTCAATGCCACAAATGCAGATGATACATCAGATGTTATCACAACTATATCATCCGCATATGCTAACAGATTATAGCAGATGCCGCCAGCCCTGATTGGAACTATAGCCTGATTGGCCATAATTTTCGAGAGAAACTGATCTATATATAGGGCAAACAGCAGGGGTGAACAGGGACACCCCTGCCGTGTGCCCCTAGAAATAGGAAAAAAGCTAGTCTGCTGCCCTGAAATACGCAACTGGGCCCTTGGGGAATGATACATAGCAGAGACTGCCTGTATAAATCCATCTGGAAAGCCCTTCCATCTTAAAACTGCCCATAAGAACTCCCAGGAGACCCTGTCGAACGCCTTCTCGGCGTCCAACAGGATCAAACCAAGGGGAGACTTCGTGACATGTGCCCAGTCTAGCAATGCAATGGAGCGTCTAACATGGTCAGCTGTGTTCCTGCCTGGAATAAATCCGTGCTGATATATAGAGACCAGTGGGGTTATTACTTGCGCTAGTCGACGAGCCAACATTTTGGAATAAACTTTCGAATCTGCACTAATTAATGATATCGGCCTAAATGATGACGGCAGCAGCTTTGGTTTCCCTTTTTTCCTGAACAAAACTATAGTTGCATTTTGCCATGATTCTGGCACTATGCCCCTCTGTGCTGCCCTCAAAACCCCAAGAAAAAAAACCTTAATCTCGTCTAAAAAATTTTTATAAAATTCCAGGGGAACCACATCTGGACCACAAGCCTTGCCATTAGCTAAAGATTTAGCGGCAATTTCCAATTCCTCCATTTGAATAGGAGAGTCCAAAAATTCAGCCTGTTCTAGAGAGATTTTAATTGTCTCCACATCCATTAGATACTCCTCCATGACCCTATCAATATCCGATCTAGGGATATCCTCCCTACCTTCTGTATACAAAGAAGAGTAAAAATCCAAAAAAACTCTATTAATTGTCTCCTGAGTATCATGAATTATTCCATATTGATCTTGGATTTTCACTACCTGATTCTGTATACTACGCTGGCGAAGTCTCTTAACTAAAACCCTACCAGAGTTCTCCCCAAACTCGAACATCTCAGTGCGATATTGTAAGTACTTTGATGCAAGATCTTTTCCGAGTGGTTCCAATTAAGCATGGGCGGATCTAGCGGATCTCGCGTACGCGAAATTGCGGATTTACGGATTCGCAATCCGCGAAGATCCGCGAACTCTAGCGGATTTGCGGATTTTTCCGTTTTTTGTGTTGGCGCGTGTTCGCGCCGATTTTGGGACAAGTTCGCAATTGCGAACTTACTTTTCGGCTTGCAACGGCCGCAACTATGTTGTTTCTACGTCTGGTTTATCATCACAGGTTCACAGCACCCTCTGTTTCACCACTGCCACCCTCTGGGACACCCATGCCACCCTCTAGTACATCCTCACTGGCACCTATTAGGTTTATTTATCACTGTAGATTATGGTGGTTGAAAAAAGCAAGCACACCTGCCCTTCTTCAACTGCCATCAATTAATTTGTGTTTCATTAATGTGTCAGTAATTTTGAAAGTTCCAGTCTGGCTGGCACCTGCTTCCTTCCTTATCTGTAATTTGCTTTTTGTTGCAGTGAATTTTTTTTTTTACAGGACCTTTATGGTGCTATTCTATGAGCCTGCTGTTTGGGTCATAGCAGGGTCATAGAATTGTTGCAAACTCTGGAGGGGCCCATCAGGAAGCACTACCTTGAATGTTACTAATGTTAAGTTTGAACTTTTGCACCTGCTCATTGCTTTCATTTTAGCTAAAATCGTTTTTTTTGCAATTTCGCGCGTTTTTTGGGGCGCGAATCCGTGCGAGATCGATTTCGGAAGCCGCGAATACGTGCGAATACAAAATTGTTTTTGTTGCGACGTGTATGTTCGCGTGATCTTGCGCGTGTTCGCGAGGCGCTTCTAGCTATTCGTTTGCCAAGTTACCCTATCGGTCGTACACGGGCGCGGCCATCTTGTTGGCGTGACGTAATTCCGTTTCCGCCCGCTATGTGTAATCTCGCAAAGTGTGCTGCTCGCTAGTACAATTTCGCGCGTACTCGCAAGGAAAATCTCGCGCGAACTTACCCACGCGGTCGTGAACGGGCGCGGCCATCTTGTTTCTCATTCATTGCTATGGTTCTGGGCATGCTTTCTGTATCCTCTCTCAATCTCTGCCATCCTTTGCTTGTTTGAAGTTTTTTTGATCTAATTTTACTTATTATCTAACCCTCTATTTTTCTAGCTCTATATTTTTGTGTTTTCTGCAGCTTTTATTTACTTTGAAACTACTTTTTTAAACTCTTTTCTTTTCTTCTTCACTATTCTATTTCTTCTTTATCATTTAAGTTTATTTCTGCCCAGACCATGGTAAAGGGAGCCGGGAAGCACCCTGAGAAGGGGAAGGGTCCCGCACCCCGTGCCCGGCTCCCGTGCGGGCGTTTAAGGGGGGAGCAAGTGGTCCCGAGGGAGATCTTCAGCGCGGAGGAAGTGGCGGCACTGATCTTCCACGTCCAGCGCCGCCTCCCCAAGACGATCCTGGGAGGCGGCAAGATCGCGACCGGCTATGGCATCCGGGAGCACCGCCAGCGGTGGGAGAAGGTGTGCCGGGCCATGTACAAGATCTCTGGGGTCCGGCGCACATATAACCAGGCCACCCACCGCTGGACCGATGTCATGGACCGGGAGCGGGACTTGCTGGACGCGCTCGGCGTAGAGGTCCCCGGGCTTGGTGAGTAGTAGTAGTAGTACATTTACTACTCTGTTTTATCCTGCTCTGTTATTTGCAAATCTTTGTTCTTTACCAAGAGCAATAATGCTGCCGATTACATTGAGGTAAATTATATTTCAAAATCTTCTATGCATTTCATTTTCAGGTGCACTGCTCTCCTTCTCAGTAGCCTTGCTTGCTACTATGCTTCTTTGTTTTGTATGTTGTGTTCAGAAGCATTTCATTGGCCTGAGAAATTATGTATGAGTGTACTGTAAAGAAAAGAACTGCGTAATGCTAGACAGTAAGGGTCATATTTTCAATTACCGGCGCATCCCTGCAAAGTAGCAGGGATGCGGCAGTAATTGTGTGCCATGCCACCACCACCCATTGGCCCAAAACGTCACAGAAGCCTTACGCATCTGTGCCGTAAAGGCAGCGCATTGCTGGAGTTGCGTGCCAACGATGGCGCAGCTCCAGCAATGCTCTGGGGTACCCTATCTCCCCAATGCTGCATCAAGCCGTACGTCGGCTTCAAGCGCGCAGGGTTTGAGTCATGCATCATTGTCCTAAAAATGACTGATTGACATCTTGTAGATTTCCCTCAGCCACTTTTAGGATTCGTTCCTGCGCAGGTACGCCCTCCCTTGCGCCGGAACGCCCCCTGATGGCGCAGGGCTTTACAACGTGATGCATCGCCCATATGCCCATATGTGTTTTTTTTTTATATATATACGCCGCACCAACACCATGGCGAGTCTTTTGTTCTGCCGCTGCGTCAGAAAAGGCACGCAACAATGGAGGAAAATCAGCCGCAACTTCCGCAAGGGACTTATAAATCAGCCCCAACAGACTGAAGTCCAGTCCTTCCTTTAGACAGTCACATGGCTATCAGAAGAAATAGTGGCGGTGGTGGCGGGTGGATTGATAGTTTGAGTATTCACTGATCTGCAAGCAGGATGGACTTTGTCTGTCACGTGTTGCGCACTGCTGCCTGCAGTGCCAGGCCTAGGCAAACCTCTTTAGTAGTCTGTTTATTGAGTTACATAGGAACTTTCTAAGTCAACGTTCCGCAAATCAGGCAATACGAATAACGTAGTATACCACATGAGATAGATCCCGTGGAATAGTTGTCTATCTATTTGCTATTTTTCCAAAATATGTTGTTATTGTTCTTTTGAAATGTTTGATTTGGTTGAAAAATCTCATCCATGTTTTCTGGTTTTTCTTTCTTTCATGTTGTACATCAGCTCCCCCCAAGGGCAAGAGGACACAGGAGGAGGGTGCTGAGGATGCAGGCCAGGATCGGGCAGGCGAGGGCTCCTTTGCTGGCCCCAGTAAGTTTACATTTTAATAAACAGTACATATTTTTTCCTAGCGTTCCTCATTCGATTTTTTCTAAATCGTCTTTGATCTTCTTGTAGACTGGATATAAATTCTTATCCTGCCTCGAATATGACTCCCTGTGGTATTACTAGACTATTCTTATTAGTCTGTCTGTGTAGCTAACTAAGATTGGACATTTGGCAATTCCATTGGACTCCCATTATATTCAGCAATACCTCTATGCACTGTCTCCTTACTGACTAGATAGTGTGGCAGAGTCATTCAGCTCCCGAAGTCACCGATTATAGATCCCCAATGATCTCTAGATTATCGTACGCAGGACAAGAGAGTAGTACGGAGTCACAGCACAGTCAAGAAGTGTCAGAGGCACTCATGCTTGCAAAAATTCCAAAACCTTTAGCTCATCCACTCTAGTCTAGAGGAACAAAAACCACAGAGTCTATTTAAGTGTAAAAGCTTTATTAAAAGTAAACACATTTATTAAAATCTACTTTGTCATAAAACTATTTAACTGTAAACGGAAAAGTGGTTAGTGCTGACGATTAATTGGACACATTTCTTGTGGTCGAGCCGAACTCTCACCTAGTTTGAACTTGATCCTGGTCGTGTTCTTAGGACTCAGGAGTCAAGCTTCTGTCTGTTAGGAGAAAAAGTGGTGCGTGTTAAAAATCAAAAGCAAGCATTCATCAGTTGTGCATAAAAGTGCAGCAAGACAACAGCCTTCCCTGGAAAATGGGACATTTTTACTATGGAGTAGACAGTCACAAATTATTACATTGTATTCTGTTTTTTTAACATTTCTCCTAGACCAAATATTATATAGTAGTGAGTGGTGTATTCTAACATTCTTAAATGTACTTTGTAGGTGTAACATCTGGTGACGGGGCCAGCGCGGAGGTGGCTGTGTTGGACTTGGACTCGGAGGCCTCTGGGGAGGAGGCGGCGGTAGAAGAGCTGGTGGCCGTTCCTGTGGGGGATCAAACGGTGGTGGCGGAAACAGGTAAGCTATATATTCCTTACTTATTGAGATTGAAGACTGCATAGTGTGCTTTCTGCACGGGTGTATTACAATTACAAATCAACCAGGTAGTAGCCTCCTCGAAATGTACTTCGACTTAGCTGTGAAGTTTTTGGTGAGAAGAATCCCAATAAGTTCTTAGACGAACGTGATGGATGGGATGAACGAAAAGCGAAAGAAGGGTGTAAGTAAGTGGGACGCGAACTTGTATGATGGCTGGCAAAGAAGAACGATATGTGTTTGCTTGGACCCAGAGGTGGCTGGGAAGGAAAGAATATGGTATGGTGCATGGCTGGGTCAATGATGAAGCAAGGATGGGTGGAAGGACAGCAGCCTGGGTGGGTGAAACAGAAACTGTATGTGTGCGTATACTTTGACTGAATGGATGCCTGGAGCATGGTATTCTCTGACTCTTACATAGCACATGTGTATCTAGAGAGAGTAGATGGTCGCCAGGTGAAGTAAGTGTTACCTTGAAGAGCATGTACCACCGCACCCGCACGTCCGTCCCAGTGCAGGGAAGGCAAGGAAAAGAAATTGTAAATGTGTCCAATACTACCATGAATAGTAGCAGTACTTTGTATTGCGTTTGCATTCACAGCATATATCTGGTTATTACGGTGGACACTCCGTACCTCTCTTAATAACTTTAGTTTACTTGTAGTACGTCATTCATGTGTGGGTGTATCACTGTTCACTCAATATTAAGCAAAGCACCTAAAGTCATCTCATCTGTCATTAAATACGTCCCATGTGAAGTGATAGATAATCAAATTAGTTAGCTTCTTCAGTTTCCTTTTCTAGTACTCATTTGCACTGTAGGGTGAAAGGTAAATTAATTAAGCAGTAGCCCTTGTAACAGAGTATTCTCAGTGCCACCCGTAATAGAAAAGTAATAGCTTCACCACCTGCATGTACTGGACCGGTACAGTAACGCAAGTCTGTCTCCATCATCATGGTGTGCAACTTTTTTTCTCGGGTGCAACTTCACTGTGCTGTGTCCATGTCATTCTGCCGGCTTGCATAAGATAACGTACCCATTTCCCTAAACAAGAGAGAAGAAGAAGAATAAGACTGGTGTACTGTCATAGTCGACTGTAATGGAAGTCCATAGTGGTCGTAGAATTAGTTCATTAAACTACCACTACTGTTAGAGCAAGGATGCAGAAGTGGGAGGTTACATAGATACTGTCCTCAATAGTTATGTACTGTGCTTTCAATTTGCTACTTGTACTCTGTGACCCAACTTTCGGCTCAATCACTTTGTGTTATTAATAAGGAGCATTGGTTACAGACTATGTCTTTCTTTCTTCATATAGTTGCTCCTTCCAAATCAACAACAAGGAGGGAGCAGGCTAGATTGGCCCGGCAACGGAGGCTGGAGGCCACAGTCGCCGAGTATCGGCGGCTGGTGGCCCTGGAGGAGGAGGAGGACACGCAGTCGAGCGGGGCAACATCTTCGACTGTGACCACTGCATCCTCCTCCGTGACTAAGCCAGCGGGACCGAGCCGGGCTAAGAAAGCCGACCGCCACCGCCAAGCAACCGAAATACCAGCTGCCCCCCACAGGAGCTGCAAGGAACGCCAACGCCGCCTACGAGTCCGCATGTCCAACCTGGAGCAGGAGGTCCTGAGGTATAAGACCTTGGTTAAGGGCCTCCGCTCCGAGCTTGCCACCCTCCGCAAGGAGTATGATGCCCATGCCGCATCATGCACCAGCACCAGCACCCTCCAGTAGTGGAGTGTCCCTTGCCCTTTTTTTATAGACTTTTGGGGGGTGGGATTTGGGAGTTGGGATCGTTTTGGGACGTTTCAGAGACAATCGTTGGGGTTAGGGTGGGTGAGGGAGATTATTTTGTTAGGGATAAATAAATATATTTTTCAACTTTATCTGACCATACCTGTTTTTTACTGCTTTTCAGTCTGGTGGGTGGGGGGCGGGGGTGTAACAGTAACTTTGTTTTCCTGAACAGTCGTAGGACTTTAGTAGTACAACCGTCAATCTCTTGTCTACTCCGAAATAATACTCCATTATACTACCTCCCACCAAACGCTTATCTTACCTGTAATTTGTGTTAGAAATTAGGGCTAGGCCCAGAGCTGGCTCCAGGTGAAATGGGGATTAACGTTGTCATTCCTGGGCGGGTGACATTTCCTCATTGCGGTGGTACTAGTGGTGTGACACAGTGGCAGTTGCATGCCTATGGAAAAAAAGAAAACGAAACCTTGTTTGTACTCCTTACTGTAGCATTACAACGGTTACGGTACGATCGAGAAAATAGCAGGTGACAGTACACTAGAACAGTGCCATAATGTAGCCTAACAAATGGTAAAGTATTGCAAGTATAACTAGTACTTGCGTTGAATTTATTTGACATTGGCTACTACTACTAGAAGATATAGTACTGAAGCTGAGTAAGTCTAGAAGATATCCTCGTATTCCTTCACCAGCTTGTTGCTGCTATCACCTTATCCTCCCCAGCAAGTGTGTGGAATTATTGATGTCATTTTAGTCAGACATCAAGCAAAACAACACAGCCCGGGGGAAGAGGGTTAGGGTTTGTAAAATGGATGGGAATGGGGGTTTCTTTTTGGGTAGGTTTTGTTGAGAGAAGAAAAAAAAAGCAGAGCATGGACAAACAATAATTGAAGATACAGAGTTTACAGACAATCTTTGGTTACAAACTAAAGGTAAGCACATGCAGTCACACTCATAGAATAAAAGACAACAATGGATACTGTATCTGTATTGCGTATGTTGTTGGAGTTGTCCTGTTGAAATTGGTAAGTAAGTTGCATGCAGCAAACAATTCCTCTTATTGGCGGCACTCCTCCATTCCAGCTGACGCTTCGTCCATCAATGTGGTGGTGACCACTGACAGAAGAGACACCCTGTCCACTGCCTGCCTGGCGGATGTTGACTGAAACCCGGCCTGTAATTATTGAACGGAAAACAGGAAGTGCTATTACAATACCACTGATAAATAAATAAAAGGTATGTACGCTATGTGGTTCAAAAAGTGACACTTTGATTTCCCTAATAGACAGTACAATATTTTTGAAATTGCGTGCTCTGTCTGAGTCACCTTTTTAAGGATCAATAAGTATGGCCAAAATATTATAGCGGATCTTTCCCCTCAAGGTGGGTGTACTACTGTGTTTTAGAACAAAATTTGACCTTCCCAGCAATGCTCCCACCAAGACCCTTACTAAAGCCAGTCGCAAAAATGTAGAAGAACCCAATCATATCTCCAAAAACGATGCCTAGCAGAAAAATGGTTACAAAACGTACTTTGAAAGTAACAGTAGACCCAAATACAGACCGTGGATTGTATTCAAACCACTTGCCTGCAAGCAAAAGTATCCATAGCCAGCATCGCTCCAACAGTGCTCTACAACAACAGAACCGCGTTGCAATAGAACCCCCCTAAACACATGCAATCCTGCTGCTAGGGCTAACCCTAACGAACCCTAACTTACAAAAAGTGCCAAAACTGGTGTTTCCTTATGGATTTTGTCCAACAAACTTCTAGCCGGTATTAGACCTTCCCAGGAATGCCCCAGGCAAGACCCGCCAACCCACCCGCAAAAAAACACCCGACACAACACCACCAAACAGCGAAAAAGCTAAATCTCATACTTACAATGTCTCTCGGCCTTCGGTCCAAACGCGGCGCTGTGCAGCTAGGTCGTCATCATCATCAATCATCATAACTCCTGTTTTCCACCACGGATTTCCTGAAAAGCAAATGCAATCAAGATTAGACTGTCGCAGCAGTGCTTCGACAGAGACCCCGGCCGCAACCCACCCACGAACAGCAGGAAGCCCCCCAAAACGCTACATTGAGCAAGATGTCTGAAGAAATGGCAAAAAAAATGCTTTTCCTTAAGGATTTTGTCCAAAACACTTCTATCCGGCATTAGACCTTCCCAGGAATGCCCCAGCCAAGACCCGCCAACCCACCCGCAAAAAAACACGCGACAACACCCCCAAACAGCGAAAAAGCTAAATCTCATACTTACAATATCTCTCGGCCTTCGGTCCAAAGTAACGCGCTGTGCAGCTAGGTCATCATCAATCATCATAACTCCTGTTTTCCACCACGGATTTCCTGAAAAGCAAATGCAATCAAGATTAGACTGTCGCAGCAGTGCTTCGACAGAGACCCCGGCCGCAACCCACCCACGAACAGCAGGAAGCCCCCCAAAACGCTACATTGAGCAAGATGTCTGAAGAAATGGCAAAAAAAAGGCTGTTCCTTATGGATTTTGTCCAAAACACTTGTATCCGGTATTAGACCTTCCCAGGAATGCCCCAGGCAAGACCCGCCAACCCACCCGCAAAAAAACACCCGACACAACACCCCCAAACAGCGGAAAAGCTAAATCTCATACTTACAATGTCTCTCGGCCTTCGGTCCAAACGCGGCGCTGTGCAGCTAGGTCGTCATCATCATCAATCATCATAACTCCTGTTTTCCACCACGGATTTCCTGAAAAGCAAATGCAATCAAGATTAGACTGTCGCAGCAGTGCTTCGACAGACACCAAAAATTACACACAAACCCCCGGAACCCCGCCAAAGAGCACCTCAAAGGCAAGCAAGTCAGCAAAAACGGCAAGAAATTTCCACCTCATATTTGGTCCAAAACACTTTTGTCCATTATTAGAGCTTCACAGCAATGGGCCCAAAACCGTCAACTCACCCGCAAAGAAGTACAACACCCCCACAAGTGCTGAGTCTTTCTTCATTGTGCGTAATCCAGCACTCTGCTTGGAGGGAAATCGCAGTCTGGAGGAGGAGGATAGAGGAGCATGTTCTTCAGAACTTGTGAACCTGAGGAATGTAGACTGCGGCACCTTCAAATCAATAAGCAAACAAGTGAAGACAGTTCTGATGATGGTCTTGTTTTTGGGATTAGGTGATTAAAGTTTGAATTAAATTAACTGTGCAAAACAAAGAAAGAGAGACACAAAGCACACAGGAATAAAAGTGAATAAGGACGAAAAAGAAAGTTCTTGATTGATTGTCTCATTTTCAGGGCTCGGTGTCAGGGAATAAGAACAAGATTTCGTCATCATACTCTGCGAATTCAGGCTGGATGAGGTCAGTGGCACCGAACAGAGAAAAAATCCCCTCATCTACGTTGCTGTCCTCCTCGTCTTCATGCGGCGTGCTTTCTCGTACTTTGTAATCTGGTGGTATGAGGTGCTGATTCATCTTGATCATTGTCAGCCGCTCCACATTTTTGGGCGAGAGGCGGCTCCGTTTGGGAGTTACAATGCCACCAGCAGCACTGAAAACACGTTCAGAAGACACACTTGCGAGTGGGCAAGACAAATAGTTTATAGCCAGGTTGTAGAGCTGTGGCCACAATTGTTTTTTGCCATGCCAATACTGCAATGGCTCCTCATTAAGAAAGACCACTGTTGAGTCATTCAGATAGTCCTGCACCATCGACTCAAGGTCATCAACTGTTCCTCCACTTTGCTTACTTTTTGCTGTGCTGGCTGTGACATTTTTTCGAGAACCATACCCCATCAAACTTAGCCAATCCTCCTCCCCAGCCACTGTTAGTGTTGTCATTGTGTGTGGTGCAGATGATCCAGTTGCCGGTGTCTTTAACGGCTGAGAGGTCACTTGTGCCCCAGCCACAGGTGCAGAAGTGGATTCTTGTGACTGCGGATGGCCTGCTGATGCTGATGCTGATGTACTGGCTTCTCCTTCAATAACCTGCCGTTCTTTTTCAAACCTCTTGGCTGACCAGGCTAACCAATGTTTGTACTTTTGAACATCTGCATCAGCGAAAGAAAAGAATGCGTTGTCTGCCAGCGCCTTTTTGTAGCGTGGATCCAGAATAGTAGCACAAATGTAATGCTGATCTGAGTTGATGTTTTTAAGACGTTCATCACCACGTAGGCGATGTAATAATTTCTCAGACAAAATGAAATGGGTTTTTTTTTTTTCATCTTTTTGAAACTCAGAAGAAACCGCCATCAGTTGGTGCTCCAGTATGCACAACAATGGGATAGCTTTTCCCAAATTACAGTCCTCCTGGCTGACTGCACGTGTGAAGAACTCAAAAGGACGAAGCATGTCTGTCAGGCTTTTAACTATGGCCCATTGCGCCTTACTCATCCGCAGGTCCTCCTTCTGAGATGTAGCCTCTGTCAAGAAATAGTGATCGAGTACCGTATACTGCTCATACAGACGCTCAAGCATGTAGAAGGTTGAGTTCCAACGTGTTGCCACCTCCTGGATGAGTGCTTTCACTGGCATTCCACGTTCAAGTAGCAGTCTCCGCAGATGCTTCCGGGCCTTAAAAGAATGGCTGAAATGGTTGCACATTTTGCGGCAGGTGGCCATTACCTCGAACGCTGGACTCTCTTTATCACTCAAGAATTTTTGAACTACCAGGTTGATACAGTGCGCCAAACACGGCACTCTAACATGGTCACCCTTCAACATGGCCTTAACTACATTGGCGCCATTATCCGTGGAAACATACCCAATCTTGCGTTTTAGGGGGGATAGCATTGTCAAGACCTTTTTGTCAAACTCTTCCAAAAGGTTTTCTGCTGTGTGACTTTTCTCCAAGCCAAACATGGCTAGTGTTGCATGTTTCCGAGCAGCTTTGAAAACTTGGTCCGGGTCAACACCTGCGTTTAGCTTTGCTATAACACCTGAAAAAGAGACCCAGTGTGCAGTGATGCACATGTAATCATCGCCTGGGCCACTGGTCCACATGTCTGTTGTCAGATGTATTGTGTGAACAGCACTCTTCTGCAAAGCTGCCCCAATCGCCTGCAGCACATCTTCATGTAGTGCTGGAACCACAACTCTGGCAAAATAGAACCGGCTCGGAACCTTCCATTTAGGGCAGAGCGTTGCCACTAATTCAAGAAAACCTACCGCTTCTACAAAAGAAAAAGGTAGAAGGTCCACAGCTAGCATTTTAGCCAGCTTAGTGTTATACAGACGCGTCAGTGGGTGGTTGCGTTCATATGGCACGTCTGAAGTAAGCATTGTTCTAATGTTGCCCTGGACCAAGCATTTACGGGCTGATAATGACTTCGTTGACCCAATTTTGCTCGCTGGTGAACTTTTGTGCGTTGGTGTCTCACTCGCTCCAACACTCTTAGTGTGCCTCACATTGGGTGTGCTGCTGACAGGGGTACTGGGTGTAAGGGAAGTGTTTGACACGTCTTCTTCCTGCTCGTCATCATCAGATGAAACATCAACGTTTCCTTGAATTTGGCCTTTCTTGATCGCATCTAGGTGCGCAAACCATTTGACAGTGTGCTGTCTCCTAAGATGACCTCTCTGGCCTCCGGTACCATAGTTGGTACCTGGCTTACCACGACTAACTGCTTGCTTACAAATGGTACAAATGGCAAACTTTGGATTTTTTGGACAAACAGTAAAGAAGTCCCAAACTGGGGACTTGAAGTGTCTGTGGGACATGGAGGAGGCGGCGATACTGGTGGTGGTGGTCATGAAGCTAATGCCAGATGAAGTGGAGGATGTGGATTGCCCAACTTTTGTACGTTTTGCACTTTCACCGCCACTAATTAAGGTCGAGATTGACGGAGGTCTCTTCTTGCCAGAAAGAAATATGGAAGCGGGACGAGTTGGTGTACTACTTAACTCCAATGATTGTGGTGTTTCCACTGCCTCCTCATCGACAACATCATCATCACGCTCAGCAGCTCTTCGGGCTAGGGTCAAAATGTCTGTTTGCTGCATGCCCGCTGGGGCTGCAGTGACCTTTATGATGACTGGGTCGTCGTTGGCAGAGTCTTCATCAGCAGCAGTATCCGCCACTTCTTGTTGAGACTCATCACACTCCATAACTCTGAGACTTTGGACGAGCTTCCTTTTACGCTTAACTACCTTTGTTTGTTCCCAAGTTTGATCCGTATCATCAGAAGGAGGTGTGCTTGAAGAGGATGTAGACACCACCCTTGATCTCTTCCTTGCTAGGGGTGTGGAAGACAATGAAGGATCATCAGGAGGAGTGGCTTCCTCAAATGATACCTCGCCTTGATTGTCGATTTCCTGATGTGCCCCTACTTCGGGAGGAACAACTATTGTGGGCACTTGTTGTGACCCTCCATGCACCTCTGCTTGCGCATCTCCTTGCGCTGCCTCTCCTTCCACATGTACTTGGGCTTGTACTTGCACATGTGATTGTTGTTGCCGCTGTGGTTGTTCAACACTCGTCAGATGAGCTACAACAACCTGTGTTGATTGAGGGACATTGCTGCTGCTTTCTTGCGATGAGCCAACATCACTGGTCGATGGTGATTGAAGAAGTATACTGGCTGCCTCTGCAGCACTCAAGGGCTTGGACTTAAGTTGGCGTGGTGGTGGTGGTGGCACTGAGCCCAATGGAGCGGGGGTGCTGCTGCCAGCTTGGTCCCCAGCAGATCCCGCTGCAGCTGCTGCAGGCATACTTTTTTTTTTACTCCCAAAAAAAGGGGCGGGCGGCACACCAGTGTCCTTGGTAACTTGCTTCTTCTGCTCCTTACTGGCACCTTTCTTGCTAGAGGAGCTACGGGTTACTTTTTTTGGGGCCATCTTCTTCAGAGCAGGTCAGCAGGCAGCAGTTGCACGAGTTGCAGAGGGTTCTGTGTCCAGACGTGACGTCGCGTGACGTTATGCTGCACACACCGCTGCAGGACTTCTTCCTGGCACTGGTGGTTCTATTGAGTCTTCTTGTGCACCTAAAAGCAATGGAAGACAGAGGAACATCAGTTCAGTTATACACCCCAAAAAATCGACAAAACACAGAAAAATGAGCACAATCCCATGCCATCCATGATGTTTACATTGAAGACACCCCACAGAAAGACTAGGGACATGCAAGTATGCAACACTCACTACCCCTGGGCATAAGGGATGAAAAGTAGGCAAAATAAGTGCAGGCCTCAGACACTGCCTCTCCTCAAAATGGCCCCCTTACACCCCAAGCACATGTTGCCTGTACCAGCCAGCACTCAAGATGGCCACCACCACCACCCACATGGCCAGTCCACATCAACAGTACACCCCCAAAAAACAGAAAAACAGCCAGAAATCACCACAATCCAATGCCATCCATGATGTTTACATCAAAGAGAGTGAGACAACACCACAGGCACACTCAGTCCATGCACCACCACCACCCCTGGGCAAGCAAAAGGCCACACCAGCAGCCCCCCAAAAACGACAAAAAACAATAAAATAAGCACAATCCCAGCCCATCCATGGCCTCAATTATGTTTAAATTCAAGAAGACACCCCACAGAAAGACTAGGCCCATGCAACACTCACCACCCCTGGGCAAAGGGCCACACCAGCAGGCCCAAAAAAACGACAAAAACCAATAAAATCTGCACAATCCCAGCCCATCCATGGCCTCAATGGTGTTTAAATTCAAGAAGACACCCCACAGAAAGACTAGGCCCATGCAACACTCACCACCCCTGGGCAAAGGGCCACACCAGCAGGCCCAAAAAAACGACAAAAAACAATAAAATCTGCACAATCCCAGCCCATCCATGGCCTCAATGGTGTTTAAATTCAAGAAGACACCCCTCAGAAACACTAGGCCCATGCAACACTCACTACCCCTGGGCATAAGGGATGAAAAGTAGGCAAAATAAGTGCAGGCCTCAGACACTGCCTCTCCTCAAAATGGCCCCCTTACACCCCAAGCACATGTTGCCTGTACCAGCCAGCACTCAAGATGGCCACCACCACCACCCACATGGCCAGTCCACATCAACAGTACACCCCCAAAAAACAGAAAAACAGCCAGAAATCACCACAATCCAATGCCATCCATGATGTTTACATCAAAGAGAGTGAGACCACACCACAGGCACACTCAGTCCATGCACCCCACCCCTGGGCAAGCAAAAGGCCACACCAGCAGCCCCCCAAAAACGACAAAAAACAATAAAATAAGCACAATCCCAACCCATCCATGGCCTCAATTATGTTTAAATTCAAGAAGACACCCCACAGAAAGACTAGGCCCATGCAACACTCACCACCCCTGGGCAAAGGGCCACACCAGCAGGCCCAGAAAAACGACTAAAAACAATAAAATCTGCACAATCCCAGCCCATCCATGGCCTCAATGGTGTTTAAATTCAAGAAGACACCCCTCAGAAACACTAGGCCCATGCAACACTCACTACCCCTGGGCATAAGGGATGAAAAGTAGGCAAAATAAGTACAGGCCTCAGACACTGCCTCTCCTCAAAATGGCCCCCTTACACCCCAAGCACATGTTGCCTGTACCAGCCAGCACTCAAGATGGCCACCACCACCACCCACATGGCCAGTCCACATCAACAGTACACCCCCAAAAAACAGAAAAACAGCCAGAAATCACCACAATCCAATGCCATCCATGATGTTTACATCAAAGAGAGTGAGACCACACCACAGGCACACTCAGTCCATGCACCACCACCACCCCTGGGCAAGCAAAAGGCCACACCAGCAGCCCCCCAAAAACGACAAAAAACAATAAAATAAGCACAATCCCAGCCCATCCATGGCCTCAATTATGTTTAAATTCAAGAAGACACCCCACAGAAAGACTAGGCCCATGCAACACTCACCACCCCTGGGCAAAGGGCCACACCAGCAGGCCCAAAAAAACGACAAAAACCAATAAAATCTGCACAATCCCAGCCCATCCATGGCCTCAATGGTGTTTAAATTCAAGAAGACACCCCACAGAAAGACTAGGTCCATGCAACACTCACCACCCCTGGGCAAAGGGCCACACCAGCAGGCCCAAAAAAACGACAAAAAACAATAAAATCTGCACAATCCCAGCCCATCCATGGCCTCAATGGTGTTTAAATTCAAGAAGACACCCCTCAGAAACACTAGGCCCATGCAACACTCACTACCCCTGGGCATAAGGGATGAAAAGTAGGCAAAATAAGTGCAGGCCTCAGACACTGCCTCTCCTCAAAATGGCCCCCTTACACCCCAAGCACATGTTGCCTGTACCAGCCAGCACTCAAGATGGCCACCACCACCACCCACATGGCCAGACCACATCAACAGTACACCCCCAAAAAACAGAAAAACAGCCAGAAATCACCACAATCCAATGCCATCCATGATGTTTACATCAAAGAGAGTGAGACCACACCACAGGCACACTCAGTCCATGCACCACCACCACCCCTGGGCAAGCAAAAGGCCACACCAGCAGCCCCCCAAAAACGACAAAAAACAATAAAATAAGCACAATCCCAGCCCATCCATGGCCTCAATTATGTTTAAATTCAAGAAGACACCCCACAGAAAGACTAGGCCCATGCAACACTCACCGCCCCTGGGCAAAGGGCCACACCAGCAGGCCCAAAAAAACGACAAAAAACAATAAAATCTGCACAATCCCAGCCCATCCATGGCCTCAATGGTGTTTAAATTCAACAAAACAGTTGTATCATGCACCCATAACCAACCCTGGTCCTACTGGATACTGTGGCTACCCACAATATAATTTATTTAATTTTCTGAAAAAGTTCCAAAATTGTACTTGCAGCAACTGTAATGCCCCAAACAAACTTACTTGTGAAAGTTGATTTCTAATCCAAAAGTGATCCAAAGACAGTCAAAAAGGCCTCAAATCCAAATATCCAGCAGCACCCACAAAAAGTAATCCTTCCAGCTCCAGATCCAAATGAAAGTGACCAGGAGATGGACAAAGCACTGGGAGGAGCCTGCTGGACAGGAACAGGAAGTTGGAGACTGTGGGGCACTTCCTTCCTCCCCCCCCCCCCAAAATGGACTCCTTGCAAAAAAAAAGGCCATGCAAATGTCAACCTGAGGAGTGATTCTGATAAAAATCATAATTTTCTGAAGGTTTATCCTGTTTGCTGGTGATTTTCTTGTGCGAAATTGCAAAATCTCTATTTCGCAAGTGCGAGATTGTTCCTTTCCGCCGCAACTACGTGTTCGCAATTGCGAACTCTCGCGAGGTGTGCTGTGCAAGGTGGCAAGCCGCGAGTACGTATTCGCGGGCGACAAACTCCCGCGGGAACACGCAGCAAGATCTAAAATGGCGCGTCACTCGCAAAGAAAAACAACTCGGCAAACGCTAAAATGACGGAAAGTGAACGCCGTGCACCACGCCGCGCGCCGCAACCAAGCAAAAAATCCGCCGCGAGCGGATTCACGGATTTTCGACAAATTCGCGAGAGTTCGCGGATTGCGAATTTGCCGAAAATCCGAAAAATCCGCGATCGGAGCGGATTTTACGCCCATGCTTAGTTCCAATAGCTGAGCTTTCAAGATAGATACTTTTTGTTGACTCGGCTGAATTTCATAGCCATTCTTAATATTCAGAGTCAATTCGATTTCTGCCTCTCTTAGCTCCTCAACACGCCTGCGTAATTGTTCTTGCTCATACTTCCATCTGTACGAAGTGAAGCTCTTAGTTTCCCCCCGTATACCTGCTTTCAACGTATCCCATACCACTTGGTCCGATGCTGATCCAATATTTATTTTTAAAAACTGAACTATCCACTTTTTAATGTGGATCCGATACTCATCTTCGTGGAGCAGCTTCCTTTCCAACGTCCACTCCCTAGGGGGTCGCCTAATTCGAGGCCAATCAAACTCTGCTATCAATGGGTTATGGTCTGAAATAAGCCGAGGAAAACAAGAAATATAAGAACCAATTGCCACCTGTACTGTAAGAAAAACATAGTCTAATCTGACTTTTTTATTATGGGGGATAGAATGGTGAGTGAACCCATCTTCGGCTTTATTGTGAAGAAACCAGAGATCAACCAAACCATGCTCCTGAAGAAGAGTCTGAAGTGCTTTAAATACTTTTGGCTTTCTGCCCACATAATTTAAGTCACTAGTTAGATCAAAATTACTTAGAGTATTAATGTTCATATCCCCGCATAATAAAAGGGGGGAAGGCCAAGCTGCCAATTCCACATTTAACTGTTGCATCACCTCTGGATCGTCTAAATTCGACCCATACACATTACAAATCGCTAATTGTTTACCCCCTATAGAGACTTCGGCTATGGCCCACCGACCCATTTTATCCCCCAATGTCCTTTTACAAGATCCTACACCCCGCTTCATGAATATAGCGACCCCTCTAATCATAGAGGACTGTTTAGAACATATAAGGAACTCGTAGCCAGCTATCCTAAGGAGATCGCGCTTCCCCCATGGTACATGAGTTTCCTGTATGCAAAGGAAGTCTACCCGCATCAGATGGACAATTTTAGAAAAGAGAGCCCGTTTTTTGCCATCATTAAGACCGCATACATTCCATGTAGAGTCAATTTATCCTGCCCCATCAGAATAAAGAAAAAAAGAAAACACAGACCAAAACAGGATGTGCATGTACTCAAATTGTAATACCATTACTGCAATGCAAACAAATACTCTTTTTATTTTTCCCCCCCATCCCCTCCCCTCCCCTTGCTCCCGTCCACCCCCCCACCCCCCATCCCTCCCCTCCCTACCCCCCACCCCCACCACCCATTGTGAGGCTTAAGGACTGAGTCCTCAGTGATGTTGAGATGCTATTACCGTGCCCCCCTCCCCCGTCAGCTCCCCTACCAATACCTGTGTCACCCCTTTTCCCCTCTTCTCCTTATACCATATTTACTTCCTACAGCATCTAAGTATTTACATTTTACCACATTTTACCATATTGAAAAGTATCCAAGACAGTTATAGACTATTAACTTTCATAGCCTAATCATCACATCATAATCAGCTTCTATATCATAGCTAGTGTCATAGTCATAAAAATAGAAATAGTTGAATACTCGATTATATCAATTATGACAAACATAAGCATTTGAATAGCCAAATTTCTAGAAATAAAGTTTGCTGGAAAAAAAAAAGAGTTAGACACCCATTGTCAAAAAATGAACAAACGGTGAGTTAAACTGGTGATCCACACCTAGTACATACTGTGATCCAAAAAAAAAAAAAATTAATAATTGAGCCAGTAAGCAATATAAAATTATCTTTTGGTGTGCTCAACCACCTCCTTTAGACACTCAAAGAACTATAGAACACAGACACAATTTTCAAAAATGCCAAGTAGAAGTCCAAGCCTAGCACAACTCCCCCCACACTAAAACCACAGTTAAACAAATTTATTAAAAGTACTCTTTTTTCCAACAGGAATAAAAAAAAAAACTAAAGGCAAACAGCAAAAAAAAGAAACATCAGCATTGAATTTTTTTTTTTTTACATTTTTTGTCCGTATTTTCCACCATGGTTTCAAAGATGACAGGTACCAATGGACTAAAATGCTGTCTCAGTATATTACTGGTAGGGCTTACACGATATTCCTGTACCAACACGCTTCAGCATACAAGAGGCCATTCAGGACCCATACATTGAATCCAATTTTAACGTGGAAAGTGCTGCTGTCATAG
Source organism: Lissotriton helveticus (assembly GCF_964261635.1). Classification (NCBI taxonomy): domain Eukaryota; kingdom Metazoa; phylum Chordata; class Amphibia; order Caudata; family Salamandridae; genus Lissotriton; species Lissotriton helveticus. Next base: position 977,158,684 of record NC_136063.1, read on the forward strand.
CTAGGGAAACAACCCTGAGCCAAGCACGTACTGAAGGTGAAGACCACAGCAGCTTAATCATTGAACCGGGGAAAAAAAAAAACCCCGGATAATTAGTTCCATTTAAGCATGTGCCAAAAAGCTCTTTTATTACGGTTCCCGGATCTGACCAAGTCACGTTTGGATACTTGTAGAACCGACGCTCCCCAATCTGAAAGTGTAGGTGGATGGTGATCTTTCCATTTTTTGCAGATTTCTGTTCTAGCCAATAAAATTGAGTAAAAGAGAAGATTTTTCGCCGGACTCCGCACTTCATCTATTACACCCATAATTGCTAGAGGAAGATCGATCGAGATTTGTAGGCCCAGAGATGATGTAAGTACTTTACTAATGGTGTCCCAGAAAGCACTGACAAAGGGGCATTCAAAGAACATATGGGCATCATTGGCATTTACTAAGCCGCATCTTGCACATGCAACCAAGGAACCTTGGACAAATTTTGCCAACCTATATGGAGAATAGTATGTTCTGTGAAGTGTGTATAGATGATTCCTGCGCAACCATGCGGGCTGCACAATATCCCACAGAACCTTGATTGAGATGGACCATAAATCTACGAGATTGCCACAGGCTAAGGAGGGGCCCCACAGCAACTCGGGTAGCTGGAATTCCCCTTCAGACTCCTCTAGTATCAAATTATACCACAGTGATACTTCTTTCTTGCCTGGTGGTTTGTCCAAAAGTAAAGTTTCCAGTTGGTTGCCACCCCCAACTGGAGCTCCACTTCGACCTAAAGCCTGCATGGAATAGGACTGTGCCCAACTGGCTATCTGGATGTACTTAAATTTAGAGAGATTAGATCCTATTTTATCTTCTAGGGGTTCCCAAGGTAATAAATTACCCCCCACAAATATGTCTCCCCATGTCTCAAGCCCACCATCTCGCAAGGGGGCAGCTAGACTGTCTTCCAGCCAACCAGGATTCCCAGGGGATCCCCATAAAGGAGCTCTACTAGAAAAATATCCAAGCTTAGTTAGATTTCTCACCTTACACCATACTCTTGCCATCCCCTGTAGAACCTTCAACTTTGGGTCTCCAAACTTAAATAGAACACCTGACTGTACTGCTGCTTCCCACTAAGCATGCCTAAAAAAATGCAGCCAACCCCTTGACCTGTCGGCATCTTTAACAACATTCGAGCATGGCACAGTTGGAACGCCCACGCATATATTTGCAGATCAGGGGCTGCCAACCCACCCTTTTCCCTCCAGCGCCTAAGCTTTTTCCAGGCAATCCTTGGGATATGTTTTGCCCAAATGAAAGATGTTATATCTCTTTGGGAAACAAGGCAATAATAATTACTTTATTGTTTGATTATTTAAAAATCTTACAATATACAGTTACAAAAATACTTTTAGTATAAAACCAATAAAACTTTCATCTTAAAATAATTAAAATATATCCTTAGTATACTTCATTTAGGACTTAGTCTACTAATTTTGTTTTTACCATTAATAAAATTTTTACAAAGGTAGCATTCATGGCTATATCATTTGATTGAAGACAACATTTCAGGGCTTGCCTACATGATCGTATTCCGCGTACAATAAAAGGGACTTTAAGTAGTTTTGTCCTTTCATTTCGTAGTCCTGGACAAATACAGAGCAAGTGGACAATATTCTCCTTTCTGTTGTTACATAGTCTACATATTAAACTCCTTTCAGAGATTTTCCAAGGCGGGAGGTGGCAGTTTCCCGGAAGGATTCCAAATCTTGCTTTTAGAAGGATTTGTTTGTTGTTTCCTGACCATGGTATTTCTAAATAGTCTTGAACCTTCTTTGTTTTATATCCATTTATTATTGTCCAGGCATGTTTTCTTTTTGTCAGACTATCTTTATCATTTAAAATTGATAGTTGATTTGACGTTCTATTAATTATTTTCTTAAAGGAAGCGTTAGTTATGGTATTATTCCAAATTGCGGTGACTGCAAACTCTTCTATAGCCTCTTTAAGAAAAATCCATGGTGTTGCCTTTGTATTATTACTTATCTCCTTTCATAATAACTGAGAGATTTGGTTATCTTGATTGTTTTTAATCCGGTTCCAGGGTTTAATAAAGTGTCCCTTCCTCGCATAATATTGGTTGGTTAAACCAAACTCAAGTCTAATTTGGGCTGGTGAGGCATTTGTTGGGAGATGAAATAGTAATTTGTATTGAGAAGGGGATAAGGAAAGCACCCTCATGAAGCTTAGGACGGAGCGCAGGTGCTCGATAGAAAATCTGAAACATAGGCCCCTCGGAGGAAACTCTACCTCGCTTAGTGAGGAGCCATCCTCAATGGATGACGTCCCCCTTCTGCTGAGGGACTGTGTCAATAACCCATTGGATCCACCTACTAGTGTAACCCCCGCTAACAGCCCAAGCAGTGTGACCATTGACCTAATCTCCCAGCCCCCCCCCAGCTACCAAAGCTGGGAAAGCTAAACCCAAGCCGGCCACGGTGCAAGGGGTTCATGGACCCCCACCGAAGAAACGGAGGAGAAAGTCGAGGGGTGGTCAAGGCAAAAGTAAAACAAAAATCCCCCATTCTGAGTTTGGGAGGACAACAAAACCTCTTCCACCGACCCATAGGTTAGTGGAAGAGGTCCACTCAACACTCACTGAACAGGCTGCCACAGCTACCATCTTGACAAATGCCATGGAAAATAATGTCATCAATGGCCCCCTCTCTGTTGTCCCGCTAGGAAACTTGGAATTTCTGCTCAGGTCCCTATTATTGCCTATTAATGAAAGCATCAAAAGGGTGGCGATTAGACTCACCATTTTGGAAGCCACACTAAATAGCCTGAAAACTTCATCAGGCCTCCAGGGCAGAATCCCAGAGACCATCCCTACTTCCTCGGCCCCCCAGAAGCCCCCCAACAGGGTAGCCAGTTCAGCCCTCTCCCAGGATGCCATCGTTGCTGCTCCTCCCCAACCCCCCAAAACTAATCCTGTCCCGGCCCACCCACCTAATTCTAATAGGTCATCTCCTACTGTAGGTCCAGCTCCAACTACACAAACTAGTGATAGCACTGCTCCCCTACCTTTAATGAAGCCCCCCCCTAGGCCACGCAGGCCCAATCTTCCCCCAGAGGCAAACGATTATGTGGTAGTCATGGCTGGTGTTCCCCCGCTTAAAGATGGCGAAGTTGAGAACTTTTGTTCATTAAAGAGCAGGGTAATCAAGTGGTTGAACGTGAATAGACCGCTACCGGTACACCTCAATAATGAAATTATAATGGTGAGAAGGGTGCCCTGGGTGGGCAAAACAAACAAATCCATTATAGGGGACTGTATACTTGTGAGCTTTAGAGATGTTGGGACTGTTACACATATATGTCGAGGGAAGAATAGAACACTAGAATCAACTATCCGAACCCTCCATGTGTCTTTCTTTTTCCCCCCTATCCCAATGTACCCCATTCAAACCTATGACAACTGGACGAGGGTCGGACGGAGGGGAAAACATCACGATTTTAATACCCGGCCATCCTTTCCTCGCCCAGAGTTACCCTCTTACAGCTTTAATCGATTTAGCTGCCTGAATGGTCTTGAGGGGGTTGAGTGACACACGGGCACATTTACTGACACAATGGGAACTGTATCTCTAGGAGATGGGAAAACTGGAGTCCTAACACGGGAGGTGGAGCAGCAAAACCCCCATGTGCAACAAATCTTACCCAGTTGGGTTGGGAGGTCCGTGGCAGACGAGCCCATGATTACAGACATCGAATTCACAGGGGGAAGGAACGGGCTGGTAACGGGCCAGGGGGAGACTGGGGTGCATATTGAGCATCACGGGGGAATAGAGCAGGTCAATGAGGCACTGAGAATTATTTCCTGGAACATAGCAGGTTTGGCTGCTAAATTTAATAATAGAGAGTGGCGTGATTATATTAGTAAATTCCATGTAATCAGTCTACAGGAGACATGGGCCCTTGACAATAGCAACTTCCACATGCAGGGGTATAAATGTTTTTTTGTCCCGGCACAAAAAAGCAGATCAGGAAGAGCCATGGGAGGACTATCCATTTATGTAGATTTAGATCTCCCGGGCAGCCGGTCTACTCTAGACTGGAACTCCCACACCATACAAGCAGCACGGTTCACTGGGAAAGGGCTAAGACTCACTGTTTTCAACATTTACAATGGGGCCGGGGGAGCCCATACCTCATTTGTAGGAGAGTTGGAAGACAGATTGGGTCAGGAAATCATAGCTCATAAAAAGGGGCAGGTACAGGCTCTGCTGGTCATGGGAGATTTTAACTGTCATCTATGCCCGGCATTGGCCCCGATAGATGCAGAATGGTCTCACTGTCCTGTTGAGAACGGGCCGCATTTCTCCCACACGCCGGAAGGGTTAGCTTTTAGTAAGCTTCGGCATAATTTCGACCTAGAGCACACCATCAATATGATGGGAGTGCAGAGGGATGGCACCCTCCCACCCACATTCAAGGGCTGAGGATGCTCATCTATCATCGATTATATTTTGGTTTCTAGATCCCTTTTAAATAGAATTATTAGCGTAGGGATTGAATGGAGCAGTTTTAGCGATCACAACCCCCTTGTTATGGGGCTGATGTATCGGGTGGGCTCAAAAAGCACACACCAAGGTATAGCCATGGAGAAGGTAACCGACCAGGGTAGAAGACTAAAGTGGTCAAAAAATAAACGGGGATTTTTTTTATAAATCCCTGATGGACTCTGGCAAACCCGCCATTAATGACTGTTTAGACATGGATGTTCAAGGCCCGAGGTTACTTGAAGCATTCGGTCAGATTGCTGACCTCATAGATGGCCTATTAAAAACTAGTCCGCCCACAAGGAACCACTCTAACCCACGATGGTTTGACAGAGACTGTTCAAAGGCTTTGAGGGAGCTTAAAAGCAGCCTTAAAAACATACCCAGGGACATTCAACAAATTACGATGTGTAGAAAGAATTATAAGAGGGAGATTAAGAGGAGGAAATTTGCTCTACAGGGAGAAGCGTGGGCAGACTTAAGAGAAGCAGGGGAAAAAAGGGATATGTCCGGGTTCTGGAGAATTATCAATCAACCTACTTTCCAGGAAAACAACACCCCGGAGATAGGGTCTAATATCCTCCCAGAACAGTGGGTCTCTCATTATAGGGGCCTGTATAACTATGAGCCCGGAACTACTGAGGAGCAACCTGAGTATTCACATCAGGTCTCTACAGTAGCATTTTCCATCAAAGAGATCACGGCTGGAATAGAGGGATTGACTAAAAACAAAGCCCCCGGCCCAGAGGGAATCCCCCCTGATCTGTTCCTGAGCTGCGTAGAACTGTGGGCCCCAATAATGACCAGGGTCATAAATACTGCCATCTCCTATGGCTTGCCATCGTCCTGGTCCAAGGCCATAATCGTCCCGATTTTTAAGAAGGGCAACAGGGACGACCCTAAGTGCTATCGCCCTATTTCCCTGATTGATGTATCGGCCAAACTCCTGGGACGGGCGATCCTTAATAGACTGACTGAGTGGACCGAAGAAAACAATACCCTCTCGGACACCCAATATGGATGCAGGACGGGGAGGTCCACCAGTGATCAATGCCTGAACCTCTATATGCTGACAGCCAAATACACCGTGGCCAGCGATGCATCCATCTATATGGGGTTCATGGACCTGGCAGCGGCATTCGATCATGTTAATAGGGAGAAACTCTGGGTTATGATGTCTCTTATGGGGATAGTGGGTGGCCTAATTAACATCTTAAGGGAACTGCACAGTGACACTTCGGCTAAGGTTCGTTTTAACAGAGAGGGGGGGTTGACCGATCCTTTTTCCTGTAAGAGCGGAGTTCGGCAAGGCTGTATTCTCGCCCCTTTTTTGTTCTCCCTTTATATAAATAATTTGGAGCAGTTTTTGCTAAATTTAAAGACAGATTGCCCAAAGGTGGGGCCGCGTCATATTCCTGTGCTGCTTTATGCAGATGACGCGGTCCTGCTCGCACGCACACCTAGGAGCTTACAGACTCTGATAGACGGTTTTGTCAGATTCATGGGCTCCCTAGACCTTTTTGTTAACCTGGGAAAATCATATGTGCTTCTGGCTGGTAACAAACCCTGTACTAAATTTACATACACGATAGGCAACCACATAATAGAAGAGGTTAAAACATTTCCCTATCTAGGTGTAATCTTCGACGGCGGCTTACAATTTAACTCCCTGGTCGAGGAGCGCTGCAGTAAAATGATCGCCACTAATGGGGCAATAGCAAGCTATGGTAGGAAGTTAGGTAGATGGAGCCCCGAACAGGTAATGAACCTGTATAGCTCGATATGCTGCTCCAAAGTGATTTATGGGGCAGAGGTATGGGGCTTTGCCAATATCGCAAAAATCCAACGGGAGGAAAATAAATACCTAAGAACCGTCCTTAGGGTACCCCCAAGTACTGCGAGTTTTATAGTACATAGGGAACTAGGGAGGCCCTACCTAGAAGATCTGGTAAATCTAAGGCCAATTATGGCCTGGTTAAAAATTTGGGTCAACCCTGATGCGTCTCTAACCAGAGAAATTTTAAATGATGTTTTAGAAAGGGACAAATGTATGAGAATACCATGGCTTAAGCATGTGAAGAGTACCTTGGAGGAATTAGGCTATGGGAACCTCTTTATTAACCCTGCAACAATTGAAGCCCAGCACAAGTTGTCAGTAAAGAAAGCCTTCTTAGAGCAGAAAACACAACATAGAGCTGAGGCTGAAGGGTTTAAAAGGACAGTGAGGGCTCATAACCTGGTCAAGAGCGTGGAGGGAATGGAGCCATTTTTGTACCTCATGCATAATGCCCAGGATAGATTCTTGATGTGCCGCTTTAGACTTAACTTACTTCCATATTTATTGGCATCGCCAGCAGGGTTCTCAACAACAATTGAGCTGAAGGGATCCTGCGGCTGCGACAACAGGTCTCCGCAGGATTCCCTCCACTTTGTATTACTCTGCCCTTTTTTTACTATGCCTAGGCGCAGATTCCTAGTGCAAATTTTAAAACATGCCAATCTGGAACACGCTAAAGAGGCACTAACTTATCTACAAAAAGCATCTGACCCTCTTACATTGTGCTGTATAATGAATTTTATTAAAGTGGCGGTCCGCTTAAGGGTAACCAGGGGGGAAGAATGATTTTTAAAAATTGTTATTAATCTTTTTAACGTGTCTTGTTCCCTTCCCTTTTGTATGATGGCAATATTAATTACTATAAATGAGATTCTGAAAATGATTTAATGCTTTTTTTACTTATGTATATATGTATGTGCCTTTATGGTGATTTTTAATCATCGAATAAAGAATCTTTGAATTGAATTGAATAGTAATTTGTATGTTTTAGATACAGCATTATTGATTGCTTCCGTATCCCTTCCCATTAACGACTCACTGCCATATGTGATTGTTGGTTGTAATCTTGCCGCTATAACCTTTAAAAATGGCCCATATGTGAGGTTGCCCAGCGATCTCTGCAAGATTCTAAATGCGGCTGTTAGGGAGTTGGACTTCCTCTGAATATCTTTTATTGGGGGCTGGTAACTACCCTTCTCATCAAAAAGTACGCCCAGGTACTTATATACTTCAACCTGTTCTAGTTTGGTGTTTTCCATATACCAATTATATTTTTTTCTTAATTTTTTGCTCTTTGCGACAATCATGACCTTTGTTTTGGTTTCGTTGATCACCATCCCATTTCCCCTTGCGTAGGTACATGTTCCAGAAATTAGTCGCTGCAGCCCAATTTTTGTTTGGCTGAGCAGGATGGCATCGTCGGCATACAGTAGGTTTGAAATATGCCTATCCGCTAATTTCGGGGGATGAGCATTTAATTCATCTAAAGTCCCTGACAGATCTGCCAAGAATATATTAAAAAGAAGGGGGGCCAGTACACAGCCTTGTTTTAATCCTTCGTTGGCTGGGATTTCCTTCGACAGCGTTTGCCCATCCCCCATCCTTACCCTAACCCAAGTTTTGCTATACAATAGCTGGATCATTTTCAGTAGGGCCATTGGAATGTTCTTTTCTCTGAGCTTTTTCCACAGTAAGTTCCTTTGAACACAATCGAAGGCTGATTTAAAATCAACGAAACAAAGATACAAGGGCTGTTTAAGACTAATTGACTTGTCCATTATTAGAGATAAAGCCAAGAGGTTTGTCGATGTCCCCAATCCTTTAATAAAGCCCGTTTGATTCAGTGGCAGGATCTTACTTTCTGTTGCCCAGTCACTCAACTCATTCAGTAAGATCCTAGCAAACTACTTGGCATCTGTATCTTGAAGTGTGATGAGCCAGTAATTTTCTGCAAGCGCCCAGTTTTCTTTTTTGTAAATTGGCGTTATTAATGATCCTCGCCATGACTCCGGGATAACGCCTTTTTTAATAACTTCATTAAATACTTTTTCTAAATGTGCTGCCCATAGATCTGGATTCTCTTTGAATAGGGCAAACAGGATGCCGTTGGGTCCTGGTGCTCCATCTTTCTGTTTTATAATTAGTTTTCTTAGTTGATCCTTTGTTACTACAATTGGGGTTTCCTTATCTCCATCGTGTGTATCTGTCGGTTGGGATTCAATTTTCTCTATTGTCATACTATTTTGGTTTAAATGTTTTTTAAGAAATGTCACCCATTCCTGCTCAGTTAGAACGGAGGAAACAACCCTTTTATTTGGTCTAGCCAGACCATTTATAATTTTCCAGAACTCTCTTGTGTTTATCTGTTTGCTTGCGTGGTTAATTTTTGCCCAGAGTGCTTGTTTTGCCTGATTTTTCTCATCCCATATTAATTTCCTTAGATTTTGATTCGCAGCTTTCAGTTTGCCTGATGTTTCCTCGTTAGGAATAGTTTTCTTGATTTGCCTTATCATCCTATTCCGTGCTCTTTTTAGTTTAGTAATGGTATATGGCAGGTTTATGTATGATTTGTTTTCCTTTTGATCATCATTTTGATTACTTTTATCCCGTCGCAGCTGAGGTTGGGGTTTAACCAGCATCATGGTAAATTTGACCCATTGTTCTATCAAGGTTTCAGATGATCTTTCATTGAAGCATAATTCCATTATTTGGCTAACATGATCGTTCATCACATCTTTGTTCTTAATAGTCCAAATTAGTGTTTTTATAGTTTACTGTTCCAATATGACCCGGAACAGTTTCATATGGTTGATTTGTCTTATTCATTAGATTAATCGTTGTTATCTGCTGGCAGTCATCACTATCCCTAACTTCCCTTATCTGATATGCAATGATATTATGGAAGGCATTAAGAGATATCATTGTGTAGTCAATCCTTGACCTTGACTTGTTCTTAAAATATGTATACGCTGGAGGTGAATCTTCTTTAAATCGTCCATTTAGTATACGCAGGCCCATCGCTTCCATATCTTTGACAAAGGATGTTGCGATTTTATTACTATACGGCAAGCTTTCTCTTCCTAAGTCCTGTTGTGGGATAGACCATTGATAATCCTGTGTTTGAGAGGTGTCATCCCTTGTGAAGGATGACATTAAGTTAAGGTTAAAGTCCCCAGACACAATAAAATCCGCTAGAGGCTCTGACAGCATTATATCCACGAGAAGGTTATACAGTATGCCGCAAGTTGACTCCCTACTTGGGCCTGTTGGCTGAATATAGACATTAATCAAATATATCAACTTTAATTCCTGTTTCGATGTTTTATATTTCAACTTAATTATTAAAATATTAGCACTTTTTGACTCGAGTCGTTCATGTTCAACCTGTAAGTCCATGGAAACGAAAATTGATAGCCCTCCGCTGGGACGGCCAAATTTGTGGTTTTTATTTGCATGCTCAAAAAAACCTTTGAATCCATGTAGTACAAATGGTTTGGGTTCCCACGTTTCTTGTAAAAAAATAATCTGAGAGGGGAGCAATATTGAGTCTATATGAGCATTATGAACCTTTGCACCAAGCCGATTTATATTCCATGAACACAATCGGACAGGACCTATATCATCTACTTTGTCTGTGGAGTACATATTGATATTAGATCATTGTTCCTTATTACTGTGTAGTGAATTGATAATCCATTTTTCATTTATTACAGGGTTTTTGCCCATATCCTTTTGAGATAACCATTCTCCTGGTTTATTGGGTGATTTTCCTCGGGCATTTTTTAGTACTGGTACTGTTTGTCTGTCTATTTTTGGCTGTTTGGTTTTTTTCTTCATCAATGAGCGGTGTTGGATAAACCTTTGGGCCTTGTTTCATAATTAATATACCCCAAGCTTTGAATACATGTTGTTCTGTCAAAATCAATTCCGCTATTACCGGGGAGTTTAATGTAATTAAAGTGGGAGCATGTGAATTCTCGTTTCCTGACATAAATTCAATAGAATCGATATCCTTACTCACTGTCTTCGAGAGGGATGGAATTGACTTGAATAGTCTGAGTATATTGCCTCGATTCAGGGTATCTTGCCTACCTCTAGATTCAAATTCTGGTTTAAAGATAATTTGTACTTTGTTATTTGGTGAATAGTTGTCCTGCGGGAGGTTTTCATTTGATGACTTTGATTTGAAGGTAATTCTTTTTACCCTTCACTACTTTCTATAACCAACTTGTCCCATTCGATATTTTAGGAATTGTCTTTGTGTTCCTCAGTTATACTGGATTTGATGGAAAATTCTGGTTTTTCACCAGCGTGTTGATATTGCTGGTTTGTTGTATTTATTACTACTTTTATTGGGGTTTTATCCTTCCTTCTTTGGTGACTGTTGGTTAATGGACCAATCTCTTCTTCTTCCTCCCATTCGAGTATCTTTTCCTCCAACTGAGGCGAATAATCCGTGGTCCTTTTATCCTCCTGCTGTTCCTTTATTTTCCATACCTCCAGCTATATTTTTTGGTCTTTAATCACCCGTTCACCTTGTAGTTCTAGATTCCTTCTACCAATATTATTTTCGTTCTCTTTTTGCTTTGTTTAAGGGCATTTTTCATGAAGAAATCCCTTGGTTAATTTTTGTTCAAATAATGGGAAGTATTTGTTAGTTCCAATCATATTCGATATTACGACCTTTTTTCCTTCATTAGTTAGTCCTAGTTCCTGACTGTTTAAATCTAAGATTATCTTATGTTTTTGATCTACAGCACTATCTTTCCCTATCTCGTGTCTCTTCCCATCTATGGTTGTTATCTGGTCTTCATCTGTTGGTATTGTAACACACTTTTTGGTTTTTATTTGTTTCCTCGCTTTCCGTAGTTTTTTCTTTTGACGTTTGGACAGCTTATTGGAGCCATTGATATTATCTTCCTTAGCTTCCTGATCTTCCTTTATTTCAGTGTTAATAGTATTGTCCCTTATAGAGTCCATTGATTGATCATTGAATGTGTGTTTGTCCATTGTTTGATGTTCTTCACTAGATACTACTGTTTTTTTGTATACATTTTTAGATAATATTTCTTCCTGGCCCTTATCATTTTCTTTGAGACTGGTAAATTCTTTTTCTATCTTATTATTTATTTTGTTGTTTTTACTGTTACTGATGTCTTCCTTATTGTCATAATTTTTACCCTTTTTCATTTCTATGCTTCGTTTAGTGTCTTCTATTATACTGGTCAGGACCTCTGGTATTGTGGCAAGTTTATCTATGATTGGTGAATATATCTGTTCTGTAGATAATTTCTCATTATCTTTCCGGGCGCTAATTATCAATCCATTTAGTTGAGCAATTTTATTGTCAATCCCTACAACTGTATTTGCCATTGTTCTTAGCAGTTCAATTTGTACATCCATTTTGCTGGATTGGTTTTGTAACACTTCCAAAGTAAGAGTCGATGTTTGGTAGAAAATATCCGAACTTATTTCGAAATTTTGTTGTTTTATTCCCAATTGGTTATTTTGTGTAGTATTCTGATTTTGGGGGTTATTCTTTACAGCTGTGGTTTGTGTTGCCATGTTGTTCTCACAGGTATTTTCTGTTGTTATCTATTCCACCAAGCTATCCTTTATTTTTTTTATCTAATCCATTATTTTGAAACCTCCCTTTATCTTCGTCTCCTGTGAGATTACCATGACTTATGCCTTGATGTTCAGTATCCTCATGTATATCACATCCCTCTTTATGTTCGTAATTATTCTGAAGATTTAGCGAGTTTTCATCGAGTGGTATGTGTAACCTTTTGTTTATTACTACATTTACTTCTATAGGTATCTTTAGGTGTTTTTGTTCTTTCATACACTCCTGAGTGATTTGGTTGTTTTCATTAATGTTGCACTCGGTATTTGTGGTACAGTCATTTATTTCCTTGTTCATTATCTCCGGTGTACTGGTTTGAGAGTTACACTTCCCGGGTTGTAAGCATTTCTGTATACTCAGTTTATTGATTATTTCACTGGCAATCGGTTTAATTGGGGTCTGTAAGTTTGCATTTTCTCCCTCAAACTGTTTTTTCATTAACACCCCCGTCGGATCCTTCAAAAATGCGAATTTCTCTGGTATTTGACCTGACTTTTCAAACATCCTCGCTATTGTGGAGATTAACGACTGGTTTGGTTCAAATATATTTGATTTAACCTTTTTCGCTACCCTTGATTGTTGCATTTTCTTTGTGCGTTTAACCGCTATTCCTGTTGTTCTCTCCTTACCAGAACGCATAGTTCACCAGTATCACCAATATCCCCAGTCAAATCACTTTTGTTCTCCTCCAACTTTTCCAAATTATCACTAATTCTCCAAGTTGGAGCAAAAGGAATGAGGGAATGAAGAATTACTGGTCTTTACAGTCCCCTTATCAGCTTACTCCACTTCCCCAGCCTGTGTACTCCTCTCCCCCACAGATTCAGTCACTTAAATCTAAAGATGTAAAGATGTAAAGATATTAATGAACCTTTTGAATTAACAAGCAACCAGAGAACTGCAGGATCCGGGAGCACCAGCCGTCGGGGTAAAGCAGTGGAGGCTGGTAGAGACCGTGTGGCGTTAAACGTTTAGGCGATCAGCATTCTCCACTCTCCTCTCTTTCACTGGGCCACCGCTCCTGTAGCTCCTATAGCTTCTGTTACGGTCGCATTCGCGGTGAGACACTGGAGAGCTAGGGGGGGAACGGTCAAGCCCCTTACTTCTTACTCGCACAGCTCAACTGACCACTGGCCCTGGCACTGGCTGCCATCAGCAAAACACGGACTGGAGACAGGTAAGGACTGTAGATGCTGGACAACTGCTGCTTCTAGAATGCTCCTTTTGCTATGTAGCCTCGCTGGAGTCACTGCCTCACTGCAATCCCCCACTGCCTTCAGAGCTGCCACAAAGTTTTCCAAGAGCTACTGTGCCCCTGGCTGTCTGCTTGCAGTAAAGCCTGCAAAGAGCCTTGCAGAGCAGAACCTCGCAGAAAGCCTCGCAGCGGCTCCCACCGCTACTGGCCCGCTCCCGATTTTCTTTTTTAAATTTTTAAATGCCCGCCAAGGAGACTGCGAACTCAGGCAGCCTCCTGCGCTCACGCCCACCCCCGCGCTCCGCACCTCACTGCCCAGGGGGGGCAGGAACAGGCTTCTGCCGCGTTCGACAGGCAGCTTCAAATCCACGTTTCACAAGCGGATACTGCCGTGATTCAAGAATCCAGGTGACGCGTAGAATCCCGATGTTTAGGGCCTCAATCCTCGGGAATCCATCAGCAGGACTCTCTGCTAGCACACCAGCCTACCACACGCCGAAAACACCGTTGTTGGAGAGGGGGCACCTCGGCAGAGCACAGCAATCCCAAATGTGACATTTCTAAGCTTAAGAAAGAAGATCTTTTAATGGCCGAGAGGATGGAAACGCTAGAGAATAATTCTAGGCGAAGTAATATCTGCGTCTTGAATGTCCCAGAGGGAAGTGAGAGTTTCGATATTAAACAATATGTTGTTTCTCTTATAAAGGAATCTCTAAGTTTGGCGGTGTCTACTGAAGACCTGTCCAAGGACATCCAACGCGTTCACAGGGACCCTTTTAGGAAAAACCCTCAGAGAGAAAAGCCTAAAAAAATCTTGGTAAACTTTCATACCTACACCCTTAAAGAAAGTATTCTCAACCTAGCTTTAAAACAAAAAACCTTGGCAGGAAAAGGGTTTAATTTTCAAATTAGATCAGACCTATCCAGGGCTACCCTCAAGAAGCAGTGGGAGCTTGGCAGGCGTCTTGAGGCATTTAGAGACGCAGGTGCCTCTGCCCAACTTAAGTTTCCTGCCACACTGAGATTAATGCACAACAACAAAATGTTTAATATCAGGTCCGTACAGGAAGCGGATGAGTTATTACTCACTATAGGATTAAAGGGAGGAGCTAGGGGTTCTCTGGGCTGAGGCTATTGTAATTGTCGCCTTAGGGTGTACCGGCTTTCTTTTCCCTCTATTTTAACTCTTCCTCATTTACATCTGTTCTTTTTGAATGAGGGGGTATTTGAATTAGAAAAAAGTAGAAGGAAAGTTAAAAAAAAGGAGGTAAGGGATACTTAATGTAGAACTAGGAAAAGCGGAAAAAAAGAGAGAAGTGTAAAAAAAAAAGTGGGAAAGAAAGGAGAGGGAAAAAAAGGGAAAAAAAGAAAAAAGAGTAAAAAAACAATCATAATCTTTTTTGTTTGTAATTGTCCTCACTTAAAATTTTGGGGGAGCTGTGGGGGTGGAGCACTATCTTCTGGACTTGTTCCGGATAGATAGGGCAAGGGTTTCCCGTGGGGGAGTTGGGTTGGGCACAGGGGGGAGAGGGGGTGGGTGGGAGCAACAAGAAAAACCTAATTTTCTGCTTACAACGTGGTTATTTTTTGTCCAGATCTATTAATGGTAGCAAATATATCTTACGATTAGGCCTGAGAGTTAAGCACCCGGCTGGTGGGATTGTGTTGGGGGAGGTTCAATCTATCTCCTATGAATAGTGTGAAGATCATCTCTTGGAACGTGAATGGCCTCCGCACCAGACCCAGGGCAGATAAGATCATGCAATATTTACGGGATTCTGATGCGCAGGTCGTCATTCTCCAGGAGACTCACCTAATGGAGGCTGATGTACTCTTATTGGTAAAGAAAAATAGATGGATTGATTTCTCCTTTTCAACTACGCAATCAACTAACACCAGAGGCGTAACGATCTAAAAGACCTCTCAAGGTAAATCTAATATAAAAAACTGTGGACCCAAGTGGCAGATGTGTCATTGCAACAGTAATAGTTACCGGAGTGCAAACCACGATTTTAGGTTACCATGGGCCTAATATAGATGATCCCTCTGTCTTAAAAACTATATTCTCACATCTTTTGTCTTTCCCGGAACCATTAATCCTGGCGGGGGACTTTAATATAGTTTTGGATCCGGTTCTAGACAAGTCCCCAAACAGCCAACCCCTTGACCTCTCTAAGACCCGAGAGTTTCTTCTTAGAGCTATGAAACAATATGGCTTAGTTGATGTTTGGAGGGATAGGGTCGGAAAGAAACAGGGGGTTTCGTATCGTAACCATAAATACCATCACCAATCTAGAATAGATTTTGTTCTAGTTAACCATAGGCTGGTAGAATGTGTAAAAGATATCTGCTATCTTCCATCCCATCTATCAGATCACTCCGCAGTATTTATGGATCTTGAAGGGTTCCCAAAGGTGACTAGAGCCTGGTCGTTTGATCGATCGCTTCTATCAGCAGCAGAGGATATATCTTTTCTAAATTTGGAATCCCAGTATTTCTTGCAGCGTAATGTGGGATCAGCCGCTTTGGGTATTGTATGGGACTCCTTCAAGGCCTTTTTACACTGAATTATCACTAGCAAAGTTTCTTTCCGTAGGAAGAGGTATAGGGAAGAAGTAGCTAATTTAGAGGCTGATATATTGAAAACCCCAAATGAGATTGATCAAGCTTTACCAGGGATATCAACACAAACACTTAGTAATAATCTTGTAACCTTAAAAGGTCATATGGGATCAGTGCTTAATCAACGTCTGCAAGAAAAATGGGAAGTTAGTAAGTTGGCCCATTTTGAGTTTGGGGGGGGAGCTGGAAAACCTTTGGCCTGGAAAGCAAAAACGGACCTGGTCCACAATAACATCAATTCAGTGGTCCATGAGAACATATCCTATTCATCAGATTCTGATATTAGGAGAATATTTAGAGATTTCTTCCAATCAATCTACCAGGAAGACAAATCTTAGACAAAGAAAAAATGGAGAGTTGGTTAAGAAAGATCCCTCTTCCAAAACTATCTGAGGAGCAACAAGCTTCCCTGGATGAAACCATTACAGATGAGGAGGTTAGAGCTGCTATCCTACATGGTAAGAAGGGGAAAGCAGCCGGTCCAGATAGTCTACCAGATGAGATCTACAGGGCCCTGGAACAAGAAATTGTCCCCTTTCTTACAATGTTATTTAACCAGATATTGCAGGATGGAATATCTCCCCCTGTTTCCTGGGATAGTGCTTCTATTACACTAATCTTAAAGCCAGGGAAGTCTGCAACCTCCTGTGGGTCTTATAGGCCTATATCCATTTTGAACATGGATTATAAGATCTTTTCCACAGTTCTAGCAAAGAGACTGAGTAAAGTGGCACCGGACATTTTAAATCGGGACCAGAAAGGATTTGTGAAGGATCGGCAATTGTACGAACTGACCTATGACTTGATAGGAACTATAGATATAGCGACAACACATTCTCTCCCATTGGCAGTTTTGACGCTTGATGCCACCAAGGCCTTCAACAGGGTGAACTGGGCATACCTGTCGGGGATCTTGGCTAAGTTTAATATTGGAGACAGCTTTTGCCGAGCTATTAGACTTCTATACTCAAATCCATCAGCCAGGGTGTTAGTGAATGGCGAACTAGCTGACCCCTTTCCCGTCACTAGGGGAACGCACCAGGGCTGCCCTCTTTCCCCCCTTTTGTTTGACCTCTATATAGAGCCCTTTGCCCAGATGTTCAGGGAAGAGAAATCTATTAAACCATTTATTTTCGAAGGGTGGGAAAGAAAAGTGGCACTATATGCTGATGATATTTTGATATTCTCCACAGATATACGCTCAGCTTTTCCGGCTGCCATTAAACTGGCCTTAGAGTTCGGGGAAATATCTGGTTATGAGGTTAATGCCTCAAAGACCGAGGTAATGGTCTGGAATGATGGAGCTTGCGATATGGGGATTCAACTCTCATCGAGTCTAAGATATTTGGGGCTGAACATTATTAAAGATATTAACAAATTAGCTACAATCAACTTTTCATCCGTGGCAAGGGAATGCTGTTTACTCATGCAATCCTGGTCACATCTCCCACTATCCATGCTGGGCCGGGTTAATTTAGTTAAAATTACTATTTTGCCTAAGGTATCTTTCCTCTTTAACACTATTCCTCTTTTTTTTATTCTGTAGGTATTTCTATGTTACAGGGAGATATAACAAATTCAACATTGTAAGTATTAAATTGACAATGTTCATGTTTTAGATGATAAAATAGCACAAGAATATTGGAAAGAATTTTTATATGCATTTCTCTTAGCATTTGAAACATCACCATGACTGAAGGAGCCCAATTCATTACTTCCCAGAAAGGAACATTTTTTTTATGTTATATATGGTATGTGTACACGTACACCCATGAAAAGCAAACAGGCGACAAAAGCCAACTGGTAATGTAGTAAATATTATTCTAACAAATGTTTTGGGAGGGCTGCAACAAAAGAAACAACTGTACTATATGTTAGAGAGCATAACCAGCCCCCTAACATAGCTGAAATTGAAGTTCAAAATGCTTTAGATAATATAAAATAAGCTAGCACTAGATCTGAAAAATCTACAACAGAAATATTTAAAGACATGCACCCCACAGTCCCATAACATGTAACTGGCCAAATGTCCTCAATATTGTCACTAAAAGGAACAATAGCTAGAACTAAAAAAGCTCCTGCTAACACCACACAAATCTTTTTCTGAAGTAGAAATACCACCTGAACTCACTTTATGACAATAAAGCAACTGACAAAAGAATAATAATATTTGAAACTCCCACAAATTAACTAAAACTACAGAACTGTGAGACATGGATGATGGATGGAACTTTTAAAATATGTCCCAAACCATTTTACCAGTTATATACAATACATGGACTTTATCAAAATACAAATATCCCCTTTATATATGCTCAATTACCAAACAAGCAAATCACCACATATGTGGAACTTTTAACCAAAGTAAAACAAGAAACCAAAAATTACTTTCCACATAAGATAATCATTGACTTTGAACAGTCAATGATACGACCCTAACTAAACAATTACCCTCACACAGCAATTCAAGGTTGCTGTTGTCACTTTAACCAATGCATTTGGAGACACCTCCAAAAATCTACACTAAAGGGCTCAATATGTTGTTTCGGTGGTTGGGACCTCCCACCAGTCATATGGCTGTCCCACCACTGAAATTACGATTCACCCACCAGTATGGCGGGCTCATCCAGGGTATTTAACATTGCAGAGTACCATCCACAGTGTTAAAATGTCATGCAGTGCATTTCCCGCACTATATGGCAGGCATCACGTGATGCCTGCCACACAGTGCAGGGAATTACAGTGGGATACCATGGGTACCAACCCAGTGCAGCAAAACCTCCCCCAAAGACAAGTGGGGGCCTGCAATGGGCTCCCAAACCCGATCCCTTCCAGCCTTTCCATGGCGGTTTCCCCACCATGGAAATGCTGGCTGAGGCCACCATTGTGATCTGGCGGACGGTGGCTGCTAGGCACCCCCACCATTCACATCTATCTGTCTGCTCCACCAGGCAATCACAACGATTGCCTGCAGCGTTAGCGTGGCAGGTGGTCTTTGCGCCAGCCACGCTTGAGGAACGATTCCCCATGCCAATGTAATGTGGCAGGGGAAATTGCCAGCCAGATGGCAGAGGGCCCACCACTGCACGGCTGGTGGTGGCGGGCCTTCCGCCTTCCTAATGAGCCCCCTAAGGGCCTGATTTTGTTATGGTTAGGAAACCTTCCCGATCGAATCGGTTTGAAAATGGTTTCAGACCAACTCGGATTGGGGGAGTAAGACCACCCAAGTGTGATGCATCCGGAAGCCTCCAGATACTATTTGGTTGGACTCTCATTGACTTCTTTGGGAGCCTATGTTCCTAACCGCATCGTAACCTGGCCCTCGGTTGGGTTGACACATTCCTGATCCGATTCGGAAAGAGCAAATGCCATTAGGAGGCCTTCCTAACCGTATCGTAATCGGGCCCTAGGTGGGAATACTTTCCTAACCTCATCGGCATCTGGCCTCAAGTGTAGAATATGCAACAAATAGCACCTTTGCATATCAAATTAAAAAACTAATCTCACTAGCATACGTCTCAATTACTGATGTAGCCGAACACTACAATTTATTACTTGAAAGAGCACCGCCAGCCACAATGCTGGGAATGGAGTATGCCACCGCCACGGTGGCTATGGCATCCTAATCGCCTGTGCGGGACCGCAGCACCACTGGCGGCCGGTCCCAGCACTGCTCGGTGGTAATGGGCCCCTTAATATTTATTATTATAATTAAAAAAAATATACATTTCATGGCCAATGTACATTAAAAATCTGTACTATTTTTAAAAAATTTGAAAAAAAGTATAAATGTTATGAAAAATGTTTGTATTTCAAAATGACCCATGTACTAGTTAATAATATTTATATTTAATATATAAATAATATTACCTAAAATATAACATTATACATAAAAAAATTGAAATAATTGTAAAAACTTTTACAATAAAAATGTTTAAAACATATATGTTATTAATAATGTACACTAAGGAGCAGATTACCATTGCGGAAGGCCTGTCACCGCCAGCCATGTGGTGGCAGCCCTTCCGCAATCGGACCAAGATTTTTCCCCGCCACATTACAATGGCGGAAGGAATCGTGTTCGGACTGTGGCGGACACAAAGACCGTCCGCCACAGGCAATCGTTGCCATTGCCTGAGGGAGCGGTCTGCATCAGTGAAATGGTGGCGTGCCGAGCAGGCACAGTCCCCCAGATCACAATGCTGTCTCCAGTCAGCCTTTCCATGGTGGGGAAACCGGCTTTGAAAGGCTGGTGGAGATTGGTTTCGGGGGGCCGTTGTGGGCTCCCCCTTGTGTTGGGGGAGGTATGATGCACTGGGGGGTGTCCCCATGGTACCCTTCTACATTTCACTGCACCAAGTGGCAGAGTGCAGTGAAATGCACAACATGCATTTTAACTTTGCGGCAGTTGCTGCCGTCAGCAGCTCCTGCAGCAATATTAAAATGCAAAATGTGACCACCATGGTGGCGTTCGCATCCAGATTTGGTGTATGGGATCGCTGCATGTATTGCAGACGGTCCCGGTCTCCACCATGATGGCGGACAGACTACAATCTGTCCGCCATCATAATCGGCCCCAATATGTAATGAATATTTACAATATAAATAAATAATGTATTACTGTTACCAAAAACATAATTTGTTTAACCCTTTGGGTGCGGCTGGAATTCCCCCGCTGTGCGGGCCAATTCCACGCGTGCACAAATCGATGACCCCGGCCGTCCGACACACCTGCCCACTGTGACGTCGGGCAGCCGGGTGGACAGTAAACATATATAATTCACTGTTCCCACTCCAACATATATAAACTCAGGCAAGGTGCTGGACACTAAACATATCTAATTTACTATTCCCACTCCAAACTATATTAACTCTGGGAAGGGGCAGGACAGTAAACATCTCTAATTTACTACTCTCATTCCAAACTATATTAACTCTGGGAAGGTGGTGGACATTAAACATATATAATGTACTATTGCCACTCCAATTTATATTAACTTAGGGAAGGTTGTAGTGTAGTTCCTATTATCCCAATAGGCTCTGCGCATTGGAATAATACCTTCAATAGTATAGGCCTAGACCAGACGTTAACTAGGTCTACTACTGTCGATATTAGACTTAAAGTTTTGGGTTTGCCAGCTAGCTCAGAGTTCACTAGAAACTTTCTCGAATAGGCAAGGAGGAGTTGAACCTCCCTGGATAGACAAGAAGGGATTTAGTTTCTGACAACCATAGAACATGACAACTTTGCTCTCCCCTAATCAAGAGTGTATCTCTAGAGTCGTGTGAACAAAAGGCAATTTATTTTACTCAGTCAGTACGTGCATTCTTAGTCTCACCAGATTGTAGAGAAAAGGAAGAGACGGGCGTGTTCAATAAAAGATGTTATTTATTGATCAGTCTCTTTTCTCATACAAGAGAAATGGATCGATATTATTGCAATACTTATGGTTAAGTAAAGTGCATACATTAAAAGCAGAAGTATAAAATAATACTGTAAAAACATTGATATGGTTTCTAAGCCATAAGAAGGTTTAAAATGAATAAAATGAATACATACACATATACATTTGACTAATCGTACTCAACTGGTGTTTCTAACTACGCCTACCCCGTGTACCTGACCTAAGCCTAATACGTGGGCGGGGATAGAAAGTTACAGTTTAAGTTAAGTTTGTTTTGCCAAGTGACTGACTAAAGAATTCTCTGCGAGGGGTTATTCAGTTCTGTACCTGGAATCTAGGATGAATGAGGGATGGTATCTCTCGTCTCTGGTCTCGATATTCCAGGCTGCCTGCGAGGGCTACCCGGAAGCGCCGGAGCTGGATTTCTCGGCAGGAGAAAAGGCAGCTTCTCGTTCTCAGCGCGTCAGGAAGGCGGGGCTGCGCCAGCGGGGTCTGCTCTGCTCTGGGCTTCGGCAAGTCTGGCTGCTCCGATCTCGTCACCACCGCGTGTGTTTGCATAGGGCAATATCGGTAATATTTATACCTTTAAGGTGCCGAGATTGACGTAAGGATGGACATAGATACGTCAATAAGGATGTCATACGACCTGGTCGTTAGCACATTCTTTTGCTGAAGTTCTCGGTGAAATCAAAACAATGGCCGCAGGGTTTTTCCCAGGTCTGTCATAGGTTTGATTTGTTTTGAGAACTCCGTATGCCTTATCAGGGGCTGGAGGAATATCGCTTGTCTAATTAGATGGCAAGCGTTATGACCTAATCAGATAACACGTTCCTGTGCCGTAGTGTGGCTTTATCAGATAACGGTTCCTGCATCATGGGGGTTTTCTGCCTCATGGGATGGCTGCTAGTTAACTTGTTAACCAGAATAGGGTCAGGAATAGGGGGATCGATACAGAACCTATAGGAATACATCACACCCACTCCACGCTAACTATGGACATATTTACTAATCTATGCATAGTAAAACATACTGTAGAGTATCGTGTATACCTTACCACCCCATAATACATAAATGCATTTTGAAATTATCAAATATACGGAAAAAACAGTCACATGTAATATATGCACTCAAGCTGTAGAATAATGCTAAAGTAATCACGCATATCTATACATTATCACTAATTTGTATATGAGAATTTACACATGAAATGGCTCTTAATACAGAAAAAAAGGTTCGAAACCATTCCATCACAGAATAAAATAATTATGAACATACCAGCGGGCAGCTAATGTCTATAAGCTATCTAAAATTAGAAATGTTAGTTCTCTAAGAATAGTTCTTACTCTAAGCAGAAGATAGTTTCCCGAAAAATATCCAAACATATTTTGGGGCTGCTGAAAAAAATTGCTGTCCGTGAACTGGTGGGAAAATTTGTTCATGGTATTTTGCTTTTCTAGTTGAAGGCCAAATTCAGGGAACGCCGTGTACGAGCTTGCTCAAAAGTCTCTATTTCTGCTCTGGTGAGAACATCATATCATTTAGACTCTCGAAAAAGTTGTCAACAGCTTCCTGGGAGAGATCCACTAACTCGGAAATAGGTGTAACCATGCATTCGTGCGCATGATTGTCTCCATTGACATTTTGATTAATATTGCTGACAGAAGGTCGTACCTGATCAATGCTGCTTTCATCTTGAACTTCACTACCCCTTAATCGTAGTGGTGAAGCTTCCACGAATGCCGTCATCAGGATTGGTAGCCGTTGAGGGCAGCACAAAGCATGAGCCTTTATTGGACTCAACAATGTTTCTGCATCCATTGGCGCATCTGATTGTAGCGTCAGACAGGTGTCTAACACGCATTCTTCTCCGCATAGCAAGCACCTTAATACAGGTAAAACACATCGTTGCCACATTGGTCGAAATGAAAGAAACCAAGTCATGTTCAGGTCTCTAAGCCGGGATAGTCCCAGGATTTTTGATATTCGGTCCCGGTATCCAATGGCTAGGATTGTTTCTTCCCTTGTCGCAGGTGTTTTGTCTGTGACATGGTTTGCCATAACGAAATATAAGGACTAAGAATAGGATTCCTGCAATTAGTCCCAAAATGAGGGGAAGTCCGCCAAAAATCGAATGGACGAAATCTGGAAAAATACCCAGTATGGCTTTGAATGGTGTTAATGCCATCGAAAATACTGTCTTAAATACTTTTGAGACTCCACTGGTATCAGAAATATTTAAGATTTCATTCAGGATTTCTGCGAAATGTATGGGGGAATTAGTTGATAACAATGAATGAATCTCTGCAGTCGTCCTTGCGACTAGGAGATCATACGTTTCTTTTGATGACGTGAGCCTTGTCGGCGTCTGAAGAAGCACTGTTTTCATTCTGCTTAAAGTATCTATTCGAATAGAAGTAATTTTCAAGTTGGGCCATGCCCTTGCCTCCCTGTCCGGAAGGGAGCTGGGGAACAATAAGCGTCCACAGCACTTGACCTTCGCAGTCGTAGTTACGAGATAAGGAGTCCCGGACATAAGACTACAGCATCTGCGGTCCACAATTAGAATGTAACTCCCATTATAGAGTCTTTGAAAGAATGGTTCTATCTCTGTAGCAGGTGTGCCTAGCTGGTGACATGAAAGGTTATTTGAGTTCCCTTCACAGGCTCCATGCAAACTAATTCCGTTACACAGAAGTGTACCGCTTAGTGACATCGCACAATTATTGCCACTAAGAAACACTTTCTGTCCTTTATTACTGACACATGCATGTGAATAGGGCAAGTTCCATGTTGTTTTAATGTACCCTTTTCCCAATTTCTCGTACATGCCAGCCTGTATATATTTTTGGCAGTATTGAAACCTGAAGGTTGATATTGGAATATTAATTATCCCATGTATTATCCATTCACTGACAGGTCGTTCTGACATTGTCACTGGTAATCTCTCGAGTTTCTCAATGCTCAGGATTGTATAATCAGCACCCTTTTGTGCCATACTGATTTGTTTATCAGTAAGGTTAAAGATATTGAATAGTGACGTTGTGTTGATTAAACGCCAAGGCACATAGCCTGAACGCAGATTTTGTAACGTCCAGCCAAGCTGTACAATAGAACGCAATTGGGACTGACCGTGTTGTAACAACAGTAAGTCTTGCGATAATATGTCGATTGCTGAAGACACAATGCTGTCCAGAGAAAAAATTCTGGAGGACAGAGTCATTAACCCATTGTCCACTACAGAAAGTGATTTTTCCAAATTAATACGGTCAATTTCCCGGATACTTTCTGCTGTCCCAATTTGAGTAACCTTCCAGGCCTCGTTGTATGCTGCGTATACAGAGGCTGCTATGAAACGTTTTTGACGCTGTTTGCGCGGTCCCATAATGAAATCACGCAAGTCAGCACCATCAGTAAGTAAAGTTAGGTGTTGCTTAATTTCTGCCAGTGTGGAAGTTTGTAGCCACTGAAGGCATAATTTGCCCACACTGTAGGTGGTTATTATTCCTGGGTGTTGTCTTTGGGAATATCTAGGGTCTGGCCTGGTCATTTTGAACCCCTGTGTTTTGTTCAGGAATCTATCTTGACAGTTATTAGTATCTGTGGGCCAGATCAACCACTTTTTCCAATCAGGATGTGTTCTGTTTTGGTTTAATACATAATTTACGTCTATCTCTTCATCTGTAGAGCTATTGCTGTTCATTGTTGGTTTTGGAATAGACGGTTTATTTAAGTCTTTGATTTTGGCTAAGCCAAGACAGGTAGTTTGTTGAACAGTGTCATTTAAAAATATAATTTGTTCTGGGATCATACAGGCTCTAAACAAAGATTCTATACCCTGTACTTGCCATTCTTTTGTACCCCAAACACTCTTTACTTCAACATTTTTGTCCCAATAATCAAAACCAAAAGTATTCATTTGTTCAAAGAATGAGTCTGAATATATCAATTTCGTGTTTGTTATCATGGTCTTTGTCCCTGTCTTATTTGACAATTTGAAATAAAATGTTTCAGCATTACTTGTGTTAAAACCTGAAAAGTATGAATATTTGTCATAAACGGTTCTTGAGCTTCCTTTTGGAGGGGTTGCACAATGTTCCCATTGATTATAATTTAAAACATTTCTAGGTTGTGCAGATCTATGTAGAAAATGGTTACCATAGTGGTTATAACAGTACATACTATCATAATTTGTCGAACCCTGCAAATAATCATGTTTGGTAAATTTAGCAGACATCACTAAGTCAGACATCATATTATTTATACTTTCAAAGTCCCAATCATCAGCAAATGAGCTTGGTTTTGCAAAGTCACTCAACGAGATCTTAATTTGGTGTGGAAATTTCAGGATTTCAACCGGACCATAAATTTCATAGTCAGTGTTGTCCCATGCTACCCCACCCGGTATAGGATTGGCTGTGAAGTTGACTGAAGAAAGTTCTCTTTTCTCGACGTGTGAAGATGTGTGTGGTTTGAGGATCAAGTTAATTTTCTGACTTGCTGTGTCCATTTTAGCATATTTTCCCTCAATGAAGCGTCCCAAAGTTAGTATCATGATGAGCCAAAGTATGAGGATAAATGCACCAAAACCCACCCAAAATTCAATCTATGGAGAAATCAGATATGTTTCTTTCAGTTGTTTCAAAAGTACTTTAACTTTATCTTTAAAGGTTTTTGTTGATGGCTGTGTTTTTGATTCAGTGAAGCCTTCAGAGGAATCATTGAAGTTTATGAAGTAGCCGGATGCAGTTCTGTCAATAGTTCCAATTGCTTCAGGATTACTGTTTCTTGCATAGTCGTTTGTTACTTCATTGTAGGTTGGTGTGTCTCTGCTAAATGTTTTTATTTGGGTTTTCAGAGGTCTAAGTTCCATTGCATTGTTGCATAGTCCTTGTTGTAGTTCTGTAGGCGTTTCGAATGTGATTAGCCTCTTAGATTGAACCTCTGTGTTTGTAGCAAATGTTGGTGTTCTACTACTTATCGGGAGTCCACTTGGCCTACTATTTGTTATCGGCCACATGATTGTGGTTTTATCAGGTCGATGGATACAACTCGGTTCTCCTTTTTACCAGCAAGCGGCGGTAGTACAACTGATCTTGTCCCGTTGACAGACAAGACAGGAACTGCTTTTCTGTAAGAAGGCCCAAATTCCTTCTTTACCGCGATCTTTTCTCTGACTAGATCCCCGACTTTTGGAATCCAGACAGGTCTTGCTGGGACAGGTGGTGGTTCTTCAGTGGTTATTGGCTGCTGTTTCAACTTTATGTTGCTCAGGTCTTTTCTTGTTTCGTTTAAGTCCTGCAAAATAGCCAAACGATCTTTGATATCAAAGCTTTTTTCCTTCACCACTGAAGTCTGACTGTCGAGGTCTAAGACTAACATCCTAGTTCCAAATAATAATTCGTACGGACTGAATCCCTTCAGAGAATTTCTTGGCAAGTTATTTAGACTACGTTGGACACTTATTAGATGTTTGACCCACCCAGCTCCCGAACCTAATATCCTTTCCGTTATAGATTGCTTTCTGCCTTGGTTTTTTCTTTACACCATCCCGTATCCCTCAGGAAGGAAGTGAGAAGAATCCCGCTATGCTATGCTCATTTGGCCATGTTTCCCCTCAGGCTTAAAAGCTAAAGTGAAAACATCGGTCAAACGTAGCATGCTCCTAGCGTATATGCCATTTAGACTCGCAAATCTTTGTATAACAGTCCAGACGTCAGCCGAGTGCTGGTGATCTACATTATAAGTGGAAACTAGCCTGTATATGTTAATCGGACGCTTTGCTTTTTACTGTTGATTCTTTCTGGAGTGAAACGACACGGTATTACACCGTTTCTCTCACCACTGCGATTTCTGTTACAGTTTGGGGAGTTCTTTACAAACATGGTATGATGCAGGCTCATGCCTGGCCACCAGTACCTTGATTGTAATTCTTCCAGAGAATCTTTTAGTTTGAGGTGTCTGAGACCCTCACCCATATGTGCGTCTGCAATTAACAAGTTTCTCCTGTCCATGTTTGGAATCACTCTATCCCCCACTCCAGGGATTCGAGCAAAAGGGACGGAGTTTGCATCGATTATGTATGTATAATTGAGTGGATAGTTGATCGGTAGCGCTGAGCAGTCGCCTTTTGATGACGTTTTCACCGCCAGCACTGTTTCACCGTCAATATACTTCACTGTACGCTTTTTTCTAGCTACGGAAGCCGATTTAGTTGCTACCGCTGTGGCTGTCTCAGCCAATGAATTCCCTGCAACGTGAACGCCATCACGCTGATGACTCAGTGAGTGTGTCACGTGAGTCTTTGGTAGTTCTTTTTGTAAAAGAGCTATTTGTTCCCAAAGCAGTTTTTGCTTTATTGTTGCACCTGTGTCATCTTTGTAACCGTTTTGAATCCATGTCTGCAAATCGTTGTTATATGATTTGACGCAGTAATATGAATCGGACACTATAAGTGTCGGGAATTCGCGATCCGCATTATCTAGCGCCATTTTCAATGCTATTATTTCAGTCTGTTGTTCTGAATTAGTTTCTACTGAGTGTGTTTTTGTTAATAGAGGTCTTAGTTTACCTCCGCGCCACACTTCTTTTGTAATCTCACATGTGGGGTTGTATGCTTGTTCTCCCCAAACGGAGGGTTGAGCATGTCCGTCTGTATAGATTACACAAGCGTATTGTCGTAAGGGCAGAATGTCGATTGGCAGAGGGAATGTTCTTTCATATTCTAGATTTTTCAGTTCCTCTAGTTCTGGATCAAAGTAGTAGTATACTTTGTCCGTTGTAATTGAATTCACCCATTGTATCCATTCCGGATTCAATGTTGTTGTTGGTAAATTACACGGTGTTGTTAATGCCTCAAAGGCTGATTCTGCTTTTCTGACTGTGATACGTCTACCGTCAGCTTGATCTTTTTCTCTAGCTATTGCGGTTTGAACTGCATGAACAATTTTTTCTTCAATGCTGAACTTCTTTTCAGCTTCTGTGTACAAGTGTGATTTGAATGCAATTGGTACCTTTTCTCCCTCATTAGAGGTCAGGTATGTGAATCCGCATCTTCCTGGGATGACTCTAATCACAAGATTGCGTGTGTTATCACGTGTTTCTAATTTTGTTTTAATTAACATGTCTGTTTGTAAGGATCTCAGAATTTCTGTGTGTATTTGAGTCCAATTGGTTCTTTTAAAATCTGGTTTTATTAGATCATAAAGGGGTTTGACCCTTTCTGCGTAATTTGCAATGTATGTTCTTCCGAAATTTAGGAAGCCTAGAATTGACTGTAGGTTTTTTAGTGTTCTAGGTGCTTGGAGTACGGCACATTTCTCTAGGAAATTGTCAGCCAGGCTTTTGCCTTCACTTGATAATTGATATCCTAAGAACAGGACTGTTAGATGGGCAATTCTGGATTTTTTAAAGTTGATTTTGTAACCCTCTGCTGCGAACCCAAGTATTATGGTGTTCACTCTCTTCAAGTGAGTATCCAAGTCATCGTCTGTTAAGTATATGTCGTCGACATACGATAATGCTTCGTCATCATATGTTTGTAGTAATTCTGTTACTCTCGCTGAGAATACCCCTGGGTTATTCTTGTACCCCTGGGCTAACCGACAGAATTGTTTTTGATTGCCATTTATTGAGAACGCAGACAAATATCTGCTCTCTGGTGCTATGTTTTGACAAAAGAATCCATTAGAGATGTCTAATGTTGTTTTGTATTTTTTGCGCACTATGTTATTCATTAGTGCAGCACTATGCGAGTTTTGCACTGCAAAAGTTTTGCAACATGAGTTAAGGTGTCGGTAATCCAAAACTAGACGATATGAATTGTCTGGTTTGGAGACCGGAAACAAAGGGTTGTTCATTTGTGAGGTGCAAGTTTCAATCACCCCCTGGTATTCTAATTGATCTAGGATTTCTTTTACCTGTTTTTTAGCTTCTTGCTTAATTGGGTACTGTCTTTGTGCAGTAGGTTGCGATTTTAACTGGATTTTGTGAGGAGGAGAGTCCTCATACCATCCTACATGATTTTTATATAAAGCAGGAGCTAGAGCTACTGCCCACTTTCTGGCAAGTGTATATTTTTTATGAATTGGGATATGATTTGAGAAGGCAGGCATAATTATTTCTTCGCCATGAGGGCACTCCCTGACAAACTCTGGTGGCCAGTCTTTTTCAGCTAGAAGGATGTCATAGCCCTTGGAGAGATTATCCCAAAATAGTCCCCTTATTTTTCTAGTCTTATCCCCTTCTATACGTAAAGTTATTTCATATATTTTGTGAGGTTTGCTAACTCTGGTGTCTGCAGTTTCCACTTGAAGATATTCATTCGTGTCCACTGTCTCCAGATGATTCATAAGGACTTTGCGAGCTATGCTCACTTCTGCTGCGCTGTCTAGCATTGTCTGAGCCCATTCTCCGTTTTTCAGTTGTGTCCTCAGTATTCTCGGCATTGTTAACTACCTTGATACTGGCTACCTTCTTTTTTGGAAATTGTAGTTTCTTTTTTAGATGAGCAGGTTCCTTGTCTTTGGACTTGGCGTGCTCTTCTCTTTGTTCTGATCGTCCTCTTCTTTCCGATTTCTGCGAGGAAGTCTGAAAAGATTGAGAGGGACGTGTATCAATGTCTTGATATCTATCAGGCTTCTTTATATTATCCCTATTTCTAAGGTTATATCTTTTCCCAGAGGGGTCACTTTGGGGTGACCTGTGTCTTTGGTTCGGAGATTTTTCTCTCCGCCTAGGAGACCTTCCTCTGGACTGGAATTTCTTTTCTTTAGGATTGGATTGTTTGTTTCCATCCCAGCTCTTTTTTTGTGATGTTGAATTATTATAAAAAAATATTTTTTCAGGACTTTCAATCAGTTGAGGTTTTACTGGTATTCCACCTAAACTATCTCTACCTAGTTCCTCATAGGATTTTTCTATGATTCTGGCAATTTCAGCTGGTTGGTCTGCTATATCTGTCTCCTTTAACCTCTGGCGGATCGCCACGTTTGCTGCTTCTCCCTTTATGTTGGCTAATAATATAGCCGAGACCTGCTTGAAGTCTTTTAGTAATTTCATACCAAGAGTTAAAGCGGGTTCTGGACCGTATTCGTCTTGAATTTGTTTTAGCACATCTGGTATTACCGAAATCGATGGAACACCGTGCGTTTTTGTGTAGATGGAAGCAAAGACTGTACCCCAAGTGTCACAGTCCTCCACGTGTGGTGCGATTCCCATTGGAAGACAGATAGTCAGAATCCTGTGTTTTTCTAACGGGGTGGTGTCTGGAAACACCGCCTCTATTTGGGTGATTTTTTGTGCTAACCAGAATGGTATTTGTTCCCGTTTAGCTGGTACTTTACCTAGGCAGGATTGTATGTTCTGTGGTGTAATTTTATTTGTGTTCCCCTGGTGAGGGGTCAGCTGTGGAATTTTAATTGCTGGTTGAATTGTTGAAGTCCGCATTACATATTGGACTAATTGTCTATGTATTTTTATTAATTGTTTTAGTTGTACTAAAAGATCTACTGTAGACATTCTTTCGAAGTCTGGATGTGGTGTATATCCGGCTAGTACCGGCCACGTTGCTCCTGGTCTACCTAAGGGACCGAGCCTGGTGATGTGATTATTGTGTTTTAGGGCGCCATTAAATAAGAGCAGGTGCTCTTGAAATTTAAGTGGTACTTCCACCTCCTCGAAAGGAGTATACGTATCAGGAGGTTCCTCTGTTTTGTAATAGTGGAAGTACTTAGTTACAGCATTTGCTGCTGGAAAATGTATCCATGAATAATATACCTCTGTCTGCCGATATTCGTGTGCCTCAATTACGAATATGACTGTGCCACCTCTAGGTGTCAGTCCATTTTCTATACGTTTTAAGGTTATAGATTTCCTTTTGATGACCGGGATGAGTATTATATCCGGGTCTGTGTCTTGTATAGCAGTATCAGCTGCTGCGAGTTCAGTTGCTATTCTAACTGTCTCTCTTTCTTCATCACTGTCTACCATTTTACCGACAGGAAGGTTATTTCTTTTGTTTGCAGATCAGGTTTCTTATGGAAACAAAGATTAGATGCACAATATTTTGGAACAGTGTATCCTTCAACGTTGACTAAACCAAGAACCATACATAGGAGTTTCCTCCTGCGAGGTCTGGCGGATATTACCTTTCACCCACTCCAGACGTCTTTGGAGTATTATGGGAAAAAAGGGGTCTGAGTGAAAAAGCACGACTGAGTTACTCTAAATGTCTTACGTTAGTTTTATCGCCCTTCCAAACGCGTTGGGCGCCATGTAGTGTAGTTCCTATTATCCCAATAGGCTCTGCGCATTGGAATAATACCTTCAATAGTATAGGCCTAGACCAGACGTTAACTAGGTCTACTACTGTCGATATTAGACTTAAAGTTTTGGGTTTGCCAGCTAGCTCAGAGTTCACTAGAAACTTTCTCGAATAGGCAAGGAGGGATTTAGTTTCTGACAACCATAGAACATGACAACTTTGCTCTCCCCTAATCAAGAGTGTATCTCTAGAGTCGTGTGAACAAAAGACAATTTATTTTACTCAGTCAGTACGTGCATTCTTAGTCTCACCAGATTGTAGAGAAAAGGAAGAGACTGGCGTGTTCAATAAAAGATGTTATTTATTGATCAGTCTCTTTTCTCATACAAGAGAAATGGATCGATATGATTGCAATACTTATGGTTAAGTAAAGTGCATACATTAAAAGCAGAAGTATAAAATAATACTGTAAAAACATTGATATGGTTTCTAAGCCATATGAAGGTTTAAAATGAATAAAATGAATACATACACATATACATTTGACTAATCGTACTCAACTGGTGTTTCTAACTACGCCTACCCCGTGTACCTGACCTAAGCCTAATACGTGGGCGGGGATAGAAAGTTACAGTTTAAGTTAAGTTTGTTTTGCCAAGTGACTGACTAAAGAATTCTCTGCGAGGGGTTATTCAGTTCTGTACCTGGAATCTAGGATGAATGAGGGATGGTATCTCTCGTCTCTGGTCTCGATATTCCAGGCTGCCTGCGAGGGCTACCCAGAAGCGACGGAGCTGGATTTCTTGGCAGGAGAAAAGGCAGCTTCTCGTTCTCAGCGCGTCAGGAAGGTGGGGCTGCGCCAGCGGGGTCTGCTCTGGGCTTCGGCAAGTCTGGCTGCTCCGATCTCGTCACCACCGCGTGTGTTTGCATAGGGCAATATCGGTAATATTTATACCTTTAAGGTGCCGAGATTGACGTAAGGATGGACATAGATACGTCAATAAGGATGTCATACGACCTGGTCGTTAGCACATTCTTTTGCTGAAGTTCTCGGTGAAATCAAAACAATGGCCGCAGGGTTTTTCCCAGGTCTGTCATAGGTTTGATTTGTTTTGAGAACTCCGTATGCCTTATCAGGGGCTGGAGGAATATCGCTTGTCTAATTAGATGGCAAGCGTTATGACCTAATCAGATAACACGTTCCTGTGCCGTAGTGTGGCTTTATCATATAACGGTTCCTGCATCATGGGGGTTTTCTGCCTCATGGGATGGCTGCTAGTTAACTTGTTAACCAGAATAGGGTCAGGAATAGGGGGATCGATACAGAACCTATAGGAATACATCACAAGGTGCTTGACACTAAACATATTTAATTTACTATTCCCACTCCAATTTATATATAAACTCTGGGAAGGTGCTGGACACTAAACATATATAATTTACTATTCCCACTCCAAACTATGTTAACTCAGGGAAGGTGCTTGACACTAAACATATATAATGTACTATTCCCACTCCAATTTATATTAAGTCAGGTAAGGTGCTGGACACTGAGCATATTTAATTTACTATTCCTACTCCAAATTATATTAACTCTGGGAAGGTGCTGGACAGTAAACAGTTATAATTTACTATTCCCACTCCAAAATATATTAACTCTGGGAAGGTGCTGAACTCTAGTTATATATTATTCACTATTCGCACTCCAAACTATATTAACTCTGGGAAGGTGCTGGACACTAAACATATTTAATTTACTATTCCCACTCCAATCGATATTAAGTCGGGGAAGGTGCTGAACAGTAAACATATATAATTTACTATTCCAACTCCAAACTATATTAACTCTGGTAAGGTGTTGGACAGTAAACGGTTGTAATTTACTATTCCCACTCCAAAATAAAGTAACTCTGGGAAGGTGCTGGACACTAAACATATATCATTTACTATTCCCACTCCAATTTATATTGTCAGGGAAGATGCTGGACACTAAACTATATTAAATCAGATAAGGTGCTGGAGACTAAACATAAATAATTTACTAGTCCCACTAAAAAATACATTAAATAATGTTACGTGATAGTCATTATCGATTTAAAAATAAATATTCATAAATAAAAATGATTCATCAAGATAAAATGCAAAACAACATACACATATAATTATAAAACCCACATATTATATATCATAAATACATATAATTTTATATTTACTGTAATATATATTAACATCCTAGCGGGAATGGGACCGCTCGACTGCCATGTGGCGGTCCCGCACCCCTGATCATGATGCGACCGCCACAGCGGCGGTCGCATCTGTTATTTTAACATTGCGGCGGGTGCTGCTGGCTGCAGCATCCGCCGCAATGGTAAAATGCCATGTTGTGCATTTTCATGCACAACGTGGCAGGCACCGCGCGGCTCCTGCCAACTTGTGCATGGAAATTATTCATCAAAATAAAATTCAAGACAACATACACATATAATTATAATACCCACATATTATATATCATAAATACATATAATTTTATATTTGTTTTACTATATATTAACATATTCATAAATTAACAAATATAGAAACAACACTAATTTATTATCAATATATTTATTGCCATAAATAAAAGTAATACATAAAATATTTTGTATTAATAATAATGATTACATTAGTTATAATATTTTAATTAGCAAATATATACTTCTCAAGAAAATATAAAATTATTGTTTTTAAAAACAATGAAAATCACTGTTAAAATTATAATATTAAAAATAATGTACACAAAACATTTAGGGGACTATTAGGATGGCAGGCGGACTCCTAGCGGGAACGGACCGCCCACCTGCCATGCGGCGGTCCCGTACCCCTGATCATGATGTGACCGCCACAGCAGCGGTCGCATCTGGCATTTTAACATTGCGGCGGGTGTTTCTGCCTGCAACACCCACCGCAATGGTAAAATGCCATGTTTTGCATTTCTATGCACAACATGGCAGGCACAGCGCAGTGCCTGCCACCTTGTGCATGGACATGTAGTGGGTACCATAGTTACCCCCCCAAGTGCACCCTCACCCTCTGGGGGCCTACAACGGGCCCGCAAAGCTAGTCCCTGCCAGCTGGTGGTGCCTGCTAGGCACCACCAACATATATGGGCCCCAGCTCCACCCGGCCGGCAATCATAACGATTGCCGACCGGCGGAAAAGCGGCGGACGGACTTTCCATCTGCCGCAATACCCACCACCATTGTAATGATGGCGGTTGGTAATTCAGGTTACGATGGAGTGACGGTCGCCACCGCCGGCACAGTGTTGCCAATAGTTACGCCATCTTAATCACCCCCTTAGTTACTATTTATTAAAACTGTAAAAATACAAACATCATGGGACCGGTTTCGGGGTAACACCCCTCTTCAGACAGGCTAGCTTGAATCCAGCAGCAAAGTGAGCAAGGGACACACGTGTGGGCATACCCTGCCCACTTAGGGTGAACCAAGCAAACACAAGGAGATGATGGACTCACTTTGTCACTGGATTCAAGCTAGCCTGGCTGATAAGGGCTGTTTCCGGTACAGGGAAGACATGGCTTGGCAGTTCAGGCTGGACTGTTCCCATGAGGCACAGGGTCAATACTGATTTGCATATAGCTGTGTCTAAACTGTGGTGGCTAAAAATCTAAGCTCGTATTTAAAAGATACTGGGTATTTTCTACACACTCTTGCAAACATCACGTGGAATCCAAACTTTATTATGGCAACAATTGATGTTGTATCAATATATACCTCAATAGAGCACAATATGGGTCTACAAGCTTGAGCCTACTTTTTAAAACGAAGAAAGAGCACTGAACTTCAAATTTCAGCCATGTTTTTGATAATGATAAAAATATGCCTAACCAACAATATTTTTTAGTTTGATCATGAGCTATACCAACAGCTCTGTGGTACTGCAAGGGGCAGTTCCTTCTCCCCGAATTTTGCCAATCTTGCCGTGGGCTGGTGGGAGAAGGAAATCCCCTGGGCCCTGAAAATCATCTCGCTCCGGAAAAAATTGTATTATGGATACGGTATATAGATGATTTATTTTGATCTGGGACGGTAAAAAATAAGAATTTATGGAATACTTTAATACACTAAATCAAAACCAAATAGGTTTATCTTTTACCTGCACAACAAGCCGAACAAGAATACATTTTCTGGACACAACATTGTATATTGACTAGGGGCAACCTTGTATCGAAAGGAAAACAACAACAAACAGCAATTTGCATGCAACAAGTTTTCATCCCCAACCCCTGCATTCCATATGGCATTCCATATGGGGAATTCGTGAGAATTAAGAGAAACTGCTCAAAAGATGAAGATGCAAAAATCAAAATAGCTGCAAGTGCAAAAAGGTTGAAAAATAGAGGATACAGACAGAGATATCTGAATAAAAGCATGGAAAAGGTGGAACGGTCAACACACACTGATATCCTGATGACAAAAGCAGAAAAAGAAAAAGAGAGAGTAAAAGAAAAAGGAGATTATCCAAAAACCGAAAATACAGAAAAAGCTTGATTCTAACATACAGCAAGGAAAGCTCCAAAATAACATAAGCTATCCAAAAATATTGGCATTTAATGGCACAAGACATCGACATTGGCAAAATCATTGGCGTTAGACCCCAAGTCACACATCGAAAAGCAGTATCATAAAAAGACAAAATTGTCCAAAGTCATTTTGTAAATGAAAACAAAAGAGACCTGGCTTACACAACAACAAATGGGATTCAAAAAATGTAATAACTGTAAGGCCTGCACAATTGCTACAAACAAGAAAGAAATAATAGATCCAGAAGGAAGAACAATATAAATAAATCACAAAATCACACGCACAACACAATTTGTAGTATATATAATACGATGCGCATGCGGCTTGAAATACTTTGGCAACACGACCTGCATGCTTAAAAAACGAATGCTGGAACATATCAGGGCTGTGAAGAATAAAGATACCAACTACGCCACATCAAAACATCTTGCAATATGTCAAAACAATGACTGGAAAAAAATTGAATATTTTGGTCTGGACACAATTCCACCAAATGAAAGAGTGGTAGACAGAAAAAGGAAATTGAGACAATTGGAGTCAAAATATATCATAAGGCTACGCACAAAGAGTCCTAAAGGCCTCAACAATGATGAGGAAATGTTCATTCATCTGTAGAAAAACACAAATGAAACATTTACAATATCTAGAGAGATGTCTTTCAGATCAACTAAGTGCTAGAACGTGCTACCTAAACATAAAGTACACAATGAACTGACATAAACAATTGGATACAAATCCTGGAATCAAATTTTGATAGTGGACGACTGTTGCTTTAATAGCACCATACATGTACTATACATGCGAGCACGATAAAAATGGTTTTGGATTACAATTTCCAAATCAGCAAACTAGAGACAAACGGAATCTCTATGCTTATACATGTGTAAATAGTAATATAAGACTACTACTTGAAAATTTTAATGCAACTATGCACAACCATAATTCAACACATTAGTCCCAATTGATAATGATTGTAAATAATTGTAAATATGTCAAAAATAAGTACAATGTACTATACATTTGACCAGTATAATTATGCCGCTAGGTTATAACAAGCAATGCAAATTTCAGGTTAAACTAACGTAACATAGAATGTTGGATAAAGTAATGTGTTTTTCTGTCTTTGGGTTACAAAGTATGAACTACTCCAACTCCTATAATGCAATGGGGTTGTTTTTAAACAGGAAATACTATAAAACAGATGATGATAGTAGTGTCTCCCTACAGTGACAAAGGCTGTGCAGGCCGAAACGCATCGGTTGACAGAATGGCTCTCTTTTGAATAATAAATTCATTAGGGAAAACCTGCTCTCGCTTCAAAGAAGCAAAGCAGGATTGATTTTGCAGAAGGGAAGCTGCACAGTGCTTCTTCAATCAGCCAAGAATGACCCATGCACTTATAAAATCACCCAGTCACTTTCTATGTAGTCATCTCAATCCCCAGATGTTACCCCATAGTCATGCGATCAGCTAGGTGTTACATATGTACTCATTTGATCCCCCAAACGTTACTGTTGTACTCATATAATCACCAATGCATTAGCTATACAGTGGTTCAATTACGCAGACAGTATGTTTGTAGTCTTTCAATCACGCAGAGACTACTCTTGTACTTATGTAATCACTCATCCAGTATTCATGCACTTATAAATTCACCCAGGCACTACCTTTGCAGTCCTGTATTCACTCAGATAGTACCTTAGTAGTTCTGTAATCACCGAGGCAGTACTCGTATAATATCACCCACTCACTTTTAATGTATTCCAGTAATTCTCCAGATATTACTGCTGCAGTCATGCAATGACATAGGCACTATGTATGTACTACTCCTACAGTCATGCAATCATGCAGACTGTACCTATGCACTCATGAAATAACACACACACTACCCTTGCAGTCATAGAATCATCCAGGCCCTACTTTTGCATTCATCTATTCAGCTAGGCACTACTCAATAACTCATCTATGCCTTCAAGAGCTATTCATACATGTATCCATGCACTGAACCTCTATGTCTGTAATCATGCAATTTGCCAGTCACTATCTATCCTCTCCTCCAATTTCCCAGTGACTACCCTTGCACTTATACAATCATCCAAGCACAAGTCATGGAGTTATGCAATCACTCAGGCAGATCTATTACATGTCTCAATGTGTTGGTTTCATTATTTTTCAGAAATATTGTATGCTTTTAGATATGATGATGATTTGAAAAGGTAGAAATGTATATATGCACGCTTTTAGGAGTATGAAGAGTCATATGGTTAAGTCATGCAATAGTGTTCTGCTTTATATCAGTCTAGGCCTTACAATTATGCAGTTATAAAAAGACCCAAATACTGTGCATGCAGTGTTTGAATGATCCAGGCTCTACATATGCACTGCTGTAATCACTCGGGTATTAGTGCGGAACTCATGCAATCATCTAGGCACTACTCATGCAATCACCAAGGAATTACCCATGCACTCTTCTAATCACGTAGCCACTACTCATGCACTTATATAATCAGTCAGGCACTAACGTTGTACTCCTTCAAACTCGGAGAGGATATTCTTGTACTTATGTAGTCACTCTGCCAGTAGTCATGCTGTTATGTAATCACCCAGGCACTACCTTTGCACTCCTTTATTCACTCAGGCACTACCTCAGTAGTACTGCAATCAGCCAAGAAGTACCCATGCAGTTATAAAATCATCCAGTCACTTTCTATATAGTCATGTAAATCTTCAGATATAACCCCTGTAGTCATGCAATCAGCCAGGTGTTAACCACTGCATTAGATATACAGTGATTCTATATCCCAGGCAGTATGTTTGTAGTCTTTCAATCACACAGGGAGTACTCTTTTACTTATGTAATTAATTAGTCAGTACTCATACACTTATAGAATCAGTCAGTCACTTCCTATGTAGTGATGTAAATCCTCAGATATTATCTCTGTAGTCATGGAATAAGTCAGGTGTTACCTAAGTAATACTTTAATGCCCCAGATGTTACTGGTTTCCTTTTAAAATAGTGTGTAAAATTATTTTAATCATAGTAAATGATTTAACAAGTGTATTTAAACTTTTCTTTATTTCCAGATACTGACCGTTATCATAACTAAAGATTCATCATGGCCAAGAAAGAAGAAAAGAAAAGGAAAGAAAGAAAACATTCTCATATTAAAAAAAGAGAAAAGAAGAAACCAGACAAAGTACAACATGTGACATTGAAGAAAAAAGCTTCTGTTAAGAGAACTAAAGATTTAGTTAATTGAGTTTTAAAGAAGATTACAAATTTAAAAAAGGACACAATATAAAGATATACAGAAACGCATGTTTAAAAGTAGAGTACAGCAACATTTAATAAAACGTTAAAAAAATTATTAGAAACGATCTGCTTTTTATAAAAAAAATAACAATTTAAAAGTGTAGTCGAAAAAGGCTTTTGAATTGAAAAGAAGATTGTTTATATTAGTTTTGAGCAGAATGAGAACACTCAATAAAAGAATGGACTTTATGAAGGAGAAAAGTAAAAGAAAACAACTGATCCATAGAAGTAACTTTTGCAAATTTTGGGGTGGGGAATGGAAGCACACTTCCAGTAGTGAAGTTTTTTTTTTAATGAAGAGAGCTATTTTCAACAAAATACATTAGTTCACGCAGTTGATCCCAATGGTCGTTCCTATGAGGTTAAAAATGGTTGTCCAATTGAAAAAGAAAAGACTGCTCTTAGAAACGTAGAAGAAGTAATAGCTGAAGAAGTTGAAGGGAGACGTTCTCAAGCTGCAGTGTATGAATGGGATTGTAGTAGCATTTGTAGTATACAACAGGAATCTATTGATATTTTTACAAATTCTTTACAAGAATACAGTAAAAAAAAGTGTTAAATAGAAGATTAAGATGTTGCAAGGATTAGTTCTTGTGAAGTCAGAAAATATGCTGGTTTGCAGGGTCATTCTCAAGCTTCCCTTTCTAGAAAAGTGTGTCGAAGTGTCTTTCATCATTTAAGAATGTTAGCAGTACATCAATCACAATTGCGGGAGTTAGTAAGAGATTGTACCATGTAAAGATTCCTGCATTATGTTTAGCTGAAATAAACACTGCTCTTTTGCAAGGTTCAGAATCGAATGTAAAAAAGGTTTGTGATGCTATACTGTTTCATTTTTTTGGTCCTGAAGAGGAGTGTAGAGAAGGTGAGAGTGTCATAAATGTAGGTGTTGAACAAGAAGTGGAAGATAGTAGTACTCACAAGTTTGCTGAAGAAATTACACAGTTTAAAGTAGTTTGTAGTGAAAAACTAAATTATGTTTGTATCTGTTGTAGATGTAGTCACTATAAAAATCAAACTAGGAATGTTGATGTGTATTTAAAAAGTGAAAAGGAAAACAATGATAAGTGGGGACAATTTGGTGCTTATTTGATGGTGGAAGGTCGTTTTGAGTTGGGTATTGATCAATGTATTTGTAAATATTGTTACAGAAAACTAGAAGAGAATAAATTGCCTGCTAGAGCTGTATATAATAATCTAGAGTTGGAAGATATTCCTTCAGAACTAGAAGATTTAAATACATATGAATGTATTCTAATTCATATGGGGCCTAAAACAGGTGAGCTGCAGATT
Source organism: Lissotriton helveticus (assembly GCF_964261635.1). Taxonomy (NCBI): domain Eukaryota; kingdom Metazoa; phylum Chordata; class Amphibia; order Caudata; family Salamandridae; genus Lissotriton; species Lissotriton helveticus. The sequence continues at coordinate 977,199,363 of NC_136063.1, forward strand.
TACTAAGAGGTTTAAAAGGAAGAGTTATCTATTTACCTTTGGATTAAAAAAAAATATTGAAACAGTTGGTGGAGATCGAGAAGAAACTGAACCTGCATTTATTCTAGTTAATGGTATACCAACAAAGAGTCGGAAAATATGGCAAGTGTTGGTAGATGTGAGCAAACTTAAAAAAGTTACATTATATCTTACACAGAACAATATTTATTATAAAAATATACCTCTGGACGAAGAATAAATATCTTTAGGAGATGACACAGAAATTTCAACTGGCAAAATTGAAAAAATTGATGTCTCCAGGACTGAACAAATTTATGAACATGAAAGTATTCATCCTTTACATTTAAAAGAAGGGATTGGAACTACTATTGAATTGTTACAAAGCAAAGGGAACTCCCAGGAGTGTTTGGGAAAGAAGTTTAGAAGCATGTTGTTTTCCACAGCTGTTCCCCACTGGAAAAGTAGACGATATGATGAACGACCTGTGCAGATTCCAGCTTCACAATATTGTACAATAAGATTATACTCAGAAGATCAAGATTTCAACAATGTATTCCATACATGTTTCATCTTTTGTTTGAAAGTGACTTGTCCTGACTGTCATATGCAGTGAACCACATATTAAAGACAGGAGTTAATCTTACATATCTTTCTGCAAAGGAAATAATGGACAAAGTGGAACAAAGAGATAATCATTTGGAATCTCAGTCGATTAATTTGATGGTGTGTCAACGTGGTGCAAATGGGTATTGGTATCTTCGTCACGGAGAACTGAAATGTATGCTCAGGAATTGAGGAACCCCTGCATGGTTTGTTACGCTAAGTTGTGCTGAATACGCATGGGACGATTTACTTGATTTTCTATGAGAAGCAAATTCAAATGTTAAAAAAATTGAATTCAAGACACCTGGAGAACTGTATTCCTTGGATCCAGTTAATGTGGGCAGATATTTTAATCATAGGTTTCAAGCAATGATGACTTTTATCTGCAGCAAAAATAACCCACGTCTTGGGGAAGTTATTGATTTATTTTGGAGAAAGGAGTACCAAGCCAGAGGTGCACCACATATACATACGTTATTATGGATTAAGGATGCTCCTAAATTTGGAACCGATTCTGATGAGACTGTTTTAACTTTCATTTAAGACTATGGGCCAGAGGTAGGTGGCCATTTACCGATCGGTAACGGCCGATTTTGGCCATTACCAACCGGTAAATGGGTTTTTGGTATGTAGGGGGCTACATTTACCGAATCGGTAAATTTACCGAATCTGTAAAATACCAAATCGGTAATTTTACCGATTCGGTAATTTCGGGATGTAGGTGGGACTCTTCAGAGTCCCTAAGGGCTTACAGATTCGGTATTTTACCACCCAATTCAATTGGGTGGTAAAATACCGAATCCAGGTGTGCATGCACATGTGTGCATGCACACCTATGCCATGTGACAGACAGACATGCCCTTAGGGCATGTCTGTCTGCCACATGGCACACATGCCAGTATTTGGGGTGCTAGAGGGTGTCAAAGTGACACCCCCTGCACCCTTGCTGGAATCGGTATTTACCGAATCGGTAAATACCGATTCGGTAATGCCCATTGATTCCTATGGGCTTCAATGCCCATAGGAATCAATGGGCATTACCGAATCGGTATTTACCGATTCGGTAAATACCGATTTTTACAGAATCGGTAATTCAATTACCGATTCTACCTACATCTCCCCCCTTCTATTTTACCGATTCATAAATACCGAATCGGTAAAATTCGGTATTTATGAATCGGTAAAATAGAATTACCTACATCTGGCCCTATGTTACCTGTGCTATTCCAAAAAGAAGAGGCGAAAATACCTTAAAACAGCAAGTTTTAAGGTTTCAAAATGATCGATGTGGAAAGTATTGCAGACGGAAATACAAGTCCAAGGAAATTTTTTATACAAAATGTCGATTTTGTTTTCGACGTCCAGTAATTTCCAAAGGAAGAGTCAACAGTTTTATGTCAGCAGTGAGACATGCTATCACTCGAAAATCTCCCAAAAATACTTACAATGTAAAGAGAAGTGAAGATTAAAACTATATTAATGACTGCAATCCAGTAATTTTGTCAATGTGGAATGCTAATACGGATATCCAGTATGTTGCAGATAATTCCATTTCTGTTGCTCCCTACATTACATCTTATATAACAAAATCTGACAAGGCGGAGTTAAAAGAAATGTGGGAAGTTATTTCACAAGAGAAGAGTCTAAGTAAGAAAATGTACAGCTTTAGTTTGAAGATGCTTTCACATCAAGAGATTGGATCCTACGAATGTTCGGATCGGTTGACATCTGCAAGTTTATATTCAAAGTTAAGAGGAATCATTTGGGTAAGTCTAGGTCTTGCTGCAACACAAAATCGTATATTGAAATCTGTACAAGAAATTGAATACTTGGCACTGAATGAACCAAAAAGTACAGATATTCTTAAAACAAATATGTCGGATACGTACTATCCTAACAGAAGTCCACATTTGGAAAACATATGTCTCTATGAAGTACTGCAATATTACACCTTTAAGAGAAATGTTACAGAAAATATAAATGAAGGAAAATATGCAATAATTAAATGGGAAGGATGTTTGGTAAAATGTGCCAAAGGATAACATATGAATCACAGGAAACTCCGTTGTGATACTCCAGATAAAAGAGAATTTTTTTATTTAGCACTTCAAGCCTTGTCAGACTAAAATGGAATTACTTGGAGATTTTGAGTGTTATGAAGATTTGTTCAATGCGTGTAAAAATAGCATTGAATGTACAATTTTTCTAAATTATCCGCAAATATTGTCCGAAGACATTAAGCAAAAAACTATGATTGCAGCTGAAATAGCTAGAGATAGTTCTCAAGATAGTCAGAGTTCTGCTGCACTAAGTCAAGATCCATTAGGAAAACCCATTGTTGAAAATGAAGCAGCAATAGCTATGAGTGAAGTGGAAATGGCTATGCAACAAGCCCAACAGGACACTATTGATTTGGAAAACATAGACGAATAACTGAATATTGAACAGAAAGGTATGTATCAGGAACTTACACAACAGATACAACATGGTTTACTGCATGAAAAGAAAGAATGACAATGCACATCATTTAAACCTACTCTTATGTCAGTGGGGAAGCTGGAACAGGAAAACATTTTTTGAATAAAGGTTTGAGAAGTTATCTACAGAAAACCACTGACTCACATTTATCTTATGTTGTAACCGCTACAATTGGGTTAGCAACACACAGTATTAAAGGGATTACATTACATTGTTTACTCATGTTACCAGTAGAACATGAAAATAAGATGGAATATCATAAGCTATCTGGAGAAGCTTGTTATGAGGTGTCTAAAGTACTGAAGAAAATTAAAGTTCTGATAATTGATGAGGTAGGCACGGTCTCAAACGTAATGCTTGCCTTTATACATTTACCAATGCAACCGTTTTTAAAAACAGACTATGATGTTTTATTTGGAAGAAAACATATAATTTTATTCGGCGAACTATTACAACTTACTCCTGTGAAAGGCCAACCAGTTTTTAAGACCCTTGTTCTTGAAGACACTAAAAAATCATTGGGAAATATTGGAATTGTGAACATTTGGTCTCATTTTGAATATAAAGAACTTATTAGGAATATGTGACAAGCAAGTGAGTAACATTATGGAATTATTCTTCAAGATATTAGAATTGGTGTCTTGACAAAGGATGGCAAAGAAGCTTTACAAAGTCGTCTACTAACAAACTTGTTTCCAAATGACAATTCTGCACCTGAAACAATGTACCAAACAATTGCAAAAAAGAAGTCTATAATTTGCCTTATGCCAACACTGAAAGAATGCTCTACATTCAATGAAGAACTGTTGAAACTGGAGAAACAATCGATAATGTAAAGGGAAGCCATTGATAAAATAGAACATGAAGGAGTTACTATTCTTCTGTCAGAGAAATTACTGTCAAAATTTGACTCTTGGGAAAACTCTATATCTAATACTGCTGGTTTGGAAAATACCTTATAGGTATGTGCAAACTGTAGGGTAATATTACGGCATAATTTAGATGTTGTAAAAAGACTCAAGAATGGAGAAATGGGAAAAGTTGTTGATTATGTAAAGTTTCATAACAGAGAAGATATTGATTATTTGAAGATTAAATTCAATCAGATTGAAGAGGTGAAACAGATTGGATGTTGTGCTGTTTGTTTCTTGCTTGTAAAATATTTGTATGCTCGTAGAAAACAGTTTCCTCTTTGTTTAGCATATGCAGTGACCATTGATAAATCTCAAGGTTTAAGTGTAGACAGTGCTTTAGTAAATATTGGAAGTTCAGTGTTTAAAGGGGGCATGGCATATGTTGCATTGTCTCGAGTAAGTACATTATCTGTATTGTATTTGATTGATTTTGATGAGCGAAAGGTGTAAATTGTGTAAAAGAGTATAATAGGTTAAGAAGACTGTATGCTCCTAACTTAGGTGAATATCCTATTTATGAAAAACGTGTGATATGTCCGAAATGAAAATATGAGAAAACTTCTAGTGACGTTGCAAGGAAGAAAATAATTCAGAAGAATAATGAGGCTGATAATATTGTGGGATATCAGTTAGAAAATAGTTCTGGAATCAACTGCTATGCTAATGTAATTGTGAACATTGTGCTTTTTTAGAAAATCTACAGCATGCAAATATGGAAAATCGAGAAAAAAGATTCTGTTCTCTGTTACGTAATATTTTTGAAAAGATGAAAACTGATCAAACAAAAACTCCATACTGCTTCTGGCATACGGCATCTTTTGGATATATGTACTAGTTCTTTACAAATTACACTTAATGTACAACAAGATGCTCAATAATTTCTTATGTTTATGCTTGCAGCATTGGAAGATGAAGGAATACCAATTGAAAATCTGTTTGGACTATGTTACAGATGGGAACATGAATATGAAGACTGTTCATTTTCTTCTACCACTCAAATAGATATTGAATGATTCATATATTTGACAAAACCAGATTGCAAATCATTGTCTTTTAACAAATTGGTGAAATCAGCTAATCAAGATATGAAATGTACTCACTGCAAATAGGAAATGTTGTCAACATTATTTATAGAAAGAGTTGGACAATATATAATTTTAATGCTACAACATTGTACAGCAGATGGAAGAAAATTGGAAAACAAAATTAAAAATGTTTTGGCAAGTCAAGTGTCAATTTCAGGAAGAACTTTTAAAGCAGTGGCTAATATTTCCCATGATGGACCTAGTTCAACATCTGGACACTATACTGTGCATTTAAGATGCAATAAAGGTTGGACACTTTGTAATGATGCCCATTTAGAATTCAAATGTCGGTTGCCCTATGAATTACCAAATTCATATCTAATAGTTTTTATGCCAAATTTCTGAAAACATAATCCGGCCAATTGTGAAGATGTCAATATGAATTAACAAGTTTATTTCAGATATTGCAATGCAAATGAATTTACAAACGTCATTTGGCCCATTGGGAAGATATCAAAATGAATTAACGAGTAGTTTGTTTCGCATATTTTTAATGGAAACAGTTTGGAAAACATGATTTGGCCTATTGGGAAGATGTGACCAATTACTGTATTTATTTTTATTTCGGTTCATTGATATTGCATTTGGGAAAATTGTGATAGAAAAAAGTAGTTAATATATTTGGTGTTTTTTATGCAATGTAAATGAAAGTGCTTATTTTTGAGAATGTAAACAGATAGTTGTTGTGAATATTTTGAACAGACATTTTTTTTTGACAATCTTATTGATTGTATTTTTTAGTCCGCTGTTTTATGATGATGAACATTGAAATCACTGTGTATGGTGAAATTCAATATAATCTGAAAACAGCAAAAAACGAAAACCTGAGTATGTAATGTAATGTTAAAATGATGTTGTGTTCTTAATATCTAATACTATTTGAAAAAACAGCATTTTTCCTTGTCTTTTACAGGAAGTAAAACTCAAATTTGAAAATATTTTAAATTTAATTTACAACGAAACAACTATAAATGAGTTTGGTATCTACTTCAAAACAGAAGGTAAGATTAAATAATGTAATAACCATACAAATATGAATTTATGTTTACAGTCACTTTTATTACAGTCATTCAATTTTTGAAACTCAATCATCTCACTCCTCAAATCAACCAACTAGTAACCATGCACTCATGCAATCACCTAGGCATTTCCTATGGACTTAGAAAATCATCGAAACAATACATATCCACTTACAAAATCACCCAGGGACTTCCAATGCACTTCATGAAGCACCTAGGTACCACTCATGCAATAACACACACAGTAGCTATACATTGCTGTACCTCTTGTACCTAATTCTGTACCTCAGTTGCTTCTTTCTCTACCTCTCTTGCCTGTTTCTGTAGCCCTCTTGCCTCTTCCTGCACCTCTCTTTCCTCTTTCTGTAGCTGTCTTGAGTCTTTGTTCAGCTCTGTTCAATCATTCTGCAGTTCTCTTGCTTCTTTCTGCACCTTTCTTGCTTTTTTCTGTAACCCTCTTCCCTCTTTTGGCACCTCTCTTGCCTCTTTTTGCACAACTATTTACTTTCTCAATATCTCTCTTTACTCATCCATTCCTTCAGGCACTATACAAGAACCTATCCAATGACCCAGGCCTTAGCATTTCACTTATACTTTCACTCAGGTACTTCGTACACACTCATGCAATCACCCAAGTACGATCCTTGCACTCATGCAATCATCCAGACACTAACCATGTACTTATGCAACCACTCAGACACTACTATTGCACTCTATAGTTCACTCAGGCACTACCTGTGCACACATTCATGCTCTCAGGCACTACCCACACACTCATCCAATGACCCAGGCATTACTCTTGCAGTCATCCTTTTACTCAGGCATTACCTATGCACTGATCTAAGTACCCAGACATTACCCTTCCGCTCATGAAGTTACTCAGACACTATTCATGCACTCCTCAAATCACCCAGTCTGTGCCCCTGCACAGTCTGTGCCCCTGTACTTATGCAATCACCCATGCACTCCCCGTGCATTCCTGTAATCATACCAGGGACTACTGATGCACTTGTACAATCACTCAGGCACTATTCATCCATGCATGCAATAACTCAGGTACTATCCATGCACTATTGCAATCATCCATGCACTACTCACACACTCCTGTAATCACCCAGACAATACTCATTCCCTCCTACAATTAATCAGCTGGTAGCCTTAAACTCGTCCAATCACCCAGCCACTATCCATGCACCTATAAAATAACCATGCACTACTCTTGCACTCCTGCAGTCACCCAGACACAACCCATGCACTTGTCCAAACACCCAGGTATTACCTATACACTCACGCAATCACTCAGCCCATGAGGAAGAGGAGTGAATCCTTGAAACGCGTCGGCAAAAACGAAATGCTAATGAATGTGAAAGGCAGACTGCATTTTTGAAAAACCAGATGGTTAAACGCTTGTAGAGTGACCCCTCGCTGTACAAGGGTACTTTGGAGAACAAATGTTGCACGCGGCGACCCGACTGCGGAGGGGAGCACCATCAACAGCTGGTGAGGACAGAAATTGCCGGTTGTGTGAGGCAGAGGCTCTGCACTGTTCAGAACCGAATGCACAGCGTTTTTTATGCCTAAATTAGTCTGCTTCATGTTTGTACCTACTAAGGAAAGAAAACAGTAAAAAATTAACATTGCACATTTGAACTTACTACAAGCATACCTATGCTCGTTTTTGAAACTACATGTTCCATAATGCATGCACTGAGCTGACGCCCACTGGGGGTGGCATGGACACCAATAAAAGTGCAAATTACAATCATGCGGGCTTCAGATGTGCTTTGTTTCTGCCCATGAGGAAGAGGAGTGAATCCTTGAAACGCGTCGGCAAAAACGAAATGCTAATGAATGTGGAAGGCAGACTGCATTTTTGAAAACCAGATGGTTAAACGCTTGTCGAGTGACCCCTCGCTGTACAAGGGTACTTTGGAGCACATATATATATATATATATATATATATATATATATATATATATATATATATATATATATATATATATATATATATATATATATCTGTCCAAACCCCTCCAGTTAAGAAAATATATATGTATATACACGCACATACACACACACATACCCTTAGGGACATTTGCCCCTCCGGAAGTAAGATGAGTGGATGGCTGCATTGGTAAAGAGCTGGGCGGTGCTGCAGGTTCTAGCTGGGGACGTATGCAGCTGGAGACACGGACGGGCCATTGGTGAGGTCGGGGTGCTTTGCCTGCAGTTCATGCTGCTTTTCTCTACCGCTGCAGGAAACTGGGAGACTGGACAGATTATCTTGAGCTCTGTATCACGCAGTCACATGATCTGCGCGCGCCGGCGACTGAGAGCTGTTGACCGGCCTTGCAGGTAGTCGTCCCTCGCATATGAAGCTGTGCGTTGGCGATACAAGCGGTCTAATAAGCAGATGACCAAAGCCAGGAAGGCGGCGGTGACAGCGTTCAGGGTGGGTGGGAGCGGAACTCGGAGGCTTTGTCACTTGGTGGAGTGGCCCCGGTCTGTGGTTCAGGTTGGCAGGTAACCGCACTCCTGTGGCAGCAACATGTGAATCAGCTGTCAGGCAGCTCCGGCGACTTTGGGAGAAAGCAAGACACATCGTTGGTGGTGATATTGATCTCAGCCCGGGAGAAGAGCCCTATTGGGGTCGGAGTGCTGCGGCAATGGCCGCATAGACTGTTGTTGACATCCGCTGTGCGGTGACCGGCTGGACCTGGCGGCCCTCCACACTGTAGTTAGGGTGAGGCGATGGCGACGAAGCCTGACTCGAAGGGGGCGAGGCAGATGCAATCTAACAAATTGGATTGCTACGCGATGCCCAAGGGATCATCGGTGGAACCCAGGAAGACCCAGTCGGTGGGAGATGGTCTTCGAAATGCTCCAACCGAGCCAACGTTGGCAGTCATCATGGCAGCAATCAATGGAGTTCAGTCTTCACTGGGTGGCAAGATGGAGTCCTTGGACAATAAATTAGATCCGGTTACTATTGAGGTGAATTTGATACGCGCAGATCTTACAAGAGCCAACGAAAAGGTGAAGTCGCTTGATATCAAGACGGCGAGCCTGACTGACGATGTTGCGGAACTACAGCAGGAGGTGCACGCCCTCAAAGCCTCTCGGGAAACAGCGGTTCGGAAGCTGGATGACTATGAGGGGAGAGCCAGACGCAACAACGTGCGCATTCTCGGAGTGCCCAAGTGATCGGAAGGTCAGACACTGGATCTGTTTGTTGAAGACATTGTTCTAAACCATCATAAGACGAAGGGTCTCAGCAACTTTTTACAATAGAACGGGCCCACAGAGTACCAGGGGGGAGACCCAGACCTGAGGTGCCCCCCCGCCCGACGATTGCCAGAGTACTTACTTTCGAGATCGGGATGCCATACTGCAGGTGGCAAGAACAGGACCCCCCACTGCGGTATGAAAATGCGACGCTCTCCTTCTTCTCGGACTTCACCCAGACTGTCTAGAAATTAAGACAAAGTTTCCTTCCAGTGAAGAGGAGGTTAAGGGATAAAGGGATGCGATATGCTATGATGTACCTAGCTCGTCTGCGGAAGTGGAGGGAAAGGCCTGGTTCTTGGACAATCTGGAAGTGGCAGCGGACTGGATCGATGGTCTGCCAGTGGTTGGGGCTGAGGAACGTGAATCCAGATCTGGTGAAGAGAGACTTGAACAGTAAGACTGTTGCTAGGGATCCACCAACACGGGTGGTGAGACTAGAATGTCAAGACAACCAAGTAACCCACCTCTGGGTGGCAGAATAGATCCTACTCAGGAAATGTATAAGCACAGGGCTAATGAAGCTATATTGGGGACGGGGGAGGAGCAGGGATATGGTTACCTCCCCATTACTACTTTTAGTTATCTGATTAGGGGAGTTACCGGGCGGATGGCACACTGCTAGTTGGGGATGGGGGTTTGCCTTATGCAGGGGTGCAGGGAGGAGGGGATTCTGGAATGGGCTCAAGTTGTTGTTTCGTTTTGTGCATTGATGGCGTTGTATATTCGTTGTTTTCTATTCCTTCTTTTGCATCAGGTGATTATATTGTAGCGATATGCCGTTTGCAAGGGTCAGATGGCACAGGATAGTCGAGGATCGGGAATGAAAGTCCTGAGTTGGAATGTGAATGGTTTGGGCGACAAGATCAAGAGAGGGATGGTTAGTCAGCTTATTAGGCGACACTCCCCAGATGTGGTACTGCTGCAGGAGACGCACCTGGTAGGCAATAGATGCATGGCTCTCCATAAAGGGGGATATAAGTTGGTGGCGCATGCCGGGTTCACGTCCGGATCCAGGGGGGTTGGGATTTTGGTTAAAAACTCCTTTCCCATGTCAGTGCAGGCCATGTGGCTGGATCAGAGGGGCAGATATGCGGGGGTGTTGGGGCTACAGGGGGTTAAGACGGTCACCTTTCTATCTAGATATATGTGCCACCAGGCCTTCAGTCTGATACTTTCCGAGACCTGAGCTCTGTTTTTCTTACGTTACCCCTGGGCAGTCTAGTTCTGGGGGGGGACTTCAATACTGTATTGGATGGAGAGGTTGACCGCAGCCCGCCACGAGTGCTCAGGCAATCGCAGAGATAGCTCTTGGAATTCCTGGAGATGCTGGGATTGGTTGATAGTTGGCGGATACGTAACCCAACGCAAACACATTTCACTCACATCTCAGCAGCACACAGTAGTTTGTCCAGGTTGGATTACATATTGCTGCCGGCAGCAATGGCTGCAATGATTCATGATGTGCAATATCTTGGTTGGGGCATCTCTGATCATTCCCCTCTGTGGTTACAGCTCACGCTCGGATGACCGGCGGTTGGTAGGGTAGCTCCTATCAGCATTTGGCAAATAAAAGACCCGGCCATTAAAAAGGAGGTACTTCAGATGTCGGAACGTTACTTCCAAGTAAATGTAAATGTAAATGTATGAAACTTATATAGCGCAGGACTTACCCTGGGGCATCTCCGCGCTTGCTTAGGGAACCCGTCCTGGTATTCCCCTGTGAGAGACCCCGGCAGGGTGTCCACAAGGTGAAAGCCAGGCATCCCGCCGCGAGGGGCCGATGTGGAGATTAAGCAAGCTATTGCCCAGAGTCGCAGAGTGTGACCCCGTGAGTCGAGTAGGCACCGGAGCGAGAATTGTCGAGACCGTGGAATTTATGAGCCCGAGACCCGCCGAGGCGGGGAATCGAACCCTGGTCCACGGTCGATCTCAGATTCTGGGTCTGCCGCCTCTAACCACTGAGCCACACTTCTCCACCAGTAAATGTGGGGACAGTTGCCTCGGCGCAATCCCTCTGGGAAGCCTAAAAAACGCTAGCAAGAGGTGAGGTCCTATCTCTTGTCGCCGGGAATAAGAAGAAAAATCAGACAGAGATAAATCAGAAAGAGGCAGAGGTCATAAGTTTGGAGGAGAGAGTTGCGAGGTCACAAGCGCCGGCAGACCTCCACTTACTCAGACTCCCACAGGAGGAATAAAAAGGCCTAGCGAGAGATAGAGAGATTGCTCGAAATAATGCTGTACAGAGCCACATATATGAACATGGTGATAAAGCCGGTAAATTGATCGCGTGGCTCGAGCATGGGGAATGGGCATCTAGGCTGGTACCTGAGTTAGAAGGATCGGAGTCAGATAAGGTCAGCTCTGGGTCCCCCACTGATTGCTGTCCTCCCCTGATTCTTCGCGAGGCTTTCACAGCCTGTCCGCTTCCCCCCTTGGGACTTTTGAATATGTCCTTGTCCTCTGGCCTGGTCCCCAGTTCTTTTAAGGTTGCTGAGGTCGTGCCTATTTTTAAAAAAAACACGGCGGACCCCACGGCCATGAGTAATTTTCACCCCATTTCCCTTCTTCCCTACCGCAGTAAAGTTCTTGAGTCTCATGTCACTTATACTCTGAGCTCATTCATTGAACATTCCCAATATCTCGACTCCCAACAGGCAGGTTTTAGACCAGCCCACTCTACGGAGTCAGTCATACTCTCAGTTATGGAGGAACTGCGGAGAGGGGCGGACTCTAACATCAGCCAGGTTTTGGTGCTCCTGGATTTGTCGGCCGCCTTTGACACGGTCGACCATGATATTCTGATCGACCGTGTCAGGGAGGCCGGCATCCGGGGCACCGCTCTGGACTGGGTTCGCTCCTTTTTGACCAACCGCCATCAGGCGGTCCGGCTCTCTCAGTTCACTGCTGACAGGGTCGGCCTAACATCTGGTGTCCCGCAGGGTTCCTCCTTATCCCCTCTTCTTTTTAATTTATACCTGACCCCCCTTATTCGGTCCTTGCGCGGCAACCATGTCACCGCGTTTAACTATGCGGATGACATTCAGTTGATTTTTAATATTGATGGCTCGGCGGAGTCCATTTTTAATTTCCAGTCTAGCCTCTGTCATATCAGCGACTGGATGGGGGTCAACCACCTCAAGCTTAACCCCAACAAGACAGAATTGGTTCTTGTCGGGGGAGCTGCCAACCCATGGAAACCTACTTTTTGGCCTGTTAGCTTAGGTCTTCCCCCTAGTCCATTTGAAAAAGTCTGGGTGTTATCATCAGTAACGATCTCACGATGAAGCCCCAGATCAATGCTGTAGTCTCGTCTAGCTTCTTCCAGCTGCGTAAAGTCCGGAAGATTACCCGTTTTTTGACCACTGAGGCCCTTACTCTTGTCCTTTTAGCTTTAGTCATTTTGAGGATTGACTATGCCAATTCTCTTTATGCAGGTATTCCGGCCTATCTATTGAAGAGGCTGCAGCTCGTCCAGAACCAGGCTGCACGCCTTATTTATCATCAACCCAGGCACCAACATGTGAGTCCTTTGTTAAAGTCCCTCCACTGGCTCCCTGTGTCCGAGCGGTGCAAATTCAAGCTAGGCTGTACCATCTTTAAGTCCCTCGCTGGTGTGAGTCCTTTTTTTATTTCCTCACTACTGCACCCTTATGTTCCCTCTCGTAATCTCCGTTCCTCCTACCTGGCCCTACTTAAGGTCCCGGTTTTTAAACGTAAGAAACATGGAGGATTAAGATTTTCTTTTCGTGCTCCCTCCTTTTGGAATTCACTCCCTTTAAGCATTAGATCTGCCTCTTCCTATGCACCTTTTCGGTCCCTTCTTAAAACTCACTTGTTCTGCAATGCTTATCATTAACGCCTTTCGTTCTGTGGACTTTCTCCTCCCTGTTGCTCGAGCGCCAAGAACCCGCTAGGTGTTAGTTGCGCTTTAGAAATTATTTTTACATTACATTACATTACATTAGATAAAGTTACAGAACCACAGGCTGTAGCTGACGCTTTTTCGGAGTATTACAAGAAGGTTTATGCCGGCAGTAGGTTTACTGAGGCTGAGAACAGCGCAATGATCAGAGATATTATTATGCCGGGGTTGTCGGAGGAAGATAGGTGCTATCTGGACTCTCCTTTCTCCAACGATGAGGTTGCGCAGGCTATCAGACAGATAACATCCGGCAAGGCGACTGGCCCTAACGGGATACCGATTGAGCTGTATAAATTAAATGCCCACAGGCTCACCCCACATGTCCGAGCCATGTTCTTGGAGAGTAAGGAGAAGGGTCAGCTTCCATACGACCAGCGAGTGGCAAATATAGTGGTCATACACAAGACGGGGAAGCCCAGGACACATTGTTCCTCTTATAGGCCTATTTAACTCCTTAATGCAGAGGCAAACAATTTGGCAAAACTACTCGCCATTCGGTCGGTTAAAGTAATCACGACTTTGATCCACCCGGATCAATCTGGTTTCATGCCGCGTCTTAATACGGCGCTGAATTTGTGGAGGTTGCACAGTGTCCTTGGGGGCTCTTCGAAGATACATGAACCGACGGTCTTGGTGTCTCTAGGCGCCACTCTGGCATTTGATAGGGTTGAATGGAGTTATTTATTTGCAGTGTTGGCTAAGCTGGGTTTTGGAAGTGAGTTTATTGGATGGGTGTGGCTATTATATGCAAACCCCCTGGTCAGGTTGGTCATCAATAACTGTAGATCTAATGATTTTTCATTGGAGTGGGGCATGAGACAGGGATGCCCGTTGTCCCCGTTGCTCTTTGCTCTTGCAATGGAGCCATTGGCGGCCTGGGTCAGATGGGATAGATCGATACATGGCTTGAGATGGACACCAGAATGGGAAGATAAGATCTCACTATATGCAGACGACGTTTTTCTCTATTTGACTAATTGCAGAGAGTCCCTGGGCAATTTTCTAGATGTGCTAGCCATTTTTGGTAAGTACTCAGGATTAACTATAAACTGGTCAAAGTCAGTAATTTTTTGTCCTTGTAGGCTACTCACCAAGGATCTCGCAGTCATGCCCAATTCAGGTTGAGACAGTAGGATTTAAGTATTTAGGTATATATAACGCTTGATTCACAGTTACGATACGCCAAAAATGTGGCTTCCCCATTGGAGAGCTCTTCCACTGTCATTGCTTGAAAGGGCCGCTCTCTTTAAGATTATGACTTTGCCTCACTTTCTGTATGCCCTGCAGAACTCGATGGACCCGGTACCAGCCTCCTATTTTAGGGAAATAGAGACAGAGGCAGCTTCTGTGGGACGGTAGACCCCGACTAGCTTTCATTAAATTAACTCACCCGCAGTACGATGGCAGAATCGGTCTCCCAGATTTAAGTAAGTACTATTGGGCTTCACAGCTGGCTGCTGTGAACCATATCTACTACGGACCCCCGGGAGATCTAGGTTATGCCATGGACCGTGGACTGGCTCCGGGTGGAATGATAGACAGAGCTCTATATGCCAAACCAGGGAAGTTTACACCATCTGGCCCAACTGCGCATGCGATACAGGTGTGGCACGCGGCTAATAGATATTTAGGTTGGGAAGGCAAATTGACGTTGGCCACTCCTCTGCTGAATTCGGAGAAACTGGGGAGCCTGTGGAAATCTAAGGCGTTCGATAAGTGGAATCTTATTGGGATCACCCAGATAAACGATGTATGAGGAAAAGACCCGATACACACATTCGACTCTCTTAGAAAACAGTATAGTCTACACGATAATGAACACTATCGATACCGGCAAGTGACACATGCTCTCCTCACCCACATTCCCAGAGATACGTTGCTCCCGGAGGCGTCGCCTCTTGAAGACTGGGTGCTAGATGCATACCTTCCCGAAAAAACTATCTCTTTGATATATAGGAAACTGGTCAACAGTATGGAGAGCCCGCTGGAGCGAATTAGAGCCCAGTGGAACGTAGATGGTTTGGAATTAGATGACGTAGATTGGGTGGATTGTTTTTCAAAATAGTGACCCAATATACCCTTGTAGGTATGGGCAATGAAAATCTCAAAGTAAAAGGTATCTACAAGGGGTTTTGTTTGTATTAAATATATTCTTTAACTTTAAGTGATTTTAAGTAAGTCACAAATGAACAAACTTCACAGTGTTCACCAGATCAACAATAATGAAAATCAATTTCAAGGAAGATAAAGCACACGGTAAATCCTATTTTATAGCAAAAATGATTTTATCTAATTTTCATCATCTTAGATTACAAGAAAGGGTACAAAAAAGGGGGAAAGAATATCAGCAAATAAAGTCATTTACATATATACAAAGTCAATTTGAGAATATATGTCATCACGTACATAAGCTCCTAAATAATTGTAAAGCAATAGTTAACTAAACATAGAAAAAAATTGCTCAGCAACTGTAGAGTTTTCTTGGGAGTTGATGGAACTGTCGACGTTTGGGTCTTTGTGGCGTCAGTCCCTTAGACCATCCTCAGGACAATGATTTGTTTTGCAAGATATAAAATAGACCCTGTATAATGTATTACAACATATTAGTTTACTCCTCATATTGTATTGTATCAGAAAATGATGTATCAGGAAGGACCGTGTGCTTGGAGAAAGAAAAGTTCCATATGTGCCAAAAAATCACATCTGTGCAGAACCCAAGTGAAATACTAGTGTTTTGTTTAAAATGTCACCACCTATATCCAGGTGTAGTGGCTAGAGTGAACAAAGAACTCTAATGCTTACTTGGTTGTACAAGCCGAAGTTATTAATAAACTTCGATGGATCTGTGGTTTGAAGAAACACCTAGGAATCAATTCAGGTGTTGGACATCCAATCAATGTTGAAGCCAGCGTTAATTTTGCTTCAATCCTTCAAGAAACGGCACCGCTACGTTTCTACAGGTAAAGGGAAATGAGTCATAACTAAAGCTTCGAAGTGTTTATATCAAAATAATCGAGGTATGAGTAACACAATTTAAAGGAGGGCTCAGGGTGCGGAAATGGTCTATATCAATAAGTTAAGACCGAATATTTTCGAGAGGCCATCATCATTGCACAAATAGTGAATGGAAAGTCACATCATTGGCAACATCCTATTGTATGATTAGCAAGAATGTGGTCAATCTATTGTGTTGACAAACTTTAAAAGCGTGCCACGGGATTGCACTAATTCCTTCTTATTATGCATGTCGACACCGATTAAATAAAAAACAGGGCATCGACCAACGTTCGTGAATCTAAACTGGCATAAGAAAACGCCACATTTAAAATCAAATATTGTTCTATAAGGATGGAATGCCTATTGAATCTGACAATCTCATCCATTGTTTCATTACATCAAAGTTATCATAGATGTGTCATGATGCTTTAAGGTCACAGACTTTTAGTAAGGTGAAAGGGCGAGCATTAATCACGATTATGGATTCACGCTACTTACAATTTTGACGGCGATTTGTATGCTTGAAACAGGTGCGTGCCACTCGTGCACCGACCGAGGAAACACCACTGGTGGGAACCGACCAGGAGCAACACACGCGGTCACTCCATGTGTAGTATTAAAACTTGCTACCCGGAAGTGAATAAAGCATTCTTGGATGGTGAGTGATGTTGTACGCTAGGTAGTGTGATTATGGCGGCCATCTTAGACTTCCTAAAGATTGACATAAAGCAACATACGCTTGGGCTTTATATAAAGTTTCCTTGGTCATCAGATGTTAATATTTGGTTAAGAATTAGCAACAAACATACTATATAAAGAATTATTTGATTAAACATCAAGCTTATGCAAATGAATATATACTGATATCTGTTCATCATGTTGGCTGATTTGTAACAAGTCAAGGATGTTAGTCTATGTCTTACAATGTAATATGAAATGTAACATGATCTATCCAATCGTTTATTTTCAAACTCCTTGATTATATATTATGAAGATAGAAATTAAGCAATGTATGTCACTTAGAAATATCAAGTAACCAAGTACCTATATATTGTTAATATATGCTGCAATATCCGGGTAAGGTTAGACTCAAAATTGACCTCTCTATTTATAATCTAGATATGTATACATACTTCATTTAAGAAATGGACAAAACTAGCTATGCAGAACCCAGTTAAACATATAACTAGATGTACTACACCAATCTCTATTAAGATAACCATCATTAACATATAGTTCACATAATCATTGCGACAGACGGTGACTTCTTCCGCTTTATGTCAATATTTAGGAAGTCTAAGATGGCCGCCATAATCACACTACCTAGCGTACAACATCACTCACCATCCCAGAATGCTTTATTCACTTCCGAGTAGCAAGTTTTAAAATCACACATGGCGTGACCACATTTGTTGCTCCTGGTCGGTTCCCGCCAGTGGTGTTTCCTGGGTCTGTGTACGAGTGGCACGCACCTGTTTCAGGCATACAAATCGCCGTCAAAATTGTAAGTAGCGTGAATCCATAATCGCAATGAATGCTCGCCCTTTCACCTTACTAAGAGTCTGTGACCTTAAAGCATCATGACACATCTTTGATAACTTTGATGTAACGAAACAATGGATGAGACTGTCAGATTCAATAGGCATTCCATCCTTATAGAACAGTATTTGATTTTAAATGTGGCGTTTTCTTATGCCAATTTAGATTCACGAACGTTGGTCGATGCCCTGTTTTTCATTTAATCGGTGTCGACATGCATAATAAGAAGGAATTAGTGCAATCTCGTGGCACTCTATTAAATTCTAACAACACAATAGATTGACCACCTTCTTGCTAATCATACAATAGGATGTTGCCAATGATGTGACTTTCCATTCACTAATTGCGCAATGATGATGGCCTCTTGAAAGTATTCGGTCTTAACTTATTGATATAGACCATTTCCGCACCCTGAGCCCTCCTTTAAATTGTGTTACTCATACCTCGATTATTTTAATATAAACACTTTGAAGCTTTAGTTATGACTCATTTCCCTTTACCTGTAGAAACATAGCGGTGTCGGTTCTTGAAGGATTGAAGCAAAATTAACGCTGGCTTCAACATTGATTGGATGTCCAACACCTGAATTGATTCCCAGGTGTTCCTTCAAACCACAGATCCATCGAAGTTTATTAATAACTTCGGCTTGTACAACCAAGTAAGCATTAGAGTTCTTTGTTCACTCTAGCCACTACACCTGGATATAGGTGGTGACATTTTAAACAATACACTAGTATTTCACTTGGGTTCTGCACAGATGTGATTTTTTGGCACACATGGAACTTTTCTTTCTCCAAGCACACGGTCTTTCCTGATTCATCATTTTCTGATATAATACAATATGAGGTGTAAACTAATATGTTGTATTACATTTATATAGGATCTATTTTATATCTTGCAAAACAAATCATTGTCCTGAGGATGGTCTAAGGGACTTACACCACAAAGACCGAAACGTCGACAGTTCCATCAACTCCCAAGAAAACTCTACAGTTGCTGAGCAATTTTTTTCTATGTTTAGTTAACTATTGCTTTACAATTATTTAGGAGCTGGTGTAGGTGATGACATTTATTCTCAAATTGACTTTGTATATATGTACATGACTTTATTTGCTGATATTCTTTCCCCCTTTTTGTACCCTTTCTTCTTGTAATCTAAGATGATGACAATTAGATAAAATCATTTTTGCTATAAAATAGGATTTACCGTGTGCTTTATCTTCCTTGAAATTCATTTTCATTATTGTTGTTCTGGTGAACACTGTGAAGTTTGTTCATTTGTGACTTACTTAAAGTTAAAGAATAGATTAGGTGGAGGCAGTTTCCTCCCCGAAGGTAGTGGCGATTCAGATGAGGCTCCGACTTGTGCAATTAAAGATTCTGCATAGATCATATGTAACTGGGCCTCGGCTGGTGCGAATGGGGCAAGGGGGGGGATGGAGAGTGTGGGAGAGAATGTAGAGAATCTGACACCTTTATGCATATTCTCTGGCACTGTGAGGTGATACAGACATTTTGGACGAAGATTCATGATGAACTAAAAGAGATATTGGGAGAGGAAATACGACCAGAAGGCCGAAGGTGTCTGTTGAATGTTGTCTTGGGGGAAGAGGGTACTCTTAGGGCTGCGCTGAGAATAGAAATCTTTTGCAATCTAAAAGTACAATCCACGTTTTTTAGGTCTTTTTTATGTGCAATTGACACTTTCGGTCTTAGTTTAACTCCCGCTTCTCCAATTCCTAAATCTGGTTTGAAACAGTTCTTAACCACAGCAATGCTACAGCAATTCTCCCTCAGCACTGGAACTCATTTATTCCCATTGTTCATGACGAGCTCAGCTCATCATGAGCACACGAGCAGTGTACTGCATGACGAGCTGAGCTCCTCATGAGCATGGAAGGGGTTAAAGAAATTTAGATCCCCTATTAGTTTAGCCAGAGACATCGCTTTAAGTAAATCTAGGCCCAGTAACGTGGCGGTCAGTGGGAGTACACTGGAGAATAAACCCCAGCCTTATTTAACTTGGAATATCCCTCATGGGATTAGACGGCTGATACTCCTACTGAGATTTAATCTGCTGCCTTTAAGAGACGTCACTGGCATCTGGGATAAAACACCTAGAGAGAAGAGAATCTGTGAACTGTGCCAGTTGCAAATCCAAGATCTTAATCATGTGTTATTTGCATGTTCAAAGCTGCAAAGTGCAAGGCGAGTGTTTTTTAAACCAGTATTTATCAAATTTAATATTCACTCTGCTCAGGATGCACGTTCTCTGGTTTTGTCACCCCCGAATGAAATGGTTTGTTTTAAGATATACCAATTTTTAGAACATTTTTGCTTATTTACTAGAATTATGTCTAACAGTAGTACCCTGGTTTTGTTTTAATGTCTACTGGTTGGCTATTTAATAGTTTCATGTATTCATTGCATTATTTGTACATTACTTAGTATGTATATATTTTAAATTTTATTGGCCGGTTATGTGATTGTTTTACGTATCATAGCATTATTTACACATTTCACACTATGTTTGATATCATGTTATAGTAATGTATAAGGAAGGAATTTTGTACTGTATGCAATGTCTTTCTTTTTAAATTATCAGTGTGTTTTTGTGGACCTCCGTTGGAGTTCCAAAACAAAATATATACATTGAAATTGGAATTGAATTGTCTGTTGAATGTGTGGGAGCCTACAGACTTGAATGTGTATCGGAAGCAATGGGTGACGCTGGCGTATATGGTGGCTAAACGAAATATTGCTCAGCTTTGGGGTGCAATTCAGCCACCCCGGGTCTCTAGGTGGGCTGAGGATCTAGACTGGTGTATGTTTAGGGAGAAATCAGTGTATGTGGCCAGGGGTTGCCCGGAGAAATGGGGGAAGGTCTGGGGGGTGTGGAATAGTCACTGAGGAGAGATTTGTGAACCACCGATGCCACGACTGGAATTGGTAGCGCAGGAATCCCTATGATCCACGAACAAAATATTGTTACATGTGATTCTGTACTGTGAATAATGACCCATGTGATGAAGAATGTATGATATCACCTGATGTTTATTTACGTTTTATTTTATTTTTGTAAGGTATTTCCTTTGTCTTTTTGATAATAAGCACCGCAACGCCGACACCGCCGAGAGTCTTTACCTGGCCACTTGAACTCAGCTAAAGCCCCAGCCGCCACCGCCAAGAGTCACGAGGGCATCAGACTCCGCGCCGCCGCTCCGGGGGACCACAACACCCGGCAGGCAACGCGGCGGCGCGTGCAGGTGACGCAGCAAGCGCCAGAGAGCGCCAACAGCCAGGAATAAAAAGCAGACGGATCCCGGCAGAGCGGGGGAGAGCACCGCAACGCCGACACCGCCGAGAGTCTTTACCTGGCCACTTGAACTCAGCTAATGCCCCAGCCGCCACCGCCAAGAGTCACGAGGGCATCAGACTCCGCGCCGCCGCTCCGGGGGACCACAACACCCGGCAGGCAACGTGGCGGCGCGTGCAGGTGAAGCAGCAAGCGCCAGAGAGCGCCAACAGCCAGGAATAAAAAGCAGACAGATTCCGGCAGAGCGGGGGAGAGCACCGCAACGCCGACACCGCCGAGAGTCTTTACCTGGCCACTTGAACTCAGCTAAAGCCCCAGCCGCCACCGCCAAGAGTCACGAGGGCATCAGACTCAGCGCCAACAGCCAGGAATAAAAAGCAGACGGATCCCCGCGTCGCGGGAGCGCGCGGGAGCGCGCGGGAGCGCCCGGGGCTAAGCCCGGGCAAAGGGCGGGCCCTCTACGGCCCTCAGAGGCACGAAAAGGTCAGGCAAGGCCAACCCCCTGACACCCATTTCGTGGAGACAATAAGGTACTGTTTAAAGCTTTGCCATCATTACATATAATTTTGTGCTGATGACATTGGCCCGTCTAATCGCCGTAGCTGATTGAGATTCAGACCTCATAGTATTGCCACCATTGAATTAATTTGAGTTAAGCTCTGAAAACCTGTCCAGCCCCAGATAGCCTTTAACAGTTTGTTGCTAATATGGGGAAGAAACTGGTACCTGCTCCCACTGAGCCATTGAACACCTTAGACTCTTACCTAGTACAAGTGGTTAGCAGCATCAATAATAAGAGAAGGCAATCTCTTGGCTTGAGCCAATCACCTATTTTGCCCCCAGAAAGCCCTTCTACAAGTGTATTGAGCACAGCGACATCGGACATGCCGCAAGATAATCCCCTTACAAACTTGGTAGATCCTACTCCTCAAGATAATGGCAGTGAGGCTGATGAGGCTGAGGACTAGGACCCATTAATGGATCTAATAGATTTATCAGATAACACAGCTGCTGACCCCAACCACCAGATAGCTATTACGGATGAAGCCCAATCACCCCCTCAGCCTGCGAAACGGGCAGTTAGAGCCTGCAGAAAATTCCAAAGTAAGCGGGGAGGGAAACAACAACAAGGTAGGAAAAAGCCAGCCACCCCACCACCAAGATGTGAAGGGAAATATGCGGAGCTCGACATTGATGCAGAGTCAAGACGCATTGTCGATGATGACCTATTTAACAGGATTCAAGACATGATAGACATTAAAATCAGGACTATAATTAAGCCCCTGATCGGGAAACTGGACAAATTAACATCTAAGGTTAAAAAGCTGGGTGGGGTACATGGCAAGTTGGCCGAAGAGGTAGAAAATCTATCCTCCCTTGTCACATACTTAGCGGCCACGGATGTGGAGGTCATTCCAACCGAAAGTCATCCACAGCCAATCCATCAAGGGCCGCTGCCTTTGCCACCATCTCCTTCACTACCCGTACTTAGACAGGAAGTAGAAGCTGGAGACCCCCACATCAGTACAACTGCTGTTATAATGGAATCACAACAGGAGGATGTTTCAGCCCAATTTATTTTGGAAGAATCTCCAGTAGTACTGGTATTGGCAAACGTCCCTGTCCTATCGCATGATAAAACTGAGTCCAACCAGGGTCTTAAAGATAAAGCATTACATTGGCTCACTAACAACATGCACATGGCACATCAAGGGTTTGATAAACTGGCAGGAGATATCGTTATGACTAGGAGGGTATCTTGGATTGGGAGTAAACCAAAAAAGTTTAAAGGGGATTGTGTAATTCTAAATTTTGGTAATGCGGAGGTTCTACCTGATATTTTGGCCAATATTTTTCCACCCCAACGTCGTAGTGGCTCTATAATTCCACTTACCCTTAAATTCTTTTATAATAAGACTCAGCTTCCCACCTTCCCCAATATCCCTAGATATAAGAGATTTACCAACTTCAGTAGCTGGGGAGAGGGCATCAGACCCCGATATTTTAACGATCGTTCTCAACCCATAATAAACTTTGAGTCAGGAAGACTTAACCACCTAAACGAGCCCAACATCAGGCCTGCATTCGCACAGGAGACAAGAACACATGACTGGGGCTCTGGCCCCCTGGGTTACGGTCATAGTGGTCAGGGCAATAGGTATACCAACTGCTTAGAAACGATCAGTTTTTGACACGTCCAAATACTCCACAACCCATGTGGAATTCAGCGCTTTACGGACAGGGTCAGGTAGCCACTCCCTTTGAGTGGGGTTTTGGAACAGGAAATAGGTTTGGTCCCTTATCTGACTTAAATACATGTGATTGACTTAAAGGTGAAGTCGATCATGAAGGGCTAGGGCTGAATAATCCAACTCTACAAAGTGGCTATTTAAATATTATTGAACACTTCAGTGATTCTAGTCACATGGAAGCATTAGAGCCCCAAGAGCCCTCAAATCCCGACTATCCTCCGTTTTTACATCGGTTGGAGGCTCGTGTTAATCCGAGCACGATTAGTGAGGATACACAGACCTTTTCCCAAGTGGAACCTAATGAGGGATTATTAACGCAGCACATAGTCGAAGGGGATGCGGAAGGGGCAAATAAGACAAGGACACCCACTGACGCCTGTAAGATCTTAAGTTGGAACGTAGCAGGCCTAAATGCAAAACTTCAGGACAATGCCTGGTTGAGCTTTGTCTCAAACCACCACATTATTGCCCTGCAAGAAACTTGGGACACATCAGCCAATCTTTGGTGGGATGGGTTCACTAGTTTCACCAAACCTGCAGTCCCTAGCAGAGCGGGGAGAGCTAAAGGCGGCCTAGTAATTATGTTCTCTCTGGAATTAAAAGGAAGCTACAGGCAGATTTTTACCGACTCTGACAACATCTTAATTGTTGAAAGGGTGATTAATAATATTAGCAGGACCTTATTTGTCAATTTTTATAATTCTGGGAATAGCGAGTATAGAGGCTGTAATATCGCCAACCTAGACAGTATTTTAAACACAGTATCTCAGAATATCAAGTTTGTTTTTGAGTTTATTTTATTAGGCGATTTTAACATCCACTTATGTAACTTAGCCTGCAAGGGAAATAGTGAAAATGAGCCTGACTAGGCAGCCTTACAGGGACCTCACTTTGAACATTCCGCACAGGGGCAGGAGCTTGAAGAACTACTCGCTAACTATGACCTGTACGAACCTGAATGTGGCCTGAGAATGCCAACTTTTACTGGCACTCAATATGGGACAGTGATCGATTACATTTTCGTTTCACTAGGCATTCTAAATCGGACCATGGATTATCGTACAGTTCAAATACATTATAGCGACCATAACCCCGTATTACTTGAAGTGGCCTGGAGAGCTCAGATGGGGGTATCACCACTAACTGTAAAACTTGCACACCCCCTGAGGACCACTGATCAAGACAGACGAGTGAAGTGGGCTAAAGTGATCCCGGATAATTTCTATGAAAAAAACTTCCCAAAAATTAAAGACAATGTAGAGATCTGTAAAATATCTGGCGCCCAAGGCAAGGGGAAAGGATAGTAGCAGCATATGAGGCTATATGTGACCAGGTGTCAAAGGATCTGCTAGCCAAACCTATAAATGGAGCTCCAGGACAAAAGCGTTGGTTTGACTCTGCATGCTCAAAAGCTCACAGAGAATTGCTGGTTGCCCTAAAAAATGTGCCCAGGGTTTAAGAAGATATTTCCAGACTAAGGAAGACCTATAAGGCAGCCATAAAGAATCGTAAGGACACCATCAAACACGAAACATGGGAAAATCTCCTCTCAGCGGCAGTGCTGAAAGACAGTAGGAGATTCTGGGAGATTATCAAACAGCCCCTATTCTCTGAAGACAAAAATGCACCCATGGATTGCGTGATTTCCGATGAAAAGTGGCTGTCCCATTTAAAAAATGTCTATGGGGGTGATGAAGAAGGAGCTAAAAAGGCCCCACTACCCTTTACAGTTGTACATCCTATCATCTTTAACCCCCAAGAAGTGGAAAAAGCGCTTTTGGCAACTACAAAACACTAGGCTCCTGGCCCGGATGGAGTCCCTGCTGACTTTTTTATGTATTCACCTAAACTGTGGGCAGAGGTCATGTCAAATGTGTTTAATGCAGTCAATGGTAACCCAGCCCCCGCCTCGTGGGCCAGATCCACCATTGTCCCGATTTTCAAAAACAAAGGTCAGCGGGACGACCCTGTGTATTATAGGCCCATATCCCTGCTGGACTCAACTATAAAAATCTTGGGGAGAGTACTCTTAGCCAGATTGAGGGAGAACGTTGAGGGTTGCGGTGGATTGTCCGAACTGCAATATGGTTTTAGAGAGAGAAAAGGGAACATTGAGCAATGTATTAATCTGCATCTACTAATCTCTAAATACACTGTGGCCAAGGAGGGTTCCGTGTTTCTTGCATTTATGGACCTCTCCTCGGCCTTTGACCTGGTCAATAGGTCAAAATTATGGTTGATCTTGTTGGAGATGGGTATTGATGAAGCTTTGGTCGCGTTCATGGCCACTTTGCATCAGGAGCTTTTTGCAGCCGTCCGAGTGTCAAATAATGGCAGATGTACCCCACTGTTTAAATCCCTAAAGGGGGTACGGCAAGGTTGTATTTTAGCCCCCTCGCTTTTCACCATCTACATTAACGGCCTGGGGGCACACCTGCGAGGCCAGGAAGCGGACGTCCCCCGTGCAGGAGATGCCCAAATCCCGGCACTCCTGTACGCGGATGATGCCATCTTGATTGCTCGTACTGGCGTTGGCCTTCAGCTCCTCCTAGACGCTTTCGGTTCTTTTATGGAAAATCTGGACCTTAAGGTCAATGTCGCTAAGTCACACACGATGGTAATGGGGCGTGAGTGTACAAATAAAAGGCATAAATCATTCTTCTGCAGGTGGGTCCCTGTCTCTAGGGTAACTACATTCCCCTACCTGGGCGTATTGTTCGACCAAAAAGGATCATGGGGCCCACAGATAAGAGCAAAGAGGCTGGCCGTAATTAGATCATCCTCCGCGCTCTTGGGCTTCGCTGGTAAGTTAGGAGCTAGGCCCATGGAAGCCCTCTTAAAAATCTATAAGTGCAAGCCTGTGGCTATTGCACTATATGGGTCCCCTTTGTGGGGGTATGTAAACCTTGCCCCAATTCAGAGAGCTGAAAATAGATTTATTAGATCTCTTCTCTCCGTACCACAGTCCACCCCAACCTATTCTATTCACAAAGAGGTGGGCCTACCCTATATATCAGATACGTTGAGTCTAGCTCCCCTGACTCTGTGGCTGAAAATGTGGTTGAACGAAGATCTCCCTTTGAACCATAAAATATTATAGAATGTTTTATCACTTGACAAATACAGCAGTATTCCATGGTTGGCCTATTTAGCTAAATCATTTACAGATTTGGGCCGTCCGGAACTTTTCTCATGCCCAGAGAAGATAAGGGCCCAGGATTTGGACTACATAAAAAAGTCATTCAGGGAAAGGAAGGAAATGAGCCGTGAGGAACAAGAACTGTCGAAACCAGCAGTAAGGGCTCATAGCCTCGTGGTTAGTGCACCTTCACTCGCACCTTATTTAAGCTTCGTCACATTCCCTTATCATAGGTTCTTATTAACTAAGTTTAGGTTTAACCTGTTACATTTTTATCTAGGTTCCTTTAAGAGCTGGCGGAAGCCAGACCTAGCCCCTCCTTGCAGCTGCGACCATTTTTCCGTGCAGGATACAATGCATTTTGTCATGTTTTGTAGTTTGTATCATGAGCAGAGGAAAAAATATTTGCTCCCCATCCTAAAAGAAGCGGGTTTCACACAGGTGCACCCGGCTTTGCTCTATCTACAACTCCTGTCAAATCCTCGCATTGCTTTCTGCACTGCTAACTTTCTGGTGGCTGCCGCTAGGGCGAAAGCTGCTGGCCAAATCTCGCCTTAAAATTAGTGGTTTTATTATGTTCTTTTTACAAATGAAATGTAAATTCGTGTTTTTTAATAATGTATATAGCTTTTAAATGTATCCAGTTTATTGCTTTTCATGAAATTGTACGAATATGTATCGCATGTCATGTTTTTAGTGTCTTTTATTGTTTTTTTGTTTCTTTGTATGACTTGGAATAAGTCGAATAAAGATATTCTGACTGACTGACTGATAATAAAAAGAGTTTAAAAAAAAAGAATGTAAGAATGTACCAAGTCTGTATACATTTTTAAATAGTGCACATGTGATGGTGAGGGTGCCTGTAAAAGATCAGTCTGTACACACAAGTCTCTATGACCAAGTTGAAGGCTATGGGTAAAACGTGCTAGTCAATTGTTGTACTGTCTTTCTGAATTAAATGAATGAATAGAAAGAGATCATGCAACTCACAAAGCAGGGCCGCTGTGTTTTAGGGTCTTCTGTAAAACAGTATACAGACAGATGGGGTCCGAGAGCGCATTTGTGGAATATATATATATATATATATATATATATATATATATATATATATATATATATATATATATATATATATATATATATATATATATATATATATATATATATATATATATATATATATATATATATATATATATATATATATAGAGAGAGAGAGAGAGAGAGACCCCTTGACAAAACTAATAGGCCTGACTTATGTATAATAACACCTCATCATAGAGGGATATTACATGTGATATAGGTTGGGCTCTTTGTGATTATAGGGTTCAACACCCACTCGATGTGAAATGTGATATAAACCTACAGAGATATTGGTAATCTGGCAGTGTTGGTGGGGGGTGTAAATACTCCTTATTACACAATTCCCCCAGGACTTCACTGCTTGTTCACCAGTGATTAGTTTCTAGTGAAATACCAAATCTTGTAATCTTGATGGGGCCAGTAATTCCTTTTTCTATCCCCATCGGAGTTACCAGTGGAACTCGTAATAAGGCTCGTAGATGAAAAATCAATCTGCAGTACTTTGGTCTGTTATTATCATCCCTTATGAAGAACACAGACTTTGGCACATGTGTTGTATTAGTTATAGCAGTAGGAATTCCAGTCTTTAATAAAATTAAAAACAGAAGAAAAAATGAAAAAATATTACACAGTGTGCTTACATGTTTCTAATTCTGTCCTGCTGTCCCAGTTTATGCAAAAATGTCCTCAATGCCGCTCATAGAAAATTTTAATATTTTGTACTGTGCTTCCTGGTTGCAGTTCTTCCTGTCCCTTGGTTAGACAGGTGTGGGGCTATGAAATATCTATGGTTCTAAGCAACAGGTCTAAAAATATTATGCTGTGATGATGACCCCGAAAACAACTTACGTGCAAGAGACAAGGAAATTGCATTTAGCTTGAAGGCATGCTTAACAGGCTCAAAATGAATATGTACAGCAAATCATTTACCATGGAGAAAACCACTTACAGTTGTGCTCTGCTGTGCTTTTACGACACACACCCTTAATATTGTTGCATACCAAGTGCTGCTTCTCAGCCAGGGCTACTCAAGGTCTGATATTGATTTTGACCACTAGAAATACTTCTTGCGCCATCATCAGAAATGGAACCTCCACCAACTATGTGTGCAAAATCCTCTGTTTTAGGAATTTGCCCTTCTGCGCTGTAACAACGAAATTGTTCAACTGGAATTCCACCAGTGGTGGAAAATCTACTAGCAGGATTAGCATTTACGGAATGCCGTGCTGAACAAGTAGATCTTATGAAGCAGTCCACTATGTCCATCCTCATCATACCACATCAGGGAGGATCATTCTCTATGCATATGAGCAAATATCTGACACCATTGTGTATCCTCACTCATGTACAAAAGCTGACACATTGCTGACTCAACCTGCTCTAGTGGCTTTCCTAAATTCAAGAAGTCAGCAAAATGGTGATTGTTTTTTTGAATAGCAATCGGTAGCGCACCTTCGACTTCTGAAAATTCATGAATTTACTGTTGGCTAAAGGCATGTTGTGTAACTGTTTTCCATGCCTCTGTGTTCATATCTACCTCCCATCGTTCTTAGCACCAGTCATCATGAATCCCCTTTGCTTTGTAATTTTATCAATTTGTGTACAATTTGAAAATGTTAGCACAATTATGAATTTTACAAAGGCAGCTAAAAATTCCAAGTTTTTATCAGCCAAACACATCTCAAGAAATATTCGAACGTGATTGATACAGCTCATAAGTTTGCTATTCACAAATCAAACCTGCAAGGTATGCATATAGTGTTTCATTTATCACTGAACGTTGTCGCCGTCCATAGGGCTTTTATTTAATGACATTTTTTTAATTATTTTTATTGATCAATAAAACAATACAGCAAAAGTTCCACTCTCACTCTCAGTACGATTATATGGTTTCTATGACACTTTTCATAAATGAAGTGAGTCGGTCATGTGTTTTCAAACCTCTTTAAACGGGAAAAGGGGGGAAACAACTGGTGGGAGTGACAAGATATGAAAGCTGGAGGGAAGAGACATGAGATAAGTCCAGCGGGGAAGGCCCATAAACGAAGGGGGGGGGGGGGGGTAAGGAAAGCACAGCATGGTGTGGTGCATGCGATGTAGAGGGGCAAGTGTGCCTATAGTAGTGGCAATAGAGGGGCCACAGGATTAGGGGAGGAGGGAATCCTTCTTGTTGTGCTGCAAGAATTGCGTTAGGAGGGTCACTCAGTGTGGAGAGATAGGTCGTTTTTGTAAATGTCGCACTTCTTTACAACGAAGTGCATCTTCCTCCGCCACGCCCTTTTACACGCTGCACCATACCGGCTTTGGAGTGGTGGGGCTGTTGGAGAGTGCAAAGTGATTGTCCATTCGGCAAGTAGGAGGAATGTTGCTTACGTGTCTGAAAATGCCCAGTGAGCATGCTTCCCATGTGTGTATATCAGTCAATTCTGTGACTTCTCATAGAGTGTCATGTACGATTTGCCAGTAGTGTTGAATGGTCCTACAGATCATAGCATGAGCATTAGGCAGCATGGACAAGTCACCTTCGCAATGGGGAAATAATGGTTTATTTGAGCTGGTGTGAGATATGCCCTGCGGAGAAAAAAGTATTGTATGTTCTTGAAAGAAGCATTTTGAGAAACTTGTCAGGGGATTTCCAGGGCTTGTGCCCATTCCTTGTTATGTAACACTCTCCCATAGTCACCCCCCTATTTCTGCTGAAGCGAGTCCAAGGGGGTCACCGTCTAGTCCTGAATAGCTCTATAGAGCCAGGTAAGGAGATGCTGGCCGTCTCCCATTGTAGGAATATTCTGTACTAATAGGTGGGGGAGGTTCTGTGTCTGTAGGGCCCCAAAGAGTATGGCAGGTATTAATCTCTCTGCGAAGGAGAAATTGACCAGGAGGGAGGTTATAACCCTATATCAGCTGGTCAAACAAAAGGAGCAGTAAATCTGAGAATAGGTTGCCTATGGTATGGAGTGACTGAGCTGTCCAAGGCCCCATGACTCTGTGCAAATATGTACTGGGAAAGGTTGGGAGACCTACAACGGAAAATGCTAGGGCGTACACTGGAGTGCTCTTTGCCATGTGGTATGTGCAAGATATGCATGTCCTGGCCAGGGGAAGGTACAGATGTGAGGAGTAAAAAGCTGTGAGTTGTAGATGGGGGAAGGGCTAGTCTCTCCCATATACCGACCGGCAGTCCTTCATGACAGCCTTTGTAATCAATCTGCTAAAAAGTAGGCTTCAAACGAGGGTGCGCTCAAACCCCCAAAGTTCACCAGTGTGAGAAGGTGGCCGGGTACGTGCTGTCCCCTAACTACAGTGAGCACCTTGTACCAGTCCACAAGACCCTTATGATGTATGAGGACAAAGATAACCTTTAGTAAGCTAGTGGTAGCTGTGGAGAGCAGCCTTCAGGCGTAATCTTGAAGGAATGTAAAGCAGCTTGTTTTACCAGAAAATCACCTCCTGAATGACTAAATGAAAGGAGAACCATACTGTAGTTATATGAAAATATGTATTTATTAATAGAACTATCACTACTAATCTCTACACCAGTGATGGAGCAAGGTCTTGTGAAAAAGGAGACTTGCTCGGATTCAATCATCTCATGTAACCGCTAACCCCGTATTAAAACTTGTTTGTGGAAATAACATGCATTTGCACGACACTTGAGTATTAGAACGAAGCTTGACTATGTCTTTTACGAACCAGTAACTTGAGAGTGATGCTAAGATGGCCACTAACTGAAATTCTTTGGTGCGCATGCGTCGATTGCACCTACATAGTGTGACGTATCTATGCTTGGAGGGAACTGTCTGCACTTGTGCAGTAGCTAACAAGACGGCCGCGTGAAACTCACATGCTTGCCACCTGCTTGCTGAAAAACGTATTCCAGCTATTCTACTAATGCTAATGCGGGAAGAATAATATTAAGTAAATGGGATTAGAGTAGAGGTAGGTGATATACAGAGAAATCATTAATTTTTTAATTTTAACATTTGTCTTTTTGACTCTTTCAATAGTTCCCTTTTATGGGCCTGCAGTTATAAGCATGGTCTATTCACTCTCTTTCTGCTATGCATGCGTGATGCAACCTAGCTGGAAGACGCCATGTCAATTTGAACATCGTCCAAGGCTTAAAACGGCTACTTTCATGGGAAATGGAACAACAGTCCCTGAGAACTAGTTTTTTACTTCTAAAATGTGACAACTACATTGTGAATACGGGTGAGAATAAATACTGATGTATAAAACTAAAGGGGTGGGATTTTAAACAAAAAACTGAAAGAAATGATGAGAAACTAAGCATGGTGTGATGATCACCTCCCCTTGCCTGTCCAATCAGAGTTAGGAGTTTCATGAATTTGAAACATTAACCCCTTCGGTGCTCATGACGGATCGGTTCCGTCATGAGCGTCGGTTGGCCTGTGCTCATGACGGAACCGTTCCGTCATGAGTCCATTGGTTCTTTAGAACCTTCAGCACCGCAGCGGAATTCGCGCAGCACTGAAGGGGTTATTGGGTGGTACTAGCATACAGGAAAGTATAATTGAGGTAGCATTAGTTAGTTAGTTAGCCTGCCTTTTTGAGAAGCTCAGTCCAGAGGCTGGGATGCTGTCGGAGAGCATAGAGAAGTCCCAGACTTAGATGCTAAAGAAGAATCGAATTACTGAACCAATTACCTTAAGTAAATTAATTTAGAAGAAGATCGCGGAAGAATCTCGAGGAGGAAAAGAGTGTCAGAGAGGGGTGCTACGCAAGTGTCGGTGATAGAGAGATGAAATGAAATGAAATGAAATGAAAAGGAGATTTGTTAAGCGCTACAGCTGCCCTGAGGCGTCCAGGCGCCAAGACTAAAAAAGTGCCTTTAAAAGCAAACAGGGGGGTTCTGATTACTGGAACAGAAAGGTTTTAAGCTGTTTACGAAAACTAGACAGATTGGGATTTGTTCTAAGATGCAGAGGAAGAGTATTCCACAGCTTTGATACATTATAAGAGAAGGAACGGCCTCCAGCTCTGGCTCTCTGAATTCTAGGGATCTTGGCCAGAGATGCAGACGATGAGCGAAGCACTTTATTGGGCAGGTAAAGGGAAATCAAAGAGTGATTGATTTCTGTGCCCAATTTCCAGAAGGCTTGGTGAGCAATACACAGAGATTTGAACTTCACCCTTTCCCTGATGGGCAACCAATGCAGCGCTCTTAACCCGGTCTTTATTGAGGTTCTAAGTGGGACTCCAAGTAGTGCTCGAGCTGCGCAGTTTTGGGTGCGTTGAAGTTTTTGCAGGCTATACTCTGGCATCCCAAGGTTCAGGGCATTGTTGAAGTCCAGGCGAGATTGAATGAGGCCCTGTATGACTATCTGCTTGGCCTCAAACGGAAGAAGGGGAAGGATTTTTTTTATCACCCTAAGGAGGCCAAAGCAGGTGGCCGCCACCTTGGTAGCCTGTGTGTTGAAGGTCAATGACTTATCTAGCCATACCCCCAGACTTTTGATGTTATCTCGGGGGCAGGGGCTCCACCCATGCTCATAGGCCACAGCAGCTCCAAGGTGGAGGGGGCTGCCGAGCCCAAGAGCATGAGCTCGGTCTTATCGTCATTGAGCTTCAAACAGGACCTCATCATCCAGCTCTTAACCTCTTCCAAGCACACTGCTAAATTGGGCAGTGATTGGAGACCACTCTTCTGCACAAGGGAAACCACTAGCTGGGTGTCATCCGCATAGGAAATGATGTTAATACCATACGGACGAACAATCCCAGAGATCGTCTGTCCTGTACTGATTCCTGTCCTGAAGCGTTTGTTCACCAGATCTTTCCTGGGGGACCCTTCCCAATTCCTAGGCCTGGGAGTAGGTTTTCACACCTTAATAGGTAAATATATCTACATTTGTGTATGCACTTATGTGCTTTCCTTTCTGTTCTCTCCCTTTTCAAGCAGTGTCATTGCAAAGTATAAATGAATGCACTTGATTGATTTATTTGAATCTTCCTGTAGGAATCGGAGTTTGTTCTGTGCTGTGTAAGTGATTCACATGAACTTTACTCTAAGATACATTTTTAAAAGAGATCCCGACTCTGTGATCATTTCTAATGTGTAAGTATATTAAAAGTCTTATGTCATTTCATCATGAACTAGTTCCAACTAATGGTCCATTGACCAGAGGAAAGAACTTTTGACCATTGAAAGATTGGTTAGGGACTAGAGATAACTAATCTTGAGAATTATAAAAACATGACCCCAGCAGATATTACCAGTGTGTTGTGAATGAATTTATGGGCCCAGGTGAGTAAGTGGTGTTAGATCACCTGTTGCTGGTAACCCGCTGGATCACGAGATTAGAACATAAAGCACACACTATGTTATCAATAGAACATTCGTAAGTAGCACAATGCACAGCGGGCTCCAGGGGGAGACAGAACCATATACTAAGAAAATGGTATAACAATCACAACTTCACTAGACACAGTGCCTAGAGCACATAGAATCAATGGGACCCCAAGGAACCACCCAAGGTAGTGGCACAGGGAGCCCACGGAGGACGGGTGCAGTGAGGAAACACAACTGCATGCTCCGTACAACTCTATGGGAAACTTGCGGTTGTAAAGTTAAAGTTTAAGGACACTTCTACGAGGACTTCAAGAAAACCCTTTGGAACATAAGAGGTTCTAGAGCCAACCCACCAGTGAGTACTGAAGTACCCTTGTTACCTATCCCAGAGGAGCTGGGTGCATAGGGGGCAAGTAGTGTCGGAAACCTTCGTCATTTTCAAAAGAGAGCTACAATGAAGTACTGCTGCCAGGAAGGCGAAGAGTGTCCAGTGGAATCCAACCTAAATTCTAAGTGAGAGGAACCTGGAAGCAGAGGGGACAGAGTCAGGGTCACGTCAGGTGTCCAGAGGCTCAGTAGTCAAATGCCCACAGATGTCGGGTGCTTCAGGTGCGAAGAGGGATGCTTGCTTGACTCTGCACCCACGGGGACCAAGAGATGTTGAGGACAACTAAGTTTGGCCTTAAAACCCGCTCCGTTCGCGGAATTTGCGGATTTTTTGCAATTTCGCGGTCCGCGAATCCCGCAAATTTGCCCAAAAATCAATACATTTGCAAGCTGGTGGATTTCTTGCTTGGTCGCGCTTAAAAAATACAATATCATGTGTGCGGCGTTGACTTACCGTGATTCTGTGTTCGCCGAGTTGTTTTTCTCCCGGGTTGCGTGTGCTGCGCCATTTTGGATCTTGCTGCGTGATCGTGCGAGAGTTTTTCGACCGCGATTACGTCATCGCGGCCCGCCATCTTGCACAGCGAGAGTTTGACAAGGCGAGTACATCATAAGGGCCCGCGATCACGCATCGCGGGAGTAAACAATTGCGAACACGTAGATGCGGCGTGCAGCTGACTTCCGGCGGGAGATTTGAACAGCTCGCTTTCCCGAACTTGCAAAAATTGCAATTCTGTATAAGAAATCGACCACAGGCAGCATAAACCTTCTGAAAATGTTGATTTTGATCAGAATAACTCCTCAGATTGACATTTGGCTGCACTTTTTGGTGCAAGGAGTCCATTTTTGGGGGTGGGAGGGGGGTGGGAGGAAGGAAGTGTCCCAGAGTCTCCAACTTCCTGTTCCTGTCCAGCAGGCTCCTCCCAGTGCTTTGTCCATGTCTTGTCACTTTTGATTTGGATCTGGAGCTGGAAGGATTACTTTTTGTGGCTGCTGCTGGATATTTGTATTTGAGGACTTTTGGACTTTGGATCACTTTTGGATTTGAGATTTTACAAGTAAGTTGGTAATGTTTGTTTGGGGCATTGCAGTTGCTGCAACTACAATTGTAATACTTTTTCACAACTTTAAAAAATATATATTGTGGGTAGCCACAGTATCCAGTAGGCCCAGGGTTAGTCATGGGTTCATGATACAACTGTTTCTGTGAGTTTTTTTTAACTTAAATCTTATTTATGTCATGGAATTTTAGCTCACTTTTATATTTTGATTTTTTTTTTAATTTTGGGGTGCCTGTAAAGCCTCACTAGCCAGTAGGCCCAGGGGTAGTGAGTGGTGCATGTACCAAGTCTTTCTGTGGGGTCTCTTGAATTTAAATATCATTGAGGGCATGGATGGCATTGGATTGTGGTTTTTGTGTGTTTTTCGACTTTTTGGATGCTGTTGGGGCCTGACCATGTGGGTGGGTTCCATTTTGAGGCCTGGTCCAGGCAGGGCCTGGCCATGTGGTGGGGGCCAAGGGGCCATTTTGAAGCCAGGCAGGGTGCTCAGGCCTGCACCCAGTTTGCCTTGCTTTCAACCATTATGTCCAGGGGTACTCAGTGGTTCATGGACCTAGTCTTTCTGTGGGGTGTCTTGAATTTAAACATCATTGAGGGCATGGATGGCATTGGAATGTAGTGATTTTTGTGTGTTTTTTGACTTTTTGGGGTGGTGTTGGGGCCTGCCCATGTGGGTAAGGGTCATTTTGAGGCCTGGCCATGTGGGTGGGGGTCAAGGGGCCATTTTGAAGCCAGGCAGTGTGCTTAGGCCTGCACCCAGTTTGCCTTGCTTTCAACCATTATGCCCAGGGGTAGTGAGTGGTGCATGTACCAAGTCTTTCTGTGGGGTGTCTTGAATTTAAACATCATTGAGGGCATGGATGGCATTGAATTGTGGTGATTTTTGTGTGTTTTTCGACTTTTTGGGGTGGTGTTGAGGCCTGGCCATGTGGGTAAGGGCCATTTTGAGGCCTGGTTCAGGCCAGGGCCTGGCCATGTGGTGGGGGTCAAGGGACCATTTTGAAGCCAGGCAGTGTGCTCAGGCCTTCACCCAGTTTGCCTTGCTTTCAACCATTATGCCCAGGAGTACTCAGTGGTCCATGGACCTAGCCTTTCTGTGGGGTGTCTTGAATTTAAACATCATTGAGGGCATGGATGGCATTGGATTGTGGTGATTTTTGTGTGTTTTTCGACTTTTTGGGGTGGTGTTGGGGCCTGGCCATGTGGGTAAGGGTCATTTTGAGGCCTGGTCCACGCAGGGCCTGGCCCGGTGGTGGGGGTCAAGGGGCCATTTTGAAGCCAGGCAGTGTGCTCAGGCCTGCACCCAGTTTGCCTTGCTTTCAACCATTATGCCCAGGGGTAGTGAGTGGTGCATGTACCAAGTCTTTCTGTGGGGTGTCTTGAATTTAAACATCATTGAGGGCATGGATGGCATTGAATTGTGGTGATTTTTATGTGTTTTTCGACTTTTTGGGGTGGTGTTGGGGCCTGGCCATGTGGGTAAGGGCCATTTTGAGGCCTGGTTCAGGCCAGGGCCTGGCCATGTGGTGGGGGTCAAGGGACCATTTTGAAGCCAGGCAGTGTGCTCAGGCCTGCACCCGGTTTGCCTTGCTTTCAACCATTATGCCCAGGAGTACTCAGTGGTCCATGGACCTAGTTTTTCTGTGGGGTGTCTTGAATTTAAACATCATTGAGGGCATGGATGGCATTGGATTGTGGTGATTTTTGTGTGTTTTTCCCTTTTGTGGGTGCTGTTGGGGCCTGACCATGTGGGTGGGGGCCATTTTGAGGCCTGGTCCAGGCAGGGCCTGGCCATGTGGTGGGGGTCAAGGGGCCATTTTGAAGCCAGGCAGTGTGCTCAGGCCTGCACCCAGTTTGCCTTGCTTTCAACCATTATGTCCAGGGGTACTCAGTGGTTCATGGACCTAGTCTTTCTGTGGGGTGTCTTGAATTTAAACATCATGGAGGGCATGGATGGCATTGGATTGTGGTGATTTTTGTGTGCTTTTCAACTTTTTGTGGTGGTGTTGGGGCCTGGCCATGTGGGTAAGGGCCATTTTGAGGCCTGGTCCAGGCAGGGCCTGGCCATGTGGTGGGGGTCAAGGGGCCATTTTGAAGCCAGGCAGTGTGCTCAGGTCTGCACCCAGTGTGCCTTGCTTTCATCCATTATGCCCAGGGGTACTCAGTGGTCCATGGACCTAGTCTTTCTGTGGGGTGTCTTGAATTTAAACATCATTGAGGGCATGGATGGCATTGGATTGTGGTGATTTTTGTGTGTTTTTCGACTTTTTGGGGTGGTGTTGGTGCCTGGCCATGTGTGTGGGGTGTATTGACAGGGGGTTTACCCAACAATAGTCACAGGGACCTGGGCTAACTAAGTACTAAGAGGAAGGGGTCCCGGCATACATAAACGATTTGAAGATAATTAATATTAGAATCACACAAACACTAAATCAATCCACACTGTTTTAATCACAATGGGAGAGCATATTGAATATATAACATTAGAACAATCAACACGTGGTTGAACAGTGCCCCAGGGAGGGAGGTGGGGGTTGTGAGATCATGTAAGGACAATGTGACAGGGAAGGAGTTTTAGTGACAGAACAATCGATCAATTGAAAGCATTAAGTAAAAAAGGTTACACATTATGTACAAAATAAAGGACAAAGAGTTCAAAATGTGTATCTAAGGAAGTCATACTCCGCACAGTTCAATTAATGTACTAATTAGGACATGAAGTTGACATTCAAAAGTAGGTGGTTGTCGACGTTTCGACCCTCTGGAATGTGCAGGTATTAATACTATCCTTGCGATGGGGTCTTCATCAGGACGGGAAACGGGGCGGGCAACCTATTTAATGTATATAAATTATGAATTAATGATTTCGAATTGTGGAATAAATTCCATCGAATTACAAAAAACGAGAAAAAGCACATTGGTCCAATTACGGACTCATCACGGGGGCAACCATTAATTTAAAAAGAAACGTGTTCAGGGCTTATAATGGCCCCATTGTTTGAGAGAAATGATTACACATGATAATGATTGGCAATTAATTGAATACATAAAAGCGTTTCAGGCCATCGATGGTACCATTCTATTGATCATAGGAGTGACTCATCAATATAGTTTAATGGGCCTGGGCGATCGGGCGGAGGGAACCGATACCGCGGTGGTAATTTATGGCAGGAAATTCGTAACAAGGAAAACACAAATTAAGTAGAGAGTTGTATGTCTTTACCTTAATCGTAGATAGTCGGGAATGGATTTATTTAAAAGGCTTATCGCTGAGTCTGTGAAAAAATACAAGCACTGAGTCACAACCGCGACTCATGGGTAAAGATGTCTTGAAAACACAATTCACTTAGGATAATATCTTTACCTTAATCGTGGATAGTCAGGAATAGATTTGTTTGGGAGGGGTTTATCGCTGTGTCTGTAAAGGAATACAGGCACTGGGTCACTAAAGCGACTCATGAGTGAGGATGTATTGACACTCAGACTGCACATATACAGGTAGCAATCGAACACAGTACAGGAGATAACTCACCCAGTCGATGTGTAAGACGCGTTCATCAATAGGGGATCATTAATTCAAAGGACTGAAGGTGAAGCGAAGTCTGTCAGGTCAAAATAGAGACGAGTAATTAGGGACGCCACAAGGTAGCAAGGCCATCTCTAAAGAGTGAATGCGCAACGGTTAGTAAAATGCACTTACCGGGTGCCGAATGAATCAGACAGTGTACCGATCACGCTCGCTTTTCGAGCCGTGGTTCCGGATTCATTAAGTTACCATGGGGACCTGGTCACGTGGTGCGTCCCATGCGCATAGAGGTTGAAGAAAGACTTGATCAGTGCACGGTAGTACTTTGGAATACAGATCCGATCGTAACAAGTTTTTAAAGAAAGGAACAAAAATTCCTACATTTAATCGCAAACAATAGGGGTGCCATTCTACTGAATTGCCACATATTATATGTGCGTCGATTAAATCATGTGGGTGGGGTCAAGGGGCCATTTTGAAGCCAGGCAGTGTGCTCATTCCTGCACCCAGTTTAACTTGCTTCCATCCATTATGCCCAGGGGTACTCAGTGGTCCATGGACCTAGCCTTTCTGTGTGGTGTCTTGAATTTAAACATCATTGAGGGCATGGATGGCATTGGATTGTGGTGATTTTTGTGTGTTTTCCGACTTTTTGGGGTGTTTAACTGATGTTGCTCTGGCTTTCTTTGCTTTTAGGTGCACAAGAGAACCACCAGTGCCAGGAAGAAGTCCTGCAGCGGTGTGTGCAGCACAACGTCACGTGACGTCACGTGTGGCCACAGACAACTCTGCAACTCGTGCAACTGCGGCCTGCTGTTCTGACATCTGAAGAAGATGGGCCCAAAGAAAGGTGGCCGTAGCGCCTCTACGAAAAAAGTTGCCACTGCCAGTAAGAAGGAGCAGAAGAAGCAAGTGGCACCACCTACCAAGGAGACCGGCGTGCCCACAGACACCTTTTTTGGGAGAAAAAAAACTACACTAACGGGGCGGTGAAGGCAGTAGGTTACCGGCTAGAGTTCTCGCCATCAAACTAATACGTTTCTTTGCGAGGGTA
The DNA here is from genome assembly GCF_964261635.1 of Lissotriton helveticus. Classification (NCBI taxonomy): domain Eukaryota; kingdom Metazoa; phylum Chordata; class Amphibia; order Caudata; family Salamandridae; genus Lissotriton; species Lissotriton helveticus. The sequence goes on from NC_136063.1 coordinate 977,239,340, forward strand.
ACCTCCCCTGCCCTATGAAGTACTCGAACACTCTATTGAGAGTCTTTTGATTTTTGGAAGCTCACCCACTGTGGTGCAAGCTAATACCACGGGCACACTTTTGCCATCCAGTGGTCCCAGTTGGGAGGATTGGGTGCGTCTTTTAGGGGACGCAGACCGTCCACCAACTTGGTTTTAAGGTCCTGAGGAAAACCTGGTTTACCATAACCCTGTAGGTTGAAACATGTAGACCTAACACATAGAGAGATACACGGGCTCATTACTGCCCTCACTTTATCTCACCACGATTTTAATATTGTCCAGTTGCTTGCTAATAAATTTTTTTATTTTCTTCAAGTACAAACCAGGACAATTTTTAACACACTTACCTTTTCCTTTTTTCACGCACCATCACCCACAACCTGCTCCACTGTAATCAGGTGTTGTAGCACACCCTGATGACGCTAGGTCATTAGGGTGGACCCCGATGATGAAGCATGTCATCACTAGGTGATGAGTGAGGGGTTTCTAACAAAAGGAGGTTTCCCCTCCCCTTCCCTGCTTCCACCAACTACGGCAAACTGTGAATTCTTGCTGGTGGTACTCCTTCATTTGTTTTTCCAGAAAAAAAACTACGCCTGCAGCAGCAGCAGTGTCCGACGGTGACCAAGCTGGGAGCAGCACCTCCGCTTCATTGGGCTCAGTGCCACCACTCCGAGTTAGGTCCAAGCACATGAGTGTTGCAGAGGCAGCCACTTTAATTGTTCAATCACCATCGACCAGTGATGTAGGCTCATCGCAAGAAACTAGCATCCAATCAACGCCGGGTGTAACTCAGCTGACGAGTGTTCAACAACCACAGGTGCAACGACAACCACAGGTGCAACTAGTACAAGCGCAAGTACATGGGCAAGGAGAGGCGCAAGTACATGCACAAGGAGAGGCGCAAGTACATGCGCAAGCACATGCGCAAGGAGAGGCGCAAGTAGAGGCGCAAGTAGAGGCGCAAGGAAAGGCGCAAGGAGAGGCGCACGGAGAGGCACATGGAGAGGCGCATCGAGAGGCGCATCGAGAGGCGCAACTAGAGGCGCATGGAGCGGCACAACTGCCCACAATGCTTGTTCCTCCAGAAGTAGGGGCACATCAGGAAATCGAGATTGAAGCAGAGGTATCATCCGAGGAAGCCACTCCTCCTGATGGTGATCCATTGTCTCCCAGATCCCCAGCAAGAAAAAGGTCAAGGAGGGCTACTACAAGTTCTTCTTCAAGTCCCTTTTCTTCTGATGATCTTGATGTTGAGTGGAACCCACCAATGCAGTCTGAGAGTGAGGCACGCCATGAGCCGACAAAGGTAGCTAAGCCTAAAAGGAAGGTTCCCGCAAGACTTCGACTTATGGGTGATGACGACGAACAAGAAGTGTTGTATTCTGCTGCTGATGAACAGTCTGACGACGACCCAGTCATCACAGACGTCACTCCAGCCACAGCGGGCATGCAGCAGACAAACATTTTCACCCTATCCCGAATGCCTGCTGAGCAGGATGTGGGCAGGGTGGCACTGGTACCACCACCAACGCAGTTAACTACAACACCAAAACGACCTACAGCTTCCATATTTTCTCGTCAGAAGGTCCGGCAGGGACCTCCATCCAGCTCGACCTCCATTACTTCAAGTAGTGGTGCTGTTAGTGCACAACAGTCAAATTCAGCCACGCCCATCCTCCACTTCATCTGGCATTGACAGTAGCACCTCCACCACCAGCAGACATCTCCAGCCCCCAGTTTGGGACATTTTTAGTGTTAGCAAAAAGGCGGAAAACATGGTGGTTTGTTCGATTTGTAAAGCTGTAGTTAGTCGGGGTAAGCTTGGTACCAACTATGGTACCGGAGGCCAGAGAGGTCATCTCCAAAAACACCAAACTATCATTTGGGAGGCGCACAGGAGCAAGATCTGGGAAAGGGAAACCACACGTACAACAAATCCAAATGTATCCATTCATATTGCATCTGATGATGACGAGGGCTGATCATGCAGGGGGGAAGTGAAGAAGCGACAGACACTTTTTCTGGTACACCCAGTACCCCTGGCAGCAGCACTGCAGTGGTAGCACCCACACCCTCTACCCCAGCAACATCTATGAGACATACTAAGAGTCTGGGAGAGACACCAATGTGAAAAAGTACATTAATGAGCCTAACTGGTTTGAAGAAGTCTGCATCATCATCATCACGTAAAACGGTTCAGCCCACCATTAGAAGCATGTTTTGGTCGGATGCGCCATTTGAACGCAACTACCCAACGGCACGTCTGTATAATGCAAAGCTGGCTCAAATGCTAGCGCTGGACCTTCTCCCTTTTTCTTTCGTGGAAGGGGTGGATTTTCTAGAATTTGTGGCAACAGTCTGCCCTAAATGGAAGGTTCCTAGCCGGTCCTATTTTGCCAGAGTTGCTGTTCCAGCACTACATCAAGATGTGCTGGAGGTGATTGGCCCAGCTATTCAGAAGAGTGCTGTTCACACTATTCACCTGACAACAGACATGTGGACCAGTTGCCAAGCCCTGGATTACATGTGCATCACTGCACAATGGGTCTCTTTTGCAGGGGTTAAAGACAAGTTAAAAGCAGGTGTTGACAGGGACACAGTTTTTCAAGCTTCTCGGAAACATGCAACAGTAGCTATGTTTGCCATGGAGAAATCTCATACTGCACCTAACCTTTTGGAGGAGTTTGACAGGAAGGTCTATGAATGGCTGCATCCAAGAAATCGCATGATTGGTTATGTTTCCACGGATAATGGCAGTAATATAGTTAAGGCCATGAATCAAGGTGGCTATTTCAGAGTGCCGTGTTTGGCGCACAGTATTAACATGGTTGTGCAAGATTTCTTGAAAAAAGAAATCACAGTCAGCAAGTTACTGACCACCTGCCGAAGAATTTGCACACATTTCAGCCATTCTTTTAAGGCCCGGACGAAGCTGAGGAGCATGCAACATGAACGTAGACTGCCAGTCAAAGGACTCATCCAGGAGGTGGCAACACGTTGGAACTCAACCTTCTACATGCTTGAGCGTCTGTCTGAGCAGTGGGGGGTAATCAATGAGTATGTCAATGAACTAGGTTCTACTATGAAAGACATGAGGCTAGAGTTGGAGGAATGGAAGCTAGTTGCAAGCCTGACAGACATGCTTCGTCCTTTTGAAGTCTTTACGCGTGAAGTTAGCAGGGAGGACTGTTCTTTGGGCAAAGCTATCCCATTGTTGCGCATGCTAGAGCACCAACTGAAGGCGGTGTCTTCAACGTTGCGAGATGATGCTGAAAAGCAAGACGCATATCAGTTGGCGGAGAGGTTATTAAGCCACCCAGTTGCCAATGAAAGGCTTAAAACATACATACAGAACAACATTACACTTGTGCCACTATTCTACAAAAAGGCAGTGGCCAGCAAAGCATTCATTCCTTTTGATGAAGCAGATGTTTCAAAGTACAAACATTGTCTAGCTCTGTCAGCCACTCGGTTCGAAAAGAGTGGCAGAGAATTGAAGGAGCCGGCAGAAGTACTACTGAATCAGCAGGCCATCCGGTGTCAAGTTCCACTTCTGAATCTGTGGCCGAAGGGAGTCACTTTCCCTCACAGCCGTTAACGACACCAGCAACCGTATCATCTTCCTCACCTGCACCAGGCCCAGCCATAATATTGTCGGAAGCAGATTGGCTAACTCATCAAGAGTTTGCTCGTTCCAGTGATGCAAAGGCCACAGATGGTACGCAAAGTGGAGCAACCCTGGAGAACCTTGAGTCGATAGTGCAGGCCTATCTGGATGACCCAACAGAGGTCTTTGTTAATCAGAACCCATTACTGTATTGGTATGGGAAAAGGCCTCTATGGCGACTGATCACTAACCTGGCTCTAAATTATTTGTCTTGCCCACTCGCAAGCGTGTCTTCTGAACGTGTTTTCAGTGCTGCTGGTGCCATTGTAACTTCAAAAAGGACCCGCCTCTCGCCCAAAAATGTAGAGAGGGTAACACTGATCAAGATGAATCAGCACTTCATACCACCAGATTACAAAATACGTGAATGCACGCAGGAAGAAGAGGACACCGACTTAGGTGATGGAAGTTCTTCTCTGTTAGCTGACCTACTCCCGTCTCAATTCATAGAGTTTGAGGACGAGCTCTACTTCCCTGACATCAAGGCCTGAAAATGACTTCCGTTTTTTTCGTCCTTATTCACTTTTATTCCTGTGTCTTTCTTTGTTTTGCAACTTTTACCACAAGAAAACTATAATCACCTAATCACAAGTCCATCAGCAGCACTGTCTTCATCTTATTTCCTTATTGATTTGAAGGTGCCGCAGTCTGCATTCCTGAGGTTCACAAGTTTACAACTCAATCATGCTCCTCTATCCTCCTCCTCCAGACTCCCCCTATCCATTTCCCTCAAGGCAGATGGCTGGATTACGCAGAATAAAGAAACTTTGTCTTCGTAGACGAGTCCCCTCAAGTGGGACTGGAATTACTGACTACATGCTTGCTGATTGCTGACAGTTACTTCTGAAATTGACATGAGAGGCTGCCCTGTGGGCCCTCACTTTCAGAAGAAGATGCGGACAAAAAGTGGAACCGGTAATGAAGAATGAGAAGAAGATGACATGCAGTGGACAGCAATGGCTGTCTGGCTCTGATGAAAGCAATTGCTGTTTGTTTGTTGTGCATGAAATGAATCATATGTCTTCTGTTATTATTTAATCTTTTACATACTAAATGTAACTCAAGTCTACTCTGCTGTTTTTTTACCTTATTTAATTCAAATTGTACTTCAACTGCAGGTGCCACTACGTTGCATTTTCCAATATGCTAAATGTCCTTGGACTTACTGTTTGCCAATATACCATGATGATTGATTAAATAATATATCTTTTTTCTTTACAGTCACTCACTGGGATGGATAGATCATCAGCGTCGGGTTACGGAAGAACTATGGCCAATTCGTGAGTGGCAAACAGGTAAACCAGTCTACAACAACTACTACAGCAGAACTACATGTCTGTCTAGTCGTGGTATGGAGTGGTCGAGGCAGTGTAGTATTGTTATGCCAGGCAGAGTCCAGACAGCAGTTCATGTAAAATTGGGGCTATGTGGCTTGCTGCATACAATTAGATATGCTTTGTCTGTCTGTGACAAAGAGCCTAGGTATGCTACATCAGGTTGCTTCACTCAGAGGTGCCTGCCTTGACCGTCTGCATGGCCATGCCGCAAGCATGGGCCAAAAATCCGTCCGTTCCTGAAATTTGCTGTTTTTCGGCATCAAATTTGCAATCCGCGAATCTTGCGAAATTGGCTAAAATTCGCAAATTCTTGAGCGTAACGGATTTTTGGCCCATCCTTGTGGCAGGGCCATGCAGACGGTCAAGGTAGGCACCACTGAGTGAAGCAACCTGATGTAGCATACCTAGGCTCTTTAACACAGATAGACAAAGGATATCTAGGGTTTAGGGTTCAGTGCGGTTTACATGGGTTTTTGGGTTTAATTTGGTAGGGTTCCCGCGGAGTCTAGGGCTCAAGGCCTGATGCAGGCTCGTTCATAATGATGTTGGCAAGGATTTTGGGGGGTTTGGCGTTTTTTGGTCCAGAATTGGCTGAATGTTGGCCTTTTTTGGTGTTTTGCCGGCGCGTGTGTTTGGGTGAAAACTAGTCGTAAGCCTTCCAGTGGATCGATTTTGTTCTGCCTTGCTGAGTTTCTTGGGAATCGCTGGAACAAGTGTCCTGGTAAGTTTGAAGAGAATCGAAGTAGTGGAAGTGCTGAAAACAGCAATTTTTTGTCAAGGCGCGATTTGCCATGTTTTTTGGGGGGCTGTTTGGGGGCTTTCTAGATTTTTGGGGGTGGGTTGAGGGGTCTGGGAGCACTGCTGGGAAGGTCTAATTGATTGCAAGTGGTTTGAAGAAAATCCATGGTGGAAAAGGGGGGTTTGGGCCTAGTTGCAGAGAGCGTTTTGGCATGATTTTAAGTTAGGCCTAGCAATATTGCATGTTTTTGGGGGGCTGTTTGGGGGGGTTCTAGATGTTTGGGATGGGTTTATGGGTCTGGGCGCACTGCTTGGAAGGTCTAATTTTGATTGCAAGTGATTTGAAGAAAATCCATGGTGGAAGAGGGGGGTTTGGGCCTAGTTGCAGAGAGCGTTTTGGCACAATTTAAACTTAGGCCTAGTAGAATTGCATGTTTTTAGGGGCTGCTTGGGGGTGTTCTAGATTTTTGGGGGTGGGTTGAGGGGTCTGGGAGCACTGCTGGGAAGGTCTAATTTTGATTGCAAGTGGTTTGAAGAAAATCCATGGTGGAAAAGGTTTTTTTTAGCAGTATTGCATGTTTTTGGGGGCTGTTTGGGGGGGTTCTAGATGTTTGGGAGTGGGTTTATGGGTCTGGGAGCACTGCTGGGAAGGTCTAACTTTGATTGCAAGTGGTTTTAAGAAAATCCATGGTGGAAAAGGGGGGTTTGGGCCTAGTTGCAAAGAGCGTTTTGGCACGATTTAAACTTAGGCCTAGTAGTATTGCATGTTTTTAGGGGGCTGCTTGGGGGTGTTCTAGATTTTTGGGGGTGGGTTGAGGGGTCTGGGAGCACTGCTGGGAAGGTCTAACTTTGATTGCAAGTGGTTTGAAGAAAATCCATGGTGGTTTTTTCTTTTTTTTTAGCAGTATTGCATGTTTTTGGGGGGCTGCTTGGGGGTGTTCTACATTTTTGGGGGTGGGTTGAGGGATCTGGGAGCACTGCTGGGAAGGTCTAATTTTGATTGCAAGCGGTTTGAAGAAAATCCATGGTGGAAAAGGGGGGTTTGGGCCTAGTTGCAGAGAGCGTTTTGGCACGATTTTAAGTTAGGCCTAGCAGTATTGCATGTTTTTGGGGAGCTGCTTGGGGGTGCTCTAGATTTTTGGGGTTGGGTTTATGGGTCTAGGAGCACTGCTGGGAAGGTCTAATTTTAATTGCAAGTGGTTTGAAGAAAATCTATGGTGGAAAAGGGGGGTTGGGCCTAGTTGCAGACAGCGTTTTGGCACGATTTAAACTGAGGTCTAGCATTATTGCATGTTTTTGGGGGGCTGCTTGGGGGTGTTCTACATGTTTGGGGGTGGGTTGAGGGGTCTGGGAGCACTGCTGGGAAGGTCTAATTTTGATTGCAAGTGGTTTGAAGAAAATCCATGCTGGAAAAGTTTTTTTTTAGTAGTATTGCATGTTTTTGGGGGGCTGCTTGGGGGTGTTCTCGATTTTTGGGGGTGAGTTGAGGGGTCTGGGAGCACTGCTGGGAAGGTCTAATTTTGATTGCAAGTGTTTTGAAGAAAATCCATGGTGAAAAAGGGGGGTTTGGGCCTAGTTGCAGAGAGCGTTTTGGCACGATTTTAAGTTAGGCCTAGCAGTATTGCATGTTTTTGGGGGGCTGTTTGGGGGGATCTAGATGTTTGGGAGTGGGTTTATGGGTCTGGGAGCACTGCCGGGAAGGTCTAATTTTGATTGCAAGTTGTTTGAAGAAAATCCACGGTGGAAAAGGAGGGTTTGGGCCTAAATGCAGAGAGCGTTTTGGCACGATTTAAACTTAGGCCTAGTAGTATTGCATGTTTTTGGGGGGCTTCTTGGGGGGGTTCTAGATTTTTGGGAGTGGGTTTATGGGTCTGAGAGCACTGCTGGGAAGGTCTAATTTTGATTGCAAGTGGTTTGAAGGAAATCCATGGTGGAAAAGGGCGGTTGGACCCAGTTGCAGAGAGCGTTTTGGCACGATTTAAACTGAGGCCCAGCAGTATTGCATGTTTTGGGGGGGCTGCTTGGGGGTGTTCTACATGTTTGGGGGTGGGTTGAGGGGTCTGGGAGCACTGCTGGGAAGGTCTAATTTTGATTGCAAGTGGTTTGAAGAAAATCCATGCTGGAAACGTTTTTTATTTTAGCAGTATTGCATGTTTTTGGGGGCTGCTTGGGGGTGTGCTCGATTTTTGGGGGTGGGTTGAGGGGTCTGGGAGCACTGCTGGGAAGGTCTAATTTTGATTGCAAGTGGTTTGAAGAAAATCCAAGGTGGAAAAGGGGGGTTTGGGCCTAGTTGCAGAGAGCGTCTTGGCACGATTTAAACCTAGGCCTAGTAGTATAGCATGTTTTTGGGGGGCTGCTTGGGGGTGTTCTAGATTTTTGGGGGTGAGTTGAGGGGTCTGGGAGCTTTGCTGGGAAGGTCTAATTTTCATTGCAAGTGGTTTGAAGAAAATCCATGGTGGAAAAGGGGGGTTTGGGCCTAGTTGCAGAGAGCGCTTTGGCACGATTTTAAGTTAGGCCTAGCAGTATTGCATGTTTTTGGGGAGCTGTTTGGGGGGGTTCTAGATTTTTGGGAGTGCGTTTATGGGTCTGGAAGCACTGCTGGGAAGGTCTAATTTTGATTGCAAGTGGTTTGAAGAAAATCCATGGTGGAAAAGGGCGGTTTGGGCCTAGTTGCAGAGAGCATTTTGGCACGATCCGCAAAAATCGCCCATAGTTACTAATTACTATCCTTGAAAAGGAAACTCAGAGTACGCACTTTCGAAATGATGATTATATGTAATACTGTCACCTCTGAAACTGAAAGTGCTATTTTTGCACTACACTGCGTACCTTATATTTTTTTCACCGTGGTGTTTTAATATCACTTCCTGTTTTTCCATCAACAATTACAGGCCGGCTTTTACCCTGTGCCATGGAACAAACGATTAACTCAGGCTTACTATTAGCGATCCGCAATTCCGCATCAGGCAGGCAGTGGACAGTGTGTCTGGTGACCAAGATTGATCGACGGAGCGTCAGATGGAATGGAGGAGTACCGCGAATAAGAGAAATGGCTGGATGCATGCAACTTCACAAATTCAACAGGGCAACTACAACATACAGTTACAGTATCCTCTTAACTTCTCCTTATCTTTTAAATGTTATTGTTGTGAACTTGAACTTCTACGAGTGTGACTCTGTGCGTTTGTTTGCTCTCTGCTTCAAATTCATCCCTCCAGCTATTTGATAAGTTTCTTTGCTATTTTTAAAACTAATTTAATGTACTAATAACTATAAGTGTTATTCTCTCTGAGGGCAGAGAGGCAAGTGAAATTGCGTAATTATAATTATTACTGCAGCCCTGTACTGTCAAATTGTTTCTTCATAGTTACTAGTAACTTGTAGTAAGTACTACTTTTCAGTAACCTAACCATCCATTTAGCAAACAACTTCATGCATGCAATAGTGCACTTCCTTTATGACCCTTGAATGATTTATGGATATCTTCGAATCCAAAGATTTGTTTTTCTTCATTTTTTGTTTGTCCATGCTGTGTTTTTTATTCCTCTCTCCACAAAACGTTCCCAAAAACCCCCATTCCCATCCAATTTTCAAACCCTAACCCTCTTCCCCCGGGCTGTGTGGTTTTTCATTGAGGTGTGACTAAATGACAACAATAAATTCCACACACTTGCTGGGGAGGATAAGGTCAAAGCAACAGAAAAATCATTCTAATCAGAATTTCATGTGCGCCATTGTGGATTGATCATCAACAACATCCTCCTCCTACACGTGACGAATCGAATGCTTAATGCTTACGTTGCTTTGTCCTTTGCCTTAATACTATTTCTTATAGTAGCCATACTCCACGCAACTAGTACTTAGTTATCTTTGGAATACTTTAGCACTGCTTAGGCTACAATTTATGGCACTGTTCTCTACCGTACTATCTATCGTACTGTTTCTAATGCTACGCTCAGGCCACTCAATGTTTCATTTCCTTTTTTTTCATATGCTGCTACTGCCATTGTGTACCACTACTACTACCAGCACAACAATGATATGTCAACAATCCAGGATTCAAGTCAACACCCAACCTTAATCGCCATTTGCCATGCAGCCAGCCCTGTGCCTAGCCCTATTCTCAAACACGAATCAGAGGTAAGAGAAGCATTTTGGGGAGGTAGAATAATGGGCTAGGACTCGGAGGAGAGGAGAGACGGACAGTGTCACAGTAGTACTAGTAAAGTACTAGTAGGGCAATTGAATTCACTAACTCTGTTAGTGGCACTTTTGTACATGTTTGGACGTTTAGATAATTCATGCTGGTAAGTTTGAAGAAAGCAAACGTACAGTAACACCGGCCCACCACCACACAAAATAATATGAACGCGTATACTATGTTTAAGTATGTAAAATAAATTAATATATTTCCCCTAACAAAAATAAACTAACCCAACCCATCCCCCTACCTAACCCCAACCAATGTCCAAATGTTCTTCAAGTCCCTTTCCCCAACGCCCAATTCCCACCCCCCCAACAATCTTTAAAAAAGGGGCAAGGGAAAGTCACTTCCTCCGGCGGTGTCCTCCTGTGGACAGGTCCTGCACCTCTTTGCGGAGGTCCCGGAGCTGACGCTGTTGCTTCTCTGCCAATCGCTCCAGGTAGTCCACTCGCTTTCGGAGGCGGCGCAGACGTGCCATCCAGGCTCTGGGGGGGCAGCTGTTGTTTTTGCTGCTGTGCGGCAGCGGCGGGTGGCTGTCGGGCCACGGCACCATTTCGCTGGAGGCTGCTGGCTGGTGTACCCGGGGACACTGGAGGAGGATGCAGTAGTTGCTGTCTCCTCCTGCTCCCGAGCCCACAGCCGCCAATATTCGGCACAAATGTCCTCCAGTTTACGTGCCCTGGCCCGGACAGCCATCTCCTTGCAGGTGAGCTTTTTTGGAGCATCTATATGAAGAAAGAAAGAAAAATACTGTAGCCAATAGTCTTTAACATTAAGTCAAAATAATTCAACAGAAAGTTGTCTCACAGTAACACTAGCAACTTGCAAGCACAGTATAACATTTTGGCATGTATCTTTCCTCAGTCGTTGTAGGCCTGTGACATTAGTGGGAGTTTCAGGAATTCTACTAGCAGCACTATGGACTCATTACTACATAGTCAGAGAGTCAGAGACTACACCAGTCTTCTTCTTTTTTTCTCTTGTTTTGCAAAAGAAATTACTTGTACGTGAACTTGTGGTAGCTGGCATAATGCCAGCTCACTCAGCTTGCACCCAAGAAAAACAGACACAAGCCATGATGACGCAGACTCCAATTACTTTAAGCAGTATATGCAGGTGGGGATAGGAAGCTCTTACTTTTCTATAGGGGTGGCACTGGCCATACTCGGTTACATCTAGGGCTACTGCTCAATGTAATTTATATTTCGCACTGCCCCCCCCCGGGCCTTGACTACTACAAAAGGAAAATGAAGATTATTCATTTCTGGTCATATATCCTGCCTATCACATGATCTTTGCTTAATATGATGGATGACTTTAGGTGCTTTGTTTTGATAGATTGAGTGAACAACAGCAATAGTCCACCCATGACACAGCTGAAAGAACATTATTAACATAGGGAGTGAGTGTGGTACCCATAATATATATAATGTCAACTATACAATACATACACAATATATGCTGTGCTTGCAAAGTAAACTACTGTACTGTTAGTCACAGGAGTATTTAAAATACATTTTCTGAACAATCACAACTTCTACTATTTGGATTTCCTCAGCTTTGCTACTCTGGCACGGACATGCTGTTCAAAGTAACACTGTTCATCCGCTGAGCGTCTGCTCTACTACAAACACCTCTGCTATCTATGAGGAAGAAGAAGTTACCATCCAGGCTTCCAAAGTAAACGTCTATCATTCTTCTTAATGTCTCAACTTGTACCAAGTTTACTTTTTCTCAACAACCAACTAACACCCTTTTCATTTTATTTGGTAAACCACCGTCTTGACTTGCATTTGAGTTTGACCCAAATGATATATTGCAATGCACACCACACATGCATTTTCTGATTCACCCACACAGGCAGTCATCTTTTCTTTCTCCTCCAACCTTCCTTGCTTCAAGCATCCATGCATCTGATTCCTTCCTATCAGCCACCTCTGCCTGCATTAAAAAACACGTACCTTTCTTTACAGTCATAAATTTTACGACTCGCTCGTCCTTCCTTTCACCCTTCTTTCCCTTTTCGTTCTTCACATCCCTCAAGATCATCTGCTATGAATTGCCTTCATGATAAAAGTTTCCCAGCTGAGTTGAAGTCAAATAGAGGGGGCCATTGCTTACCCGAGAACTACCGCCGCTCATGCTATTACTAAGCCAAGGTTGACTGTCTTCTCCGTGATTGGCAAAAATGTAGTTCTAAATTAGTAACTGTTCTTAACAGTACAGTGTACTTGTACTAGTGTACTGTCTACTGTACAGTACATCATAAACTCCTTTGCGAGCCTACTCTAAAATGTAAATAAGTAAGGAGTATAATAACTTACCACCGTCCGCCGCTGCTGAGCCATCCCCCTCAGCTCCTCCTGGTGGCACTTGTGGCGCCGCCGCATCCGCCCCTGGAATGGACCCCTCCACGCTGTTGGCCCCGGCATTGGTGGTGGGAAGTGCCGCATCCGATGTTGTGCCGCCTAGAAAAAACATGTCATATTTTTAGATGCAATACACCACCCCCTATTTCGTCTCGTAATGGAAGAGAAAATGTTAATACATATACAATTTTTAATTATTGGGACTGAAGAAAAGTCACGGTTTTGGGGAGGGTGTTAACTTATATGCTTAGCCATAACATGCAACACTTTTTGGCACAACTGATGAATGCTTGCTTTTTACCGTGCAACATTTTTCTAATTACAGACAGAACCAACTACTCCTCATCACCACCAGGAGGACTTGAAGTTCCAACAAGGTTAGGGCTCCTGAGTCCCGCACAGTTACTTCTGACTGAGGTATGTGGAAAGTCTAACTGCACCTATCATCAACAATGTCCTATTTCTCTTGTCCATACATCTGTATGTGCAGAATAGTCCCTGATACACTAGCGGTATGGTATGTGCTACTATCAAATCAAAAAGCCAACTACTAGCTTATTCTTGGTTGACATTGACATTTTGTTGTTGGAAATTGTCAAAGCACTAAAATTAAGAAGACTGGAATACACAGCAAGGGCAACCCAGAGAACTGCACTCAGTGCTTCTAGAGCTATTGCTGGATCAGAGTTTTGTTAAACACCGTTTGCCGACTGGGCAAGCTTAGCTACCTACACAGACCGACTCATAATAATAGTAAATAGTAGTAGCACAGAGAGTGATGGTAGAGAGGCAGGATAAGAATGTAGAAACAGTCTACAAGAAGATCAAAGACTATATAGGAGCTGTAAAAGTTAGGGAAGTATAATTATATTAACAACAGAACAACTTACTGAGGCCAGCAGACGAGACTGCAGAGGACCGTTCCTGCCCACTTTCTTCCGCCGGAGTCTGGGGTGTACTCTTCTTGCCCCTGGGAGGTGCTGAATGTGAACATGAAATAAACACAAACATGGATGATTGTTTTTTTGAAATATTTGATTTCTTTGACCACAATCTAAAATTATCTCGGGGAAACAAATTACTAACAATTGCTCTACATGTATTGACCTATCTGATCTGGTTAACTAGGAGGATACTAGTACAGTATTGCTGGATTCGCAGACCGTCTACTTGGAAAGTTATGTAAATCACTAACTAAACCAACAACAAAAAGGTTCTACTACGACTGCCAGCACTCAGCAGCACGCAACGTGACAGACACAGTCCGTTATCATGATTGCAGACCACTAAAAAACGTCCTACTACTAATAAAAAGTCATAATATACTCAACCTATCAATCCACCACTATCTCTTCTTCTTAGTGGCAGCAGGAGTACAAAGGAAGGACTAGACTTGAGTCTCTAGTCTCTCTAGCATTACGCAGTTCTTTAAAGTACTACACTCATACATATTGAGGCCAAATGAGCACAAAGTTGCAAACAAGTAAGCATAGTAGCAACGCCACTGAGGAGGTGAGCACCTGCAATTGCAGAATCTATTTAAACATTATTTTGCCTACAATGTAATCGAACCGGCAGCATTCTTGCTCTTCGGGAAAAACATATATTAGCAATATAACACAGAGCAGAAGAAAACAAAGTAGTTATTAAATAGCTACTCACCAAGGCCAGGGATCTCCACGCCTAGCAGGTGGACCAGGTCCTGCTCCTGGTCAAGGACGTCTGCCCACCGGTGCGTCGCTTGGTCATAGGTGCGCCGGACCCCCGACTCCCTGCGCATTGCCCGGCATACCTTATCCCACAGCTGGCGACGCTCCCGGAGGCCATACCCTTGACCGGGCCTGCCCTCTGCTGCCACGGTCTTCGGGAGGTGACGCTGAACATAAAATATAAGTGCGGCCACCTCCACTGCGCTGAAAACCTCCCTGGCCACTACATCCTCCCCCCTCAATCGCCCGCAAGAGAGCCGGGTACGGGGTGCGGGACCCTTGCCCTTGCTCTTCCTGGCTCCCTTTGACATGGTCCTGGACAGCTGAAAAAAAAATAGGAAAGAATAGGGAAAAAGTAAAGAAAAGAAAAGAGTTTAAAAAAGTAGCTTTAAAGTAACCAAGATTAGAAAAAAACACAAAATATTGATGTAGAAAAAGAGAGGGATAGATAATGAGTAAAAAAAGATCCAAAAAAAGTTCAAAGAAACAAAGGATTGCAAAGATATGGGGAGGGTTGAAAAAGCATGCCCAGAACCATAGCAATGAATGAAAAAGAAGATGGCCGCGCCCATTGAGGACTGCGTGGGTACATTTGCTCGATATTTCCCCCGCGAGCACGCAAAAACGCACGTGAACACGTAATCGCGCCCCGCGCACAACGCGAGATTGCAAATAGCGCCCAGAAACGGAAATACGCAATGTGGACAAGATGGCCGCGCCCATGTACGACCGCATGGGTAACTTCGCGGTCGATGCGCTGCAAGTGGCACGCGAACATGCAAAAAGCCCCACGAACACGCAAAAAAAATCTGCAAATTCGCACGAATTCGCGGATTATGCAGAATGCGAATTCGCTTTCACGCGAACTCGCGGACCGCGAATTCGCGCATTTCGCCCATACTTAAAGACAACCAGGATCTGCAGGTAAGCTGTCCCACGAAGGATGTAAAGTGTTGAAGGGTCGGTATCTGGCTGGAGCACCAACAAGACTTGTCAAATGCAACCAATGTGGGCAGAGCAAACAGGTTAAGGTGTGGACCAGCAAGGCCCAGGGGACTCTCCAAGCAATGGGGAGTCAGGGCACGTCTGGAGCAACCAGGCAAGCCCAAGAACAAACAAGGTGACCCTTGTCAGGACCCCCAGGCCAACAGACCAGGGATCACAAGGAGACCTCAAGCGAGTTTGCAAAGCATTAGCCAACAGAGCACTCGGTGAGTGGAGGCTGGATATCTTTGGTGCAAATACTACTCGGGATCAGGACTATATGGAGTCCAATGCACAAGCTCGGGAAATGCCAACAAGCACATGCACTTGCAAATGTACGAGGTGCACAGGGGTTCGGGTTGCACAGTCCCCATGAAGGATACTGGTCTCAGAATCACTGACAGGTAATATCTACCTCAGGGATCTTTAGGAACCTGCCTCTTGTGTTGCTGAAATCTTCGGAGTCCTTAGGAGCTCTGGAGAAGCAAGCTGGTCAGATGCGCTTAGGTGGGAGTAACTCTCCAAGGGAGATTCTTCAGTCGTGCAATCGTTGTGCAGGCAGTCAAAGTACTTGGTTTCTACTTAGCAGAATCTTGTCCAGGTAAAATCTAACATCCTGTAGCCAGGTAACTCAGCTTAAACCCATGGGAAGGGGTTGGAAAGATTCTAGGGACCATCCTAGGGGAGGGGCAGTACAGAGGAGTGGCTACAACCATGTCCTTTGTTCAGTTTCGCACCAGAGCAGAACCAGAACTGGTTTGAGCTGGACTACCCACAGGGACACCAAATATGCCCCCAGTGCAGACTTTCTGGCACTCTCAGAGTGCACCCACCCAGCCCCATTACAATAAATCCTGTCTGGTAGGTGGTTACATCTCCCTGTGACAGGATGCCTATTGTCATGCCTTCCTCTGCTTGAGCTTGGCTCAGCAGCAGGAGAGCAGAATCGTGTCTGTGGCTGGCAGTGTCCATTTTGTGCGGCCCACGTCGAGCAAGCTGGTACTGGGTAGACCAGTGACCCACAGTAGTGGTGTCAGAAGGGTGGAATCATACCTCCGACACCATTTACTGGTGTGGAGGTATGATTCCAAGGTGTTTGACACCAAACACAACATGTTTCTAAGCAGCCGTTTTAAAGTTAGCATTTACTGCGAGGTTATAATGCACTTAGACCTATATGTCTGGCTGCATCACAGAAAACCCCGGGGAATGGTCTCCGAAGGCTGCAGAGGGGCCCTACTCATGCAGGGGCACCCTCTCACGTAAAATCCAGCAGCCTGCCTTCAGGATTGATGAGGCCTGCCATAGGGGTTACTGATAGGTTTTTAAGTTTAGTGATTTAGATATATATAGTGAATCTATATCTATGTAAGTGGTGCAAGCACCAGCTTACACAGGCAGGTGTAGCAGACCTGTTGTGTCATTTTGAATGGCCTTTATGGGTGGCATAATGCATGCTTCAGCCCATGGGAGGCCTCTGGGCTACCTATGCCCTGGGTACATGGTGTACCATATACTAGGGACTGACAAGGGTACCCCAGTTTTCAATCTGGAGTGTACCTAAAGTACATACATAGTAATTTAAGGGAGAAAGCAGATAGACTGGGGTCCTGGATAGCAGGATCCTAGTCAGACTAGTCCAAAAACAGTGATACATCTGCTTAAATTTGGGGTAACCAAAAGAAGCATTCTTACTTTGCTACATAACCCCCCCATCCAAACGCAAGGACATTAAATTAACCTTCATCAGTTGAGCCTTCATGTCCTAAGTGGAAATATCTGGAGAGTCCATCTGCATTGACATGGCTAAGGTAAGCTTAGTCAGTTAGATTGTCTGACTTGTCATATACCTGTCACTGACCCTACGTATGCTGAAGGAGAATCGAGAGCAGGGTGCTAGTCGAGCACTCTGTCAGAAGAATATGGAGTTTTGCTGAGGGAGACGATTCGATGACCCAGTCGCGGTTCGCGTATTAGCCGCAGAGAGGGGTGGGACGCTGGAGTTGCACTTAGCTGAGGTTACCTGTCCTGTCCTGTCCTGCACTTGTCCTGTCCTGTTTACACCTGATCCGTGGGGAGCCTATTTCTTTTTGTCCCAGCCCGTGGCCAGGGGTGGTCCTCACACCATTCTAGGTAATTATAATCTGTGTGGGTATGTCCTTGTGCTGTTTCCCTTTCTCACCCTTCCCAGGTACCAATGTCTAAAGGTTCATCTTTAAAGTCCAGCAGAACTATTGCCTTAATAATTATTTTCCTAGATGAAAGAATTTCAATCTCATTTGTATGGTTTAAAATTCACACAATATTACATAGATAAAGAGTTTAAACTTTCTCCTGAGTCAGTGGTTATTTCATAGAGTTAAATGCTTATATTACTACCTATTATGCTAACTTGCTTTTTTGACCCCCTAGGACTTAGGGTACAGGTATCAGGGATTTGGTAAGTTATGGTGTACAGATATAAGTCCTAAAAGTAAATTAAAAATCTGATAGGCAGGAAGTTAATCCAGGATTACCGGTTCAAGGTGTGAAGGTATTATGGGCCCTGGTGAGTATGATAAACTGAGCTAGTAATGCCGCGTGCACCATCAGTATTATTTTAGTAGCAAAGTAGTGGTTAGGATTTAGTTAAGATAGGTAGTTAGTCGCTTATTGATTTATATTGATTATATTGATTTTGTATTGATTTATGTATTCACCCAAAAACCCGTTTGTATTGTTACATGTTGTCTGGATGCCCCAGGAATATTGAATAGCGGGTGGTAAATGGAAGCCACATTGAGGTTACTTGCCTGATGAAATAAGTGCGTAAAGTTAGGTAGAACTTAAAGCACTGGTTAGGGATTATTTTTCTGGTGTAAAAGTGAGAGTAAGTGATAGCAGAGAGGTTCGCTGGTGAAACTTTGGCCTTATATCGCCTAGAAAGGGTAAGTCTGAAGGAGTAACATGTTCTTTGATGCTTGAATGAAGAGTAAGCGGAAGAGGTTTTACTCGTAGTGCGTGAAGAGTAAGCGGAAGGGTTTTACTCGTAGTGCGTGAAGAGTAAGCGGAAGGGTTTTACTCGCAGTGAAAGAAACTGTCTTTTTCTTTGAAATAAGTCAAGCAGACACAGTAGCGAATGTTTCTATGTTGTTAATTAATGTGCATTTAAATTGAAAAGAAATTAAGTGACTGTATTATCTTGCAAAGGAGGGAGGGAGTCAGTCGCGGGTGCTGTACTGACATCACAAAGAGCCGCGCTGGGATTGGTTGAGGCAGCAGGTGTGTGGCTGAGGTAATATTGTAAAGGAGGGGTGAGTGCAGAGAGTGTGAGAAACTCATCTCACAGAAAAGCCGCGCAACCATTGGTTGAAGTGATTTAAAAAAATTAAAAGTTGATTGGTTATTGAAAATAAGAAACGTGCAGGTATTGGAGAGGCATTTAAGTAAAGTATACATTTGATTAAATAAGATTTAGTGAAAATTCAGAACAGCGGTAAATATATGTGGCTTCTAGGCCCAGTAATTATAGGAAATCGCCCTGATAGAAAATATTTAGGTTTTGCCAGAGAGCAGCAAATTGGAGAAAGACCCCATATCATGTACGGGGAAAAAAGAAAAATGTAATTCTTGCCGAAAATTAAGAATTATTTTAAAAAAAGACAAACCCGTAAAAACAAGAGAAGGTATTATTATTCCACCACCAAAAATGCCTGCATCATACATGATGATAGAAAGGCGATACCACACCTGTGTATGGTTAGAGAATTGGATAGAGTACACCAAAGATGAAGGCATATTGGCATTTCCAGAATATGGTACCTTTAATGGTAGAATTTTGCACAATCTGCGAACTTGCATGACTGAATTAGACCCCAGACCAAGATTAAGGCAGTACGAAGCCTTAGAGGAGTGGGAGACTGAGGCTTTTGAACGAGACAGACCATGGTGTGATAGAGGTTTTAGTAGATTTTATCCTAGATATCCTAAAGAAACAAGAGACAAGCAGATGAAACAATGGAGACAGTCTATGTTAGTGGAAGGATTATATCATGTGTTGACCTCAGAAGAACCAACAGTAAGTAAGAGTACAGAGAAAACAAAGAATTTAATAACTAGTGGAGATTCAGAAGATGATTATCTTTAGGATTTATTAATGAAAAATCCACCACCTTTTCAGGAAGAAACCAACAGAGTTAACCATAGTGCTCCATTCTTAAAACCACCTTTGATTCCACAAATTGTACATGAGACCAGCATTGAAAAGGTATTACAGAAAAGGAAAGGGCAGCAATAAACAAACGGCGTAATTAATTAATTCAGAAAACAACTCAAATAAATACGAGTCCTGAAGCCCTAACGATACCAGTAACTATAGGTCCTGTTGTTCCCTTATATGGAGACAAGCAACCTAGTCCTAAAACTCCAGTTCTGACCACACCTGTAGTACAACCCAGAATAGAAAACATAATAGTTGATGACCAAGCAAGTGAGTTTGAGTCAGTGATTTCCCTGATGGATTTGCCTATAAGAAAACCAGTGGGTGACTCAATCAGGAAAATTACTCCTGGATGCTTAAGAGAGGTACAGATTGAAACATCCACTGGAACTAAAAATGCCACTGTAGTAACCCCAGAAGTAATAGAGAGATGGTCCCGAGACATAGAGAAGCCAAAATAACAGCCAAAAGTATTAGACATCTTTAAATTAAGAGTAGAATTGGAATAAATGATAGCTGTAAATGTAGGATTGGAGAGACTAAATACTTTCAGTGACGAAGAATTGTTATTCATATGTAGAAGTATTAACCGAAACACCAAAATAGTTCATGAAAAGTTAATGGATTTGGCCTCTGACATGGAAATTGACATAGGTAAATGTAAAGTATTGCAGAAACCATATAGAGCTGAATTTTCTGGCAAATATTTAGAAAACATCAATGTGTCAGACGAAAATTACAAATAAAAGAATTATTGTCATTGTTGCAAAAATGGGGAGATTGAGACAGATGGAAAGCTAGATGGACAAAGAAAAAAGAAGAAGGTTAGGCAAATCGATCTACGTCTGAATACTTGATGAAAGAAACTGAAAAGGTTGAAAGGTTGTGTCCGATGAGAGAAGTGCCAGGAGTAGGTTATGTACATGTCCCTTGGTGCCGACAGGATATTTTATCATTAACAAATGATTTCCCAAAACTTAAAGAAAAACCTGTAGAATGGTATAGGCAAGTCGAGAGGTTTGTGAAAGTTTCAAAAGTACTGTTAAAAGATTTAGATGGTTTATTTGACTTAGTTGTCCTTGCAGATTTGTGGACTGAATGCAAAATTAGGGTAGATTGGCCTAATGATGAGTACCCTAGAGATCCAAAGACAGGCACGCCGTCAGATGATGTTATGAAAAAATACCATCAGGTAATACCCTATTTAAAGGGAAAAGTACTCCCAAAGGAGACTGATTGGACAAAAATAGACAGAACAACCCAGAATAAAGATGAATCAGTGCATGTATATTATGAGCGCCTATTACAAGTATTTAAACAGTACAGTGGGTTGGAAACTATTGATAACAAGGACATGACACATTTTATGTATCGTTTTGTGTCAGGCTTAAAACCAGAGATTTCGCAAATGATTAAAGACCATAAAATATGTTGGCAGGCAAAGCCTGTTGACGAGATCCTTAAGTATGCAAAATATTGTGGGGATGAAATTGATAATAAGCGGAAGAATTTGGAAGAAAAGGTCATGGGGCACAAGTAAAGTTAGCAGAACAGCAAGAACTCCAGCTGAGTCAGCAGGCAAATAATCACAGAAGAGGGGAAGGACAAGGTGAAGGTAGTGGGGGCAAGCCTAGAAACAGAATGAGCAAAGAAGATGCAAAGAAAGTTTCCCTGTCACGGGTGCGAGATAATAACGTTCAAACCCAAAACTTGAATCCTCAGACAGAATAAAGTATCACAGAAGCAACCACAGCAGGTAATACAAACCCAGTTACCTTCTGCCCCTATGCCAGATTTTGTGAATCAAGCCAAATACAGTGTGGATGCTCCAAATTGGGAGGGAAAGGGTAGGAACAATACAGTGACACCACAGTTTCCATTGCAAGACACGTATTTTGAGGAGTAAAGTTTCTGACAGTGCCTGAGAGAGGAGGAAGAGGAGTGAGTACTTGGCGCATCCTTACCGGTAGATCAGTCAGGTCCTTATGTGGAAGGCAAGGTTGAGGGAAATGACATCACCTTCCTGTTGGACACTGGTGCTACCCGTTCTACTGTGAGAACAGCAGACATCCCAAACCTACCCCTCTCGGGAGAAGCGATGCAAGTAGTGGGCGTGTCTAATAAACACATTAGGATCCCTGTCACAAAACCAATGGAAGTGTGTATTGGCAACTTTAAAGAAATGCATGAGTTTGTGGTGTGTGACTATAGTCCTGTAAACTTGTTAGGGAGAGATTTACTGTGCAAAATGAATTGCACAATTTACTGCACCCGGAGTGAAGTTGAAATCCAAACTACAGAAGAAGACGGAATTTATAAAATCATGTTAGCCAAACAAGAAACTGAAATTAAAAAGATAACTCTAAAAGATTTACCAAAACTTCAAAATACTGTAAACCCTGATGTATGGGATTTTACCGGAAAAGAAGTACGATTAATGGCAAATGTCGACCCGATAAAAGTGACAGTGAAAGAAGGTGCAGTTTACCCAAATACTCGACAGTACAAAGATAGCCCCGAAATAAAAGCAGGTGTTGCAGCAGAAATAGAGAGTTTGGTTGAGCAAGGCATTTAAAAAAAAATAATGAGCAGTCCATGTAATTCACCTATAATTGGCATAAATAAACCCAGTGGGAAATATAGGGTTGTACAAGACCTGCGCAAAATTAATAAAATTGTTGTCTCATGTTGTCCAGTGGTTCCGAAATCCAGCACTAACAGCACTAATTTTGTATCAGATACCTTGGAGTGCAGGATGGTTCACTGTAATTGATCTGTGCCATGCCTTTTTCTCAATTCCATTGCATCCAGACAGCAAATTTATATTCTCGTTTAAATTCGACGAGCATGTTTACGTTTGGAATCGTGTTCCTCAAGAGTACACAGAAAGTCCATCGATTTTTAACCAGATTCTGAAAAAAATGTATTTAGTCTTTGGTATTGTCCGGACAGTCTGTTCTGGTGCAGTATATAGATGACCTATTGGTGGCATCTAAAACCCGAAATGACTGCGTTGTTCATACAATTGCATTATAAAATCATCTGGCTGAAGGATGACATAAAGTGTTACCTAGAAAGTTGTAATTTTGTACCACATCAGTGAAATATCAGGGACACCAGATAGAAAGGGGAGTCAAAAGAGTGACTTCAGAAAGAATCAAAATAATTAAAAACATGAAATTACCTCAGACGCAAAATGTTTCTTGGAGTTGTAGGTTACTGCAGGCAGTGGATTGTGGGATTTGCAGTGCTAGCTAAACCAATGATTCAAATGACAAAGAAACTGGCAAAAGATCCGGTAGAATGGGATGATGAAAGCATGACTGCTTTCTTGAAATTACGCAATTGCTTGTGTGAAGCCCCAGCTTTACGAATGCCAGATTACTCCAAAGAATTTGCTCTGTACTGTGATGCACAAGATAATTGTGCTCTTTCAGTCCTAACCCAGACCCATGGTTTGATGCGAGGTCCTGTGGCATATTTTTCTGCCACTTTGGACCCAGTGGCATCTGCATTGCCAGGATGTTTGAATGCAGTAGCTACAACTTGCATGAGTCTAGAACAAAGTGAGTCTATTGTGATGGGACATCCTGTAACCCTATATGTCCCACATGCAGTTGTGATTCTGTTGACACGAACTTGCACACAGTACCTAACTCCTAGTTGGCTGACTAAGTATGAGCGAGTCATTCTAGGTGCAGAAAACGTTATAATAACCAGACGTACTGTCTTGAAGCCAGCAACCTTGTTGCTGAATTCACATTTTGAAGAAGTAAAGGAAGACATCGAACATGATTGTGTTGACCTCACAGAGTACAATACTAAACCACGCCCAGACATACAGGAAAAATCACTAAAATATTCAGAATATGAGCTATTTGTAGATGGTTCATGCATGAGACATGAGGAAGGAGGATTGAGTGCTGCTTACGCTGTATGCATCTTGGCTGAAATAGTCACAGCATCCTACTTATTACCAGGAGTCAAGTCTGCACAAGTAGCTGAATTAATTGCTTTAATAAAAGCTTGCAAATTTAGGAAAAATTGGAAAGTAACCATTTACACTGATAGTCAGTATGGTTGTGGGGTTGTGCATGATTTTGGCCAACTCTGGATGCAAAGGGAGTTTCCTGACTTCTTCAGGAACTCCTTTTAAAAATGGACAATTTGTTAAAGAATTAATTGAAGCAATTCAATTACCAAAAGAATTGGCCGTGGTCAAGTGTGCTGCTCACCAATCTGGAAACGACAAAGTGACAGCTGGTAATCGTTATGCTGACCTAGTAGCCCAACATTGTGGCAAGTACAAAATGGCAGTAAACAAGAAAATTGAAACATGTGGAATCAGCTGCCAACTTATGCTGCTAGAGGTTATAAGAACATGGGAAGAAGTGAGAGATTTACAAAATGAAGCAGAACAAAAAGAAAAAGAAGAATGGGAGAAAATAGGTTGTTCGAGAGGGGCTGAAGATGGTGTCATTGTTTACCTGGATGGGAGGCCTGTGTTACCAGACTGCATGCTTGCTCCTATGACTAGGATGTATCACGGAGATGCACACATAGGCAGAGATGCAATGATAAGATTGTTTAGAGAGGATTGGTTTAATACAAGTTCAGGAATGTAGCAGAGAGTCTTTGCCAGAGGTGCTTAACTTGTCAAACAAGGAACCCTGGTAGGACAACTGTAGTCTGCCCCGGGAAAATTGGAAAAGCATAAGGCCCATTCATAAGACTCCAACTTGCTTTCATTCAGCTACCTGCATGTCGAGGATTGAAATATTTCTTTGTCATCCTTTGCTTGTTTTCTAAATGGGTTGAAGCATACCCAACTAGGAGGAAAGATAGCTTAACTGTAGCCAAACTCTTGCTAGGAGAACTCATTCCTCGTTTCAGTTTTTCAGTAACAATTGAATCAGACCGATGGTCTCATTTTAATAATGAAATAATTTGTCTAATTTGTGAAGCATTCAAAATTGAGCAAAAACTGCACTGTGCATACCTCCCAGAGGTTTCTGGAGTAGTAGAACAACTGAATGGCACAATAAAAGCAATGTTGGGAAAAATGTGTGACTCAACTCGAGTGGAGTGGCCTGATGCTTTACCTCTTGTCCTGATGGGACTCAGAAGCATTCCAGACAAGAAAACAGACTTGAGTCCCCATGAAATACTCATGGGATGGGCAATGAGGCAAGCATGTGCGCCAGGTCACAAGCTATTAAATATATCTGATGACTTGGTATTGGAGTACTGCAAAGAGTTGGCTGACCAAGTGCGTTCTATCTCTCACCAGGTTGGAGAAGAAGCCATAGCCAGACAATCAACTCCAGCACATGACTTACATCAAAGAGATTAGGTAGTGATAAAGAAGCACACCAGAGAATCCTGTCTAGCACCACGGTGGGGAAAACCACATCAAGTAATATTGGTTACCACCACAGCTGTAAAGTGCAAAGGAATTCCAAACTGGATTCATGCCAGTCATACTAAAAGAGTGACTGATCCTGACAGAGTAGAGGCTGAAGGTTGTGCAGCTGAAGAGCCAAAAGTGACAATAAGGACAAGAAGTCAAACATATTTAGATAGTCAGAGTGATAGTGAGGATGAGACATGAATAGAAGAACACACTCAGATTATAGAAAGCCAAGATTATAGAAAGCAAAACAATATTAAATCTGAGGAGGACCAGATAAGGAAAGAGCAATACACTCAGAAAGAAGAAAACAGCAACACCACAATCCTTAGTCTGAGGAGGGACAGACAGGTATTAGAGCAAATGCTCAGGCAGAAGACAATCACGAAATATTAAGACCTGAGCAGGACCAGACAGGTATGGAAAAAAGTGTTCAGGAAGAAGAAGGTAAACAAAGCAAAAGTCAAAGCCAAATCCAACAAACTCCTGAACCAGGTCAGATTAGGAAAGAAGAACCCACCCAGGCAGAAACGACAGAGGTAATAAGCCCTGGACAAGGTCAGATAGTGAAAAAATAGAGGGCAAAAACAAAACAAGTTGTGCCACAAGTGAACGAAAACAAAAGGACTTCTGAAGAAAATCAAAACACAGTGCCAGCTAAGAGACTCAGAAAAGTTGATGCTTGGCCTAGATTTGTGAATAGAATAAAATATCACCTTAAGACAATAAATGAAGAACCTGACCAAGTAGACGAAATAACAAGTCAGTCTGGACCATCCACAGAGAAACCCAGAAGGAGAAGTCCACGCTTGAAAAGACTGAATAATAAATTCAAGGGTCCCGAATGGACCTATGTGATACTTGAAGACTTTGAATATCTGGAAATCAGTGATGAAAGTGATGAAGAACTAATTGCTGATCAAATTATTGAAGAAGTGAGACCAACTTGAAAAGCTTCACAGTTTGTATTCTGTGTAAAAGTTTCAAAGAGGGGATAAGTCTCCTAAGTCAAAAATGGCTAGAGTTACTGGAAACTCGAAACAAAATTGTATAAAAACATGTTGTAGGATTGCAAATGTAGTATATTAATAGTACTCATGGCATGGTTAGGACTGACAATAGCAATACCTTACTTAATGGCTGCTAATAAAAAGAATGACACTAGTACACATGAAATGATAGCTAGCCTGAAGCAGGACAGAGTAGATTTAGAAGCACCAGATGAGATAGATTTACACCATAGTAGAAATAGAAATGAGACAGATGTGAATGTATTTGCTAACCTGTTAGTACACTATGTAGAAACTATGGAAATTAGTGATTGCTACGTGTGCATGAAGTTGCCCATGTTAGTAGCAGAAGGGGTGACCTATCATCACATACCCTTGACCTATGGTATTGCATGTAGTACTTTAGCTAGTTTGTTTTATAGAACTGGAAAATTACAGTATTATTATTCTAACATAGACGTTATCTTTTCTGAAATCCCTATATGTAGAACCATGAACCCTGTTCTTAGTAGTAAAGATGCACAGTTTATAGGAGAATTTTTCTTAACAATGAAAACAATAGATATAGCTGAAGAACATAACGAAAATCTAACATGCAAGTTATACGAACAAGAAAAGGTGGTTTAGAATTTAGTAGAGAAAAGAAGACAGAATTTCCATAGAAAGGCTAATGAACTGAAACCCAAGATACTCAAGTGGGCTGAAAGGGAAGATTTTATGGCAACTGGCAAGACTCAGGCTGCTACGTCTCTGGACTTTGAAAATAATAGGAAAATCTGTCTTCATAGGTCAAAAACAGAGTATAACAATGTATTCATTGGTTCCAGTGAATGTGAACACAATTTCCTGATAATTGGGGTTTGGGGACTAAAAGGGGGAACTGATCCAATTTTTCCTGGAGTATATTTCATTTGTGGGAGCAAAGCTTACTTTAAGTTGCCTGATCATTGGTATGGGAGTTGCTATTTTGGAATAGTATTCCCAAAAGTATACCAAGTAAAAAGAATCACTGGAAGCAATGAAGACAGTAATGAACTAACAAGATATAAAAGAGCTAGTTTTTCAGAAATTGTAGGTGACATATTTAGTGCATGATACCTTCAGTGGGAGTAATTCTGAATACTCAAAGAATTTATAAATTGTCCACAGTAGTTGATCACTTATCAACTGATACTGCTGGAGGATTCTTACTGATCAATACTGAATTAGTTGCAATAAGATTATTGGTTTTACAAAATCGACTTGCTCTTGATATAATATTGGCAAAAGAGGGCGGAGTCTGTAGAATGTTGAAGGCACAACATTGTTGCACTTACATACCTGATAAAAGTATTCACATTGTAAGGTATGTCAGAAATATTACACATTTGGAAGAAGAATTTAAACCACTGGAGGTTGATAGTGCATGGAAGAGACTAAGTGATGGTCTCTCCTCTGTAGGTAGTTAGTTTTCTAACGTAGGAAAAAGTATTGTAGGTAGAACACTGATGCCAGTAATGGGAATAGCCCTACTGATTTTAGTGATAATGATTTGGTGCAAATACTGCAGAAACAAAAGGTGGTATGCAGTAAATTAGAAAAAAAAAGAAGAACATTTGATGAAATTCAGCTTGAAGAGATGAAAGGGGACATATATAAGAGAATGAGGGGTTTTCAAAAGAATAGGGAAAGAAGACATTCTAAAGTAATAGAGGAAATTTAATTGGGAGAGTTCTGAAGTTGGCATCTGGTTCTTTAATTGATGATTAAACGGCTGGAGACGTCAGAGCAGGTATTCCGCAAAGAGCTGAAAACTCACCTGTTTCCCAAAGAGTAGGACGGGGCTAGCCGCATGACCGGTTGAGAAGAAATAAGTGGAGTCGATTATGGCTTTCTACAGCGCGGGGACACACTAGTCAGTGTAACCAGGCACTTTACAAATGTAATTATTATTATTATTATTATACCATCAAAGAGGGGATTGATGGAGCAATGTTTCATACGT
The DNA here is from genome assembly GCF_964261635.1 of Lissotriton helveticus. Lineage (NCBI taxonomy): Eukaryota > Metazoa > Chordata > Amphibia > Caudata > Salamandridae > Lissotriton > Lissotriton helveticus. Next base: position 977,266,974 of record NC_136063.1, read on the forward strand.
AAAGAAACTTGCTTGTATTCAGGCCTCTCGAAATAACATGTAAATTATTAATCAACATGTTTTGTATTACTAATAATTGCACCACACAACATTTTTAGTATCTAGGGGAAGCTCACATATGTGCTTTTACTAACAGTAACCCAAGTGTCCTGAATTGGCCGCCAAAAAGGCAGGAACTTTTCTGCGCATGCGTCTGCCACATCTACGTGGTGTGACGCATCTCTGCTATTGTTGGGAATTTCTTGCAGCTGCGCCCTAGTGCCAAGATGGCAGCTTCATGTTTTACACACTAATGCACCTGCTACTGCCTGAACTAACTTATGTTCGTTCTGCTTAACTATTAATGCTTTAGTTAAAATAAAGTAATGGGGATAGGGAAGAAATAAGTGGTATACAGTGCATTCATTTATTTTTGCATTCTAAAATGTTTCTTTTTGATTTTGCTGTTAGTTCGTATTTGGGCCTGAAGGGTGTTACAAACTCCATCTTGAAAAGAGCTGCGCCAGCACAGTGGAACTCAGAAATCCCTGAAGCATTGGCATTGAAACACAGCCAAGTCCTGACTTACTCGTAATATTCATGGGAAGATGACCGTCTGAACCCACAAGAGGAAGAAAATATGAACTGATAGAATACATTCTAGACAATATTGAAACAATTATTGCTGGGTGGAATAAAAGTGCATGGGAAAGTAAATTATTGAAGGGAACATTGATCAACATTATTGAAAGAAAAATTACTTCATACTGGTATGGTGTGATGACCTCTCCTCGCCTTTCTGACCAATCAAATGAAGGGAATACACACATTTGCAACACTGGGGGGTGGTACATTGTCCTGAAAATAATATAACAAAGGTGTTTTTTTTTTATTTAAGAACTTTTCTATAGCCCTGTCCAGACCCAAGGGTATCGGAGCGCTTTACAGTGGGAGCATAGCATATAATCATCAGATACATAACAACCAACGAGTGTCAGAGTAAAGAGCAGCGTATTGTAGTGCAGAGCCTTTTTGGCTTCAAGATTCTTCGGAGTCTTAAGATTGGAGCATACCTCGATGATTGCTGTCTGTCCCAGGTTATCCACTTCCAAGGGAGCGGTTGAGGAACAGGGATTTGAGTTGTCTTTTGAATTCCACAAAGGAAGGCATGGTTCTGATGTGCGGGGGATGGAGTTCCAAATTTTGGGGGCGCTTCCAGTGAAAGAACATTCCGCTGTTCTTTTCCTTCTGGTTTTAGGTGGGATGAGTAGGAGGGAGTTAGAGCTTCTCAGATTCTTGGATTGGCCTGCTTTTCAGAGTTTTTTCACCAGGTACTCGGGTTTGCCGGTGTGAAGGGCTTTATGGGTTAGACAGGCTGTTCTGAAGCTACTCCGCATTTCTACTGGAAGCCATTTGAGTTCTTTGAGTGCAGGGGAGATATGATCAGATTTTTTGATGCCGGTAATCATTCTGGCTGCCGCATGTAATATTGTTTTGATGGGTGCCAGGTGTGATTTAGGGATTCCTGTTAGGACTGCGTTCCCATAGTCCAGTCTTGACAGTACCAGAGATTGTGTGGCCAGTTTGAGATCCTTGGTTGGAATGTAGGGTTTTATTTTGTTCAGTAGTCTTAGGTTAAGGAACGCACTTTTGGCCGAGTTCCTAATGTGTCTCATCATGTTCAGTTTTGGGTCTAAGGTGATGCCTAGCGATTTGACAGAATCTGCTAGAGTGAGATTCCTTTTGAGCGCATCGCTAGCCTTTAACCATTCGGTAATTTGGGGGTTATCCTCCTTCGTCGAGATGAGGAGTGTCTTGGTCTTGTCGGGATTTAGTTTCAGGTGGTTGCTTGTCAGCCAGTCTTGTACATCTTTCAGGACATCATTTTGTCTTTGAATGTCTTCGAGAGAGGTAGTTTCCAGATAGATCTGCGTATCATCACATAGAGGTGGAAGCGAATGTTGGATTTTCTGAGTAGTTTGGAAAGAGGTTCCATCATGTAGATGTTAAAGAGTTGTGGAGAGAGCACCGATCCTTAGGGGACACCCTTGTTGACTTGCTGGATTTCGGAGGTGAAGTTTTTGATTTTTATTGTTTGCGTGCGATTGTGTATAAAGGAGGAGAACCATGTGAGAACTACCTCGCTGAGACCAGCTCTTTCTTGGAGAACCCTTATGAGGAGTTTGTGTTCAACCGCATCAAATGCTGCCGAGAGGTCAAGGAGAATGAGGAGGTAGCATTTGTCAGAGTCTAGTGATCCATGGATATCGTCCATGATGTTAAGAATCGCGGTTTCTGTGCTGCAGCCTTTTCTGAAGCCAGACGGGTGGGGGTCCAATAGGTTGATGTTGTCCAGGTGCAGTGTTAGTTGATGAAGTATGCATCTTTCGAGTGTTTTTGCGAGCAAGGGGAGGTTTGACACAGGTCTGAAATTGTTCAGATCTGTCGGATCTAGGCCGGGTTTTTTTCAGCAGGGGGGTGACTTGCCCCATTTTTAGGCAATCACGAACCACTCCGTTTTATAGGGAGCTATTTATGATTTTTTCTCCAGAGCGGTGCAAAGGCGCGCTTAATTTTTTTGATCAGTAGGGGAGGAATGGGGTCTAGGACATGTGCTGAGGGTTTGGATGTGGCAATCAACGTGATTATCTCAGTTTCTTGAACAGGACGAAAGCTAAGCCAGGGGTTGGGAGAAGAGCCAGGAGAGAGAACATGTGGCACAGTTGTGATACTCTTCATGAGGTGTGATATGATGATGTCTAATGATAATTCGATTTTTGAGATCTTGTCGTTGAAGAAATGGGCGAAGTTGTCACAGAGTTCTTTAGATGCCTGTACAGATAAGGACACTGGCTCGGAGGTTTGTTGTCTAATGATGCTATAGAGCTCCTTAGGTCTATTTTTGGCATTGTCGAGAGTCTCGCGGAAGAAGCTGGATTTCTTGTTTTTGATGTGGTTGTTGTACTTCCTACGGGCTGATTTAAGTTGATCACGAAGGATGGCGGTCGGGTTGTTTCTCCACTTTCTTTCATTGGCTCTTAAGTTCCTCCTTTTGGAGTTGAGGTCAGAGTTGAACCATGATCTGTATGGGATGGCTCTGCTCTTTTTGAGCTTTAAAGGAGCTATTTTGTCAAGTAAGGACATTAGCTCAGTATTGTACCGGTCAGTGAGGTCGTTGGTGGAGAGGTGGACTTTGTTGTCAGGGAGAAGTGAGCTTATCTTATCTTCCAGGATTTCCAAGGGAACTTGGGAGAGGTTTCTCAGCCATTTTGGGGGGTCTTGTGGGGGTGATTGGGAGAGAGTGGGGTGATTGATATGATTATGTGGTGGTATGACCAGTCGACGGGGAGTATGTGGTTGACCGTGATTGTGTTCTTTTGCGCAATGATGGCATCCAGTGTGGCTCCTTTGTAGTGTGTCTCCTCTGTGCAGTACTGGATAAGATTGTTATCACAGAGGAGACTGGATAGCGATTGGATTAGAGGGTTGTTGGTCTCGTTCCACCATAGGTTCAGGTCACAGAGAATTAGATTATTGTTATCACCGAGTGCACCTTGCGCTATCAGGTCGGATAGTTGTTCTCCAAATGAGGCGTTTTTACCTGGGGGGGTGATAGAGCAGGTGACACAGTAAAGAACCACTATCTTTGGTCTTGATGTTGGAGGAGAGACATTCAAATGATTCGTAATCGAAAGAGTTAGTTTCCGTGATGACCAAACTGTCCTTGTGGATAATGGAAAACCCTCCTCCTTGCTGGTCTATCCTGTCTTTGTTGATAAGGGAGAAGCCTGGGGGTACCAGCATGGAAGGGATATCTTATTGAGCCAGGTCTCCGTGAGGAACGCAATGTCAATGTCATGCGAGAGGATAACCTCAGCTAGTTTAGTTGCGTGAAGTGAAGCCGACCTGCAGTTGATCAGTAAGCAGTTGGTGAAAAGCTCTTGGTTGCTGGCAGTCCTTTCTTTGGGCGCCCTAGGTACGGCGGTGAGGATGGGCCGTCTCAGGGGTTTAATGCAGGGAAGGCCTTTCCGGAGGCCTGTGATCACTTGGATTTTGGATTTAGCGGAGTCAGGGGGGGGGGTCGTATGAGGAGGCTAGAATGGCTGCTTCGTTGTTTGACATGGCTGCTTCTGTTCTAATGGGTCTTGAGGTCAGGTGTTTTATATCGTACATTGCACGGTTCTTAGTCCTGGGGGGGACTGCAGTTCTTGAGGCTTTTTTGTGGTCAGGATTTCATGACACTGATAGGGGGACTTTGAGGCTGGGTTCCAAGGGTTTCTGTGGGCCGGGGGGTCTTTTTACGTTGACAGTGAGGGGAGTCCAGGGAGGGGATTTAAGGGGTCTGTGAGCTTTACCTAGGTTGGAGAGGATTTTGGTTAAGCCCTGGGAGATTACGTCTATCTGGCTTTCAAGTGCCGCGAGACGCTGCACCAAGGAGTCATGGGAGGGGTTGAGGTCATCTAGGGCTTCGTCTTGCATGGTGAGGATCAGGTTGAGGGAGTGTAGTCTGTTATTAGTAGTGAAGGGCGGGTTGTTCTTTTTAGAAATCAAGGGAGAGGTCAAAGGAGGGGGATGGGAAGGGACAGGAGCAGGCTTTGAGTGTCTGAGAGCTGTGATGGAACTAGTGAGGAAAGGGGTCACTGTCGACGGGTCACGCCCGTGAGGTTGTGGTGGGTGGATCCAGTAAGGAGGCGAGGTATTGCTTTCTGTAAGGAGCTGGGGGATATGCTTGGTAGGGGTAGTGGGATGGGTGGTGGGGGGATGTGATGGTGAGGCTGGCGTTTCCTGTTGTGGCTGGTTGGCTGTAGGAGGGAGTTGTGTTGCGGTGGGGCAAAGCGAGTGAGGGGGGTGTAGCGGGTCGGTGCGGATCGGAGTGGGTGGAAGAGAGAGTCATAGGCTTCAAGGTTGGCTGTAGTTGTAGGCGGGTTTAGGGTTGAGGCGGGTTGTGGCAGGGGCGGGAGAGCGGATCGTAAAGAGGGAAATAGGGAGTCGAAAGCTTCGAGGTTCTCGTTGTTTGCCTGAATGAGGACCGTGCCATTCGTGTAGATGGTCATGGATATGATCCCTCTTCTGGCCGAACGGTTGGGGAGTATGGAAGTTCGTTTGCAACTGTGGGGAGTAGATGTGGTTTCGGCGATATAAAGTTGCGTTCTGATCATGGAGATCCAGTCTTCAGGTTTCTCCGTGTGGAAAATTAGGTCCATCTTAATCGGACCTTTGGAAGCTGAGTGGTAGATGTCTGTGAATAGAGTTTCTTTGTGTTGTCGGATTAGTTTCCGTTTAAAGATGCGTCTCATTTTTGTAGAGAGGAGGGGGGAAGATGATGGTGAATGAGTTCCGGCTATGAGGTTTCAGGTGTGTAGGTAGGGACTGTGTGAGAGGGGAAGGTGAGTCAAGACCCATCATGGAGGTACTGTGTGCAGATGGGTGCCTGTGAGGGGGTGAGTCGGACAAGTCGGGAGTGGGATGGGTGAATGTGTTAATATTTCCCGTTGGGGACTGGTCGGGCCTGTTGTTAGGTACAGCCAGGACTCAGGCCGGATAGGGACCTAGTAGGGGTCATAGTTCCTGGTAGGCTTAGTGATCTACTTCTCGGGATCTTCTTAGGGCAGGGCGTGGGATCTGTTCAGATGGTAGGCTGTAGCTCGTGGAGATCTAGGGGGTAGGCGTCCTAAGCCCAAACAGCCTTGGCAGGGGGTGAGGAGCTTTTTGCTGGGGCAGGGGTTCTATGGAAGAGGATTCATCTTAATTACGGGGCAGAGTGAGACTTGTGCCAGAGGTGGAGGCATCGGATCTTAATATAGCCAGCGCGTTCAAATGTAATAGCGCTAGGCTTGATGTTGAGGCAGGGTGGGTGGCCTCTGATGAGCTGGTGGGCGCACTATTGGGCGACGGGACCTATTCTTTGAGGGCAAGGTCGCACGTGGTGGCCATTTTAGGGTCAGTTAGCTACTCACACTACAGATTTACTGCCGGGTCTTGATTAGGCCAGCGCGTTCAGTGCAGTCCCGCTAGTCTTGTTGATGAGGTCGGAAGAGTGGCCTCTGTTGGTCTGGTGGGTGCTCTAATAGACGGTGGGACCTATTCTTTGAAGAAAAGGTCTCGCGTGGCGGCCGTTTTAAGGTCAGATTGCTCTTCGTGTGTCCAGACTAGCTAGCGGGACGGTAGCAGGACTGCTGTGCTCTGCTAGTCAGATTGGAGGCATTAGGAGTCGACGAGCTTCATTTGTTATTGGGGACGTCGCGCGTGGTGGCCATTTTAAAGTCAGGAGTCGCTCTTCATGCGTCCGGACTTGATTACGGGGTGCTAGCAAGAGCGCTTAATTTTTTTACAATTATCCCCTTTCTGCTCCCAGGGGTGTCTGTGCTCCGCTAGTCAAATTGGGGGCATTGGGAGTCGGCAAGCTTTATTTGGTGTTGGGGAGGTCGCACGTGGCGGCCATTTTAAATTCAGATTGCTCTTCGTGCATCCAGACTAGCTGACGGGACGATAGCAAGAGCGATTGATTTTTTTACAAGGTTCCCCTTTGTGCTCCCAGGGGTGTCTGTGCTCCGCTAGTCAAATTGGGGGCATTGGGAGTCGGCGAGCTTCATTTGTTGTTGGGGAGGTTACGCGTGGTGGCCATTTTGGGGTCAGGCGTCCTACCTCAGGTGCTGCTCCGGGGCAGAGTCTTACGTGAATCTTTCCATAAATAAGATCAGCAGTCCGTGCTCATGGCTGTATGTTCGGTCGGACTGGGGTTTCACTTGGTGGTTTCCTGTGGGGCTGCTGAGGAGGATCCAGGCACGCTGCAGGGGATCCTGATCGGACTGTTGATTCTTCTGAGGAGCGGCGCAGGATGCATCCATTTGTTTTCAGCCGGCATGATCGTTTTCCTGGGTCTCGTCTCGGCGGAAAGCGTTGCGTGGAGATTGTGGTAAATTGTGGGTCGAGTTGGTCGAGTTGGGATTATCTGAAGGTGGGCGAACACTGTTGAAGTGAGCCCGTTCCCGGGAGCCAGGTTTCAGTGCTCACTTAGTCAGTTAGATTGCCTGACTTGTCACAGACTTGTCACCGAATCGAGAATCGAGAGCAGGGTGCTAGTCGAGCACACTGTCAGAAGAATTGGGAGTTTTGCTGAGGGAGAAGATTTGATGACCCAGTTGGGGTCCGAGTGTTAGCCGCAGAGAGGGGTGTGACGCTGGCATTGCACTTAGCTTAGGTTACCTGTCCTGTCCTGTCCTGTTTGCACCTGATCTGTGGGGAGCCTATTTCTTTTTGTCCCAGCCCGTGGTCAGGGTTGGTCCTCACACCATTCTATGTAATTATAATCTTTGTGGGTATATCCTTGTGCTGTTTCCCTTTCTCACCCATACCAGGTACCAATGTCTAAAGGTTCATGTTTAAAGTCCCACAGAACTATTGCTTTAATAATTATTTTCCTAATTGAAAGAATTTCAATCTCATTTGTATGGTTTAAAATTCACACAATATTACATAGATTAATAGTTTAAACTTTCTCCTGAGTCAGTGGTTATTTCATAGAGGTAAATACTTATATTGTTACCTATTATTCTAACTTCCTTTTTCGATCCATAGGACTTAGGGTACAGGTATCAAGGATTTTGTAAGTTATGGTGTACAGATATAAGTCCTAAAAGTAAATACAAAATTCTGATTGGCCTGAAGTTAAGCCAGGATTACCAGTTCAAGGTGTGAATATATTATGGGCCCAGGTGAATATGGTAAACTGAGCTAGTAATCCCCCGCGCGTAATCAAGTCCCCTGTAGTCAACACAGAACCTCATCTCTCTTACCACCCTGGGTGTGAGGTTTTGGTACTAAGACTACTGGACTAGCCCAAGGGCTATCTGAGGGCTCAATAACTCCCAGTTCCAACATCTTCTGGACTTCAGTCCTGATACAGTCCCTAACATGATCAGGTTGCCTGTAAATCTTATTTTTACCAGGCAAACTGTAACTTGTGTCCACCTCATTTGTACACCAGAGTGTCTGATTTGGAGTCAGTGAAAACATTTGTCTATACTGATTGAGGACCTGCCTGCAATCAGTTTGTTGCTGCTCAGTGAGGCTACCTGCCAAGGCTACACCATCAACTGAACCATCATCAGGGGTCAGTGAGAGGAGGTCAGAGAGTGGGTCACTATCTTCTCCTGTCCCTCATCAGTAGCCATGAGCAAGCCAATGTCTGCCCTGTCCACATATGGCTTGCGCCTGTTTACATGGAGCACTCTGTGGGGGGCTCCTAGGAGTTCCAAGGTCCACCAGGCATGTAACCTCTACCTTTCGCTCAAGTATGGTATGGGGCCCACTCCACTTGTCTTGGTGCGCTGCTGGGGCCACAGTCTTCAACACCCATACCTTCTGTTCTGGCTGATTCACAGTCACAACAGCCTTTTGGTGATGCCATGCTTTCTGTAATTCCTGGCTAGCCTCAATGTTTTTGGATGCCTTCTTTATGTACTCAGCCATCCTGGAGCGGAGACCAAGTACATAGTCCAGTATGTCTTGTTTAGTTGGTTTAAGAGGTTACTCCCATCCCTCCTTAACAAAACATAAAGGACCCCTAACTGGATGTCCAAACTGAAGTTCAAAAGGGCTTTAACCAACCCCCTTCTGGGGAAACTCTCTGTAGGCAAAGAGAAGACAGGGCAAAAGGATGTTGTATCTGCGCCTAAGCTTTTCAGGGAGACATTGTATCATGCCCTCGAGGGTTTTGTTGAATCTCTCAACTAGCCCATTGCATTGTGGGTGATAGGGTGTGGTGAATTTGCAATTCACTCCATATTTCTACCACATAGCAGTCAGATAACGAGACATACAATTTGTAGCTCGGTCTGATACTACCTCCTTAGGGAAACCCTCTCTGGAAAAGATTCTCAGGAGGGCCCTAGCCACAGTGGGAGCTGTGGTAGTCCTAAGGGATATTGCCTCTGGATACCTAGTGGCTGGGTCCGCCACCACTAGCATAAAGTTGTGCCCAGATGCAGTTGGAGGATCCATGGGACCAACTATGTCAATCCCAACCCTCTCACAGGGCAGGGAACCCCCACCACAGGTAGGGGTATCAGGGGGGCCTTTGTAGTACCACCTGCCTGACCACTGGCTTGGCAAGTGGACAGGAGTTACAAAACTACTTTGTGTCCTCAGACATGTGAGGCCAGTGAAAGTGAAGGACAAGCCTGTCCCAGGTCTTACTTTGGCCTCAGTTTCCTGCTAATGGGATGTCATGTGCTAGTGTTAATAGGAAACTTCTAAACTTCAGAGGTATAACCAACCTCCTAGTAGCACCAGAATTGGAGTCTCTACCCTCTGAATATAGGAGTCCATCCTCCCAGTAGATCCTGTGGGACCCACTGGCACTCCCAGCAGCCTCAGTAGCAGCTTACTGTCTAAGGGGTTCAAGAGAGGGGCAGCTCAGCTGCTCCTGGCTCAGATCTGCCCTAGAAGGGCCCCCTGTTCCCCAGAACTCAACCTGATCAGGTTCAAGTTCCTCGGAGACAATACCTTCACAGGACTGAGATCATCTCCCTCAGGAGAATGATCCTCATTCTGAGGCGGGGAAAGACACTGCCTTACCCCTACTGCTCCTTCTCTTGGAAGGCACCTTGTCTATTATTCCTGGATGCAGGGCCTGTTCAATGGAAGATATTTTTGCCTGTGACCTAGTCCCTACAAACACATTTGCAGAGATGCCCAATATTTCAGCATGTGTCCTGAGTTCCATGTCATCCCAAGCTGAAGTCTCCAAATCATTGCCCAACAAGCATTCCACAGAGAGGTCTGGGCTAACCACAACCTTCTTAGGGCCAGTTACCCCTCCCCAGCTGATATTAACAACTGCCAAAGAATGGTCTGTCCTGATATTGCTAGCATTGGTCACTTGGTACATTTCCCCAAGTATGATCTGGTCAGGGCCCACAAGATATTTTGTCACCATTGTGACACTTGCTTCTGTGTCCCTCTATGCCATGGCTTCCTTACCATTGATCAAGGGCTGTTGTCTGTACTTGCCCAGATAACTGGGACTGACAAATAAGGAGGCAATATCCATGCCTCCATCACAGACTAAAACAGCCTGAGTTGGAATTCTGACTAGGTCAGAATCCATCTCAGATCCCAGGGTCAACCCTACTATACCCTTGTTCTGTGTACCACCACTTGAAACTGAGCTAGGAGGAACAGTTGCCCATAGGGGCAGTGGTAGCTGATCATGAGTATACTCCTTAATCCTAGGGACATTGTTGCTGCCTCCATGGGACTCTAGTCCAAATTTCCTAATAGCTCTTTGGAACTCTAAGGATTCTTTATCCAATGCAAATTGCTCTCTCTTGAGTCTAAGCTTGACTTTCTCAAGCTCTAGGAATTGGCACTGTCTGTCATAAGAGTTATCTCTCTTATTAGATATGGAAGTCCCTACAGAAGTCCCTGAGGGATCGTGAGGAGACCTCAAGTGAGTGTGCAAAGCATCAGCCCGATCTGGAGAAGCAAGCTAGTCAGATGCGCTTAGGTGCCTGCTACTGCAGGGGAGTAACTCCTTTACTCCAAAGGAGATTCTGCAGCTGTGCAATCGTTGTGCAGGCAGTTGAAGTACTTTGTTTCTTCTTATCAGAATCTTATCCAGGTAAAATCTAAAGTCCTGTAGCCAGGTAACCTACTTTATACCCATGGCAAGGGGTTGGAAAGATTCTAGGCACCCTCCTACGGGAGGGGCAGGACAGAGGGGTGGCTGCACCCATGTCCTTTATCCAGATTTGCACCAGAGCAGGAGCCAAAGGCTCCCAGCACTGGTTTGAGCTGGACTATGCACAGGGACACCAAATGGGCCCCCAGTGCAGACTTTCGGGCACTCTCCGAGTGTACCCACCCAGCCCTAAAATACTAAATCCTGTTTGGGAGGTGGCTACTCCTCCCTGTGACAGGATTCCTATTGTCATGCCTTCCTCTGCTTGAGCTTGGCTCAGCAGCAGGAGAGGAGAATCGTGTCTGTGGCCGGCAGCATCCATTTTGTGCAGCCTAGGTGAAGAGAGCTGGTACCGGGTAGACCGGTGACCCAGAGTGGTGATTTCAGAAGGGTGGAATCATACCTACCACACCAGTTACTGGTATGGAGGTATGATTCCAAGGTGTTTGACACCAAACATGACATATTTCTAAGCAACCGTTTTAAAGTTAGCATTTACTGCGAGGTTATAATGCACTTAGACCTATATGGCTGCATCACAGACAACCCCGAGGAATGGTCTCCAAAAGTTCCAGAGGGGCCCTACTCATGCAGGGACACCAGCTCATGTAAAACCCAGCACCCTACCTTCAGGATTGATAAGGCCTGCCATAGGGGTGACTGATAGGTTTTTAAGTGTAGTGATTTAGATAGATATATTGAACCTATATCTAAGTAAGTGGTGCAAGCCCCAGCTTACACAGGCTGCTGTATCAGACCTGTTGTGTCATTTTGAAGGGCCTTTCATGGGTGGCATAATACATGCTTCAGCCCATGGGAGGCCTCTGGAGTACCTATTCCCTGGGTACATGGTGTATCATATACTAGGGACTGATAAGGGTACCCCAGTATCCAATCTGTAGTACCTTACATACATAGTAATTTAAGGGAGAACGCAGATAGACTGGGGTCCTGGGTAGCAGGATCCCAGTCAAACTAGTCCAAAAACAGTGATACATGAGCAAAAAGTAGGGGTTCCCATAAGAAGCAGATCCTACTTTCCTACAGCCGGCAGCTGTAGTTTCAAAAGAGCAGCTCAATGTCTTGAGGTGCCCCAAATTAGTTGCCTAAGAGTGTGTTCAATTCTTTGAAGAATGGTCATGGTGGCACGACTGGCAGATTATAAAAATAATATAATTGCAGAGGCAATAGAACCATTTTAGCGAGGGCTATCCGACTTATGGGAGCTAAATGGAGGGATTGCCAGAAATGTATTTGGGATCTTTAACCTCTTCGAGGCTCATTAGGCACACTGGAGCTGTGCTCATGACAAGGTGAGCTCGTCATGAACAATGGGCTTCAAAGCTACTCAGCGCAGGAGGGGAAAAGCCTTAGCAGCCAAGTGGTTAATTCCAGGCAAGGCAGCGTGAAGATTGCCCTCTTATAGGTCCAGTGGGCTTTGATAACGCCGTGTTTCTCAGGCACCTTATCCCCGCTACTTGCCAATGAAAAGGTATTTCTTCTACATAGACTGGGCATGTGGGTTGGGCCGGACTGAGGGAGTAAATAGCTGATTTTGCCCAGTTCACACTTAATCTAGCAGCCGCAGTGAACTCGGTCAAGGTATTCTGTATCGAAAAGTGATCCAATATGATGTCCCGGATATATATCAATAGGATTGTCTGCATATAACAAGACCAAGTGGGTTCTATTTGCCTGGGGCCATCCTCCATCGGATGGCCAAGGTTTCCATCACAAGAGCGAATAATAGAGGTGATAGAGAACAACCCTTGCTGCTTCCCCAGCACACCAAGAAGGAAACAGTGATGGCACGGCCCTGTAGCCGCTGAGATGTTGGTTTTATTTAATGACTTTTATTAGACAATTGACATGTTTAAGTAATTTTGTTCCTAGTTACAGTTCATCAATTTTATTAATTTTATGCACTCAAGTCACAAACTAAACACTATTCTATTAAACCTTAAGTGATAATTTGCTAAACTCTTATTGTTAAATGATAGACAAAAATGAGCCCAAAAAATGGCAGAAATAAATACGTGGTACAAATATAAAGATTAAACCTGTCAGATTTATGAATAATAATGTGTCATCTATATTCATAAATAACATGGTAATACATTGGAAAAAGTAAAGGCTATAAATAGTTGTGTTAAAAGGAACTATCTCACACTACATTCTCAACAATTTAATGGGAAGTAAACATAGAAGTAGCATTAGGCTTGGACTGAAACTAGAATAATCATTGGTAGAGCCGACAGGTCTCACCTGTAAGAGATCTTTTGGCTTTGTCAATGTCTTTTAGCCATTTTCTACAGCAGCGTGGCTGTGTAACATGGCTAAAAGTAAAGTTTAAAGATTCATCTGGCTCTTAAATTTAATGTAATTTTTAGCAAACAGATCAGTCTGAAGGTATGTTGCCAATTAACACAAAGATGAAACAGGAGGTTGCACAGAGAAATATATGCTGTTTAAAAAACAATTGCAAAAACAACAATTGTGGGCAGAATGCAGAACAATGTCATACATTCACCCCACTACAGGGATCTGGGCCTAAATCCATCGTATTTTTGCTCATCATGCCATTCCAGTTTGGACCCAGCCATATGCAAAACAGTCTTGACCCTGCACCCAATGGGAACAGTCCAGCCCGAACTGCCAGGCCAGTGCATTGTCCAGCATTCTGTCCATAAATTGTTTCTTTGGCATATATCGCTCTAAGTGGGAAGGGTATGCCAAGACATGGGTCCCATGCTCACTACAACACTGGATTCCAGCTAGCCTGGGTGATGAAGGGTGATGCCCTGAAATCGGTCCCAGGATGCTTGTTTCAGGTCCAGGGAGGGCCTGGCTTGACAGTTCGGACTGGACTGTTCCCACAAGGAACAGGGTCAAGACTGATTTGCATATGGCTTTGTCTAAACTGGGGTAGTGGTGAGCAAAATAATCAATCAATCAATCAAAGACATTTATAGAGCTCACTACTTACCCGGAGGGTCTCAAGGCGCTTGGGGGGGGGGTGCTGCTACTGCTCGAACAGCCAGGTCTTGAGCTTCTTCCTGAAGAAGAGGTGGTCTTGGGTCAGGCGCAGGTCGGTCGGGAGGGAGTTCCAGGTCTTGGCGGCCAGGTAGGAGAAGGACCTTCCTCCTGTTGTCGTTCTTCGGATGCGGGGGACGGCGGCGAGGGCGTGTCTGGCTGATCGGAGATGGCGTTTGGGAGCGTAGAAGTTGATGCGGTTGTAGAGGTAGCTCGGGCCTTGATCGTGTAGGGCTTTGTGTGCGTGGGTGAGGAGACGGAAGGTGATTATTTTGTTGACGGGGAGCCAATGCAGGTCTCTCAGATGTCCGGAGATGTGGCTGTGTCGTGGGATGTCGAGGATGAGTCTGGCTGAGGTGTTCTGGATCCGCTGGAGTCTCTTCTGGAGCTTGGCGGTGGTTCCGGCGTAGAGGGTGTTGCCGTAGTCCAGTCGGCTGGTGACGAGGGCCTGGGTGACCATCTTCCTGGTCTCGGTGGGGATCCACCGGAAGATCTTCCGTAGCATGCGTAGGATGTTGAAGCATGACGAGGAGACGGCGTTGACTTGTCTGGTCATGGAGAGGGAGGAGTCCAGTATGAAGCCCAGGTTGCGTGCGTGGTCTGTCGGTTTGGGTGCGGTGCCCAGGGCGGGGGGCCACCAGGAGTCGTCCCAGGCGGAGGGCGAGGAGCCCAGGATGAGGACTTCCGTCTTGTCTGAGTTCAGTTTCAGGCGGCTGGTCGTCATCCACTCGGCTACTTCTTTCATCCCTTCATGAAGGTTGGCTCTGGCGGCGGCGGGGTCGTTGGTCAGGGAGAGGATCAGCTGGGTGTCGTCAGCGTAGGAGATGATGTTGAGGTTGTGTTGGCGTGCGATGACCGCGAGGGGGCTCATGTAGACGTTGAAGAGGATGGGGCTCAGCGAGGATCCTTGAGGGACGCCGCAGATGACTTCGGTGGCCTCTGACTTGTACGGTGGTAGACGGACTCTCTGTGTTCTTCCGTCTAGGAAGGAGATGATCCATTCCAGTGCCTTCTCCTGGATTCCGACGTTGCTGAGGCGCTGCACTAGGGTGCGGTGGCAGACGGTGTCGAATGCCGCGGAGAGGTCTAGGAGGATGAGGGCCGCTGTTTCTCCGTTGTCCATCAGGGCTCGGATGTCATCGGTGGCAGCGATGAGGGAGGTCTCGGTGCTGTGGTTGGCTCGGAAGCCAGACTGTGAGGGGTCGAGGGATCCATTCGTCTCAAGGAAGGCGGCCAGCTGTTTGTTGACGGTCTTCTCGATGACTTTGGCTGGAAACGGGAGGAGCGAGATGGGGCGGTAATTCTTGAGTTCGGTGGGGTCCGCTGTAGGTTTCTTTAGAAGGGCGCTGAGTTCGGCGTGCTTCCAGCTCTCTGGGAATGTGGCGGTGTTGAAGGAGGTGTTGATGATGTCCCGTAGGTGGGGTGCGATGACAGCGTCGGCCTTGTTGAAGACGTGGTGAGGGCAGGGGTCGGTCGGAGATCCGGAGTGGATGGAGTTCATCATGCGGACGGTGTCTTCGGTGCTGATCGGGGTCCAGGCGCGGAGGGTGGTGGTGGGGGGCGGTGGTTCGGTCGTGGCGTGCGTCGGTTGAGTGCTGAAGCTGTTGTGTATGTCCGCGATCTTGTTGTGGAAGTAGGAGGCGAGGGAGTTGCAGAGGTCTTGCGATGGGGTGATGTCGTTGTTTCCGGCGTTGGGGTTGGAGAGCTCTTTCACGATGTTGAAGAGTTCCTTGCAGTTGTGCGCGTTGTTGTCCAGCCGGTCCTTGAATGCAGTTTTCTTGGTGGCGCGGATTAGTTGGTGGTGCTTCCGGGTGGCAAGCTTGAGGGTGGTCATGTTGTCCGGTGTTGGTTCCCTCCTCCAGGCTTTCTCGAGGGCTCGACAGTTCTTCTTGGAGCTCTTGAGTTCGTCGGTGAACCATGGGGCCTTCTTGCTGCCGGGTCTGCTGGGCGGGGTCCTCAGTGGGGCGAGTTCGTCCGCGCAGTTGCTGATCCACTTCGTGAGGTTGTCGGCGGCTTGGCTTGGGTTCGCTGAGCTGGCGGGAGGGTGCTGGCTCAGGGAAGCGGCGAGCTGGTCGGCTGTGATCTTGTTCCAGCTTCTTCGAGCAACCTGTTGCTGGTGGTGGTGGATCGTCGTTCTTCTGAAGGTGAAGTGGACGCAGCTGTGGTCTGTCCAGTGGAGTCCCGTGGCGTGGCTGAAGGCGATGTCTTTGCTGGATGAGAAGATGGCGTCGAGCGTGTGTCCGGCGAGGTGGGTGGGGGTGGACACCAGCTGCTTGAGTCCGAGGTTGGCGAGGTTGTCGAGCAGGGTGATGGTGTTGCGGTCGTTGTTGTTCTCCAGGTGGAAGTTGATGTCCCCCAGGAGGATGTAGTCAGCGGAGGGGAGGGCATGCGGGCTGACGAAGTCGGCGATGTCCTCGCTGAATTGTGTGCGTGGTCCCGGGGGTCGGTAGATCAGGGTGCCTCTGAGGGTGGTCTTCGGGTCGGTGCGGATCTGGAAGTGTAGGTGTTCGGATATAGTCAGGGTGTCGTCGGTGTTGGTCGTGATGTGGATGGTGTCTCTGTGGATGATGGCGATGCCTCCTCCAGTCTGGTTGACGCGATCTCTCCGGGTGATCTTGTATCCCTCTGGGATGGCGATGGCGATGTCGGGCGCTGAGGAGTCGTTCATCCAGGTTTCCGTGAGGAAGGCGACGTCAGGAGCTGTGGTGTCGAGGAGGTTCCAGAGTTCGATGGCGTGTCTGTGGACGGAGCGGGTGTTGAGCAGGATGCACTTGAGGTGGATGCTGCTGGTGGTCGGCTTGACGGGTGCTGGTGCGAGGCAGGTCTGGTTGCAGGTGAACTTGCAGGCGTGGCAGCTGAAGGGTCCGTGGGTGCGTCTCGGGGTGGCTAATGATGTATTTAAACCAGATCCTTGTGACTGAGGGTGAATGTTTGCATTGTCCAGCATTCCGTTCATCAAATTTGTTTTCTTTAAAAAACAATAACATCGTTTTACATTTACTTTCAGCATAGCTAAAAGCAGCGATCTTCTGCTGCAATGTTTAGGGGAGAGGTTGTGGGTAATGGCTAGAACTGCCAACTTTGGAGCTGGGGAACTAGGTTTGAGCCTTAACATCAGCTCAACATCCTGTGAATCTGGGCAAATCATTTACTCTCCCCTGCCTACAAAAATGAATATGTCCTTGTGTAATGAAACTAGTGAGCACTAAAATGCATAAATACCTTCAAGGTCAAGTTCTTGGCCCTATTGAAAACTGCAAAGCAAAAAAATAAACAAAATTCAGAAAAAAACAGCAGGTATGAGGGGGTTAGTGGGGATGACAGGTCAAGCAGTGTTCTTGTATCAATGATTGTATAAGAGAGTAAGTATGTGTTAGTATATGTTTGAAAATGTAAGGTACTCTATGTTTAACTGTATAGATTAGAAAATGGAAGTGTGATTGATTCTTTACAGGACTGACTAGGTGTGTGAGTAACTCCATGGATGAGTGGCAGAGTGTGAGTGTCTGTATAGGTGTATGAGTGCATATGATAGTGTTGTAAAGATGAGTGATTGTATGTATGAATGATTGTATGGGTGAATGAGTGAATGTGTGTGTAGACGTAGGAATCAGTGAGTGCGTATGTAGTAACTAGTGTTGGTGTGTCAATGGTTTAAAAAATTATATTCTGTATTTAACACTGGGTGTAACAGAGGTTATATTAAAGTGTGAGGAGATGCATTGTATTGTCACATGAATGATATCACCATTGATGTCAAATGAGATGTCATCAGTGATGTCATTTGAGATGTCATCAGTGATGTCATCAGTGATGTCATTTGAGATGTTATCAGTGATGTCATTTGAGATGTCATCAGTGATGTCATCAGTGATGTCATTTGAGATGTCATCAGTGATGTCATCAGTGATGTCATTTGAGATGTCATCAGTGATGTCATCAGTGATGTCACTGACCATGTCATGAATGATGTAATATGTGACATCATCAGCAGTGGATTGCGGGTGCACGATATATAGTTAGTGCAACTAACTATATATGAAATTTCAATGGTTTTGTGTGAGTAAAATAAGGTTTTGTAAATGCTAATTCCTAACTATATATGGTCTATAACCCATGGTTTTTTCAGTGAATTTTCAAGGTTTTCTCTCATGTCACAGGCATCTTGTTTGAATATATATATATATATATATATATATACATATATATATATATATATATATATATATTCACTGAAAAAAACATAGGTTTCAGAGACGTTATAGTTAGAAATTAGCATTTAAAAAACCTTAGAAATTCACAGAAAACAACATAGGTTTCAGGGGTGTTATAGTTAGCTGGACATTTCACTCGTACAAACCCATAGAAATTCCTCCATTATAGTTAGTTCTGCTAACTATAACTTGCGTACCCGCAATGCACTGCTGATGATGTCACATATGACATCATTCATGACATGGTCAGTGACATCACTGATGACATCATCCAGTGAATGTGATTTAGTTTGAAATAAAAAATATGTATTATATATATACACCAATCTGAATTGAAGATTGAGTGAATATATAACTGTCTGGATGGAGGATTTAGTAGCTCTCTGACTGTCTGTTTAGGTGACTAATTAAAAGTGTCTCACTTAATACACGGATTAGTAAATAAACTATGTGAATGTATGCATCACTGTCTCTGTTGTTGTATAACATGCTGCATCAGTAGGTCACTAACTACATGAGTGTGTATATTAGTTATTGATTAGTTGGGTGAGTATTTTTATGGGACACTGAGTTTGTGTGTGGTTGGATGGGGTGTGTGTAACTCTGCATAGATTTGTGAATGGTCGATTAACTAGGTGTATAGGTTTAGGAGTGCATGTGGAAACAGTTGTTTGGATGACTGAGTGTATTTATTTGTGTGTTCGTGAGCAGATATATGCTTTAGTTGTACATCTTCAACAAAGTAAAAACAGAAAAGGCGTTGTATGAGAGAGTTGGTGTCTATAAAAAAGTATATGTAAGAGTCAGTGATTGTGAGAGTAACTATATGAATGAGTGTATAATTGTAATGCTGATTTTTTAACATATTAACTATGAGGTACGATGTGTTTGAATAAATGAGGTGTTGTGTGTATAATTGTGTAAGTGAGTAAATGTAAGTGTGATTAATTTTTTTTATGAGTGAGTAGGATGACTGCATAACCGACTAAGATGACTGCTGATGTGTCAATGTCTATAAATGTGTATAAGTGCATTTGATAGTGTTCTAATAATTAGTGACTGCATGTATAAGTGATTCTGTTGTTGAATGGGTAGTTGTGTGTATAGACTTAGGAATCAGTAAGTGGGTATGTAGTAACTGGTATTGGTGTGTCAATTGTTTCAAATATGGTACTCTGTATTTTTCATTGAGTGATGAACGGTTATACTAGTGTATGATGAGGTGTATCAGATTGCTACGTGGATGATGTCATCAGTGATGTAACTGACCATGTCATGAATGATGTAATATGTGACATCATCAGCAGTGCATTGCGGGTGCGCGAGTTATAGTTAGCAGAACTAACTATAACGGAGGAATTTTAATGGTTTTGTACGCGTGAAATGTCCAGCTAACTATAACACCCCTGAAAACTATGTTTTTTTCTGTGAATTTCTAAGGTTTTTTAAATGCTAATTTCTAACTATAACGTCTCTGAAACCTATGGTTTTTTCAGTGAATTTCAAAGGTTTTTTAAATGCTAATTTTTAAGTGTAATAGTAGTTATAGCTATTTTTTCTGCGTACAGTGTGCGACGGCTGCGTGTTTTTCAGTTACATCATATATATTTAATATTACTTGATGTGCGCGATTGGTATGCGACCAGTCCATGACTCCTGCTTCCGCGCATTCGCGAAAGATGCGCATTACGGTATGCGACGCTTGCATGGTGGCGGGTCCCGCGTGACGTCATATACAAGCTGGGGCGCGCTGGGTGCGCGACTCATGCAAAAAAATGTTATGTTCTGAAACGATCTGTATGTGTCTTTAATATACATATTAGGGCAAGAGATTATCTAAGATATTCATAAAAATAATATATTTGTACTTATAATAAACGTATATTATTTTTAAATATATTTTCGCGAAGTTGTGCCGGGTGTGTGCTTCGTGAGCGCAGAGTGCGCGGATCCAATGCGACCTCAAAAAAAAAGATTTCATTGGTTCATAACATTTCCCACTGTAACTGTTGAAAGACCCCACCCATTTTAATCATTCTTGTTGGAGCATCTTTAGAGAGACATCTCTTTTCCTACAAGAACCCTTTTTGCTTGTATTTTTTGGTATTTTTCAAAAAACATCAAACAAAATGGCATCTGGACAGCAGCAGCAGCAGCAGGAAGTAACCTATGAAGAAGAATTCTTGCAGAAGGCACCACATCCACAGAGGCCGGAATCTGTTGTGTGGAAATTCTTCAGTTTTCCACCTGGAGAGAAGAAAGTAAATGCAAGAAAGGTGACGTGCAAAATTTGTGACTGAGTCCTTGCAAGAGGCAGTAAAAAAATACTCTTGTGCCACTGCTTCTATGTACAAGTATCTCCGAACCACACATCCTCTCAATCTTGCTCGGGAGGAAATGAGGCGAGCTGCTTTGAACCCCTCACCTGCTGTGGCAAGTACATCTGAAGCATCATCAGGAACACCTGCAATGGACATTAGGCCAGAATTTGCCTTTCTCGAGCAACACTGCGTGAAGTGTAAGAAACTTATATGCTTCGGTGAGCAGTCGGTGGATGCAGTTTGTGCTGCGCAAAGCAACCATCGTTTTTTTATTTTAAACCAGAACTACTGTAGCGATAGTTATTGCTATGGCTAGGTTTCTGAGTTGGACTTCGGTTCTCAGAAGGAAAAAGTCGCAAGGCGGTATGTAACTCTTTTCCTATATTTCTGTTTCCCTCTGTTCCCCCTAGCCAGTTATCTTAAATACTGGAGACTAAAAGCTACCCAATGTAATTTTATCCTGTACATCCAGTGATCCTGAATTCTTCGTATTTTTTTTAAAATATAACCCCACTTTTAATTGGTATTGTTTTAATTACCCCTGGGATTTTAAAGGTTATATACTTTTTCAAAACATTGTATTGTATGAGTTTTTTTGCCTTTATATTAGAGTGTATTTGTCTATATGTGTCTTTTATGATTGTTCATGATCCAATAAAGATGGGAAAATTGAAATTGTAAATTATTTTTTGTTGTTTTTGGAATGATAAGTAATTCCAAAAGTTTCCTGTTTTATTTGTTCTGTTTTTTGTTTATTTAAAAAAAAAAATACAAAAGAAAAAAAAAGTTCTTATCTGGTTAAAGAAAGAACTATAACTGCAAGGTAATGTGTGAAAGTTTGGTTGAATATATGTATACAGCATGATTGACTGAAAGAATACATTAGAAGTGTATGGTGAATTTATAGGTGAAGATTTATGAGGAAGTACTGCAGCATGACACTTCAAGCTCTTTAGCTGCACTGCACTGTGGCACTTCCGAAGCACAGGGATATGACATATGTACATTAGTTTGTTGCAACTCTCTGCTTCCCTTTGCACTGCTGCACAAACTGCAGCCATGCGGTGACACAGGTACCCTTGCACCATGGTGCAAGGATGTCTGTGTCATGCAGAGATTGTTTTTGTGCAGGAAAGGACACCTTCCTGCACAAAAACAATCAGTAAAGGCATTTTCCTCTTTCAATGTATGCTGTGGAATGCAGCATGCATTGAAAGAGGAAAAAATTAGGACAAATGAAATCAATTCTCCTCATTGCGCCTTGCTACACCAACTCTAGGATGGCGCAGCATTCACACACATCTCCAGATTGACGATTTCTCATAAATCTGGAGATGTGTCTTGTTCTATGGGTGTTGCGTGGGAACACCCACAGCAACACCTATGGAATGCCCCTTCAACGCAAAGTTCTGTGTATGAAGGGGCCGTATTTACAAAGAGAGGAAAAACCATGCAGGGTAGCTTTTCCTCTCCTTGTAAACATGAAGGAGTGCCTGGCGCCATCACTACGCTACAAAAAGTGACGTACTGGTGGCGCAGGGGGCTTGTAAATCTGCCCCATAAGTGCTTAGGTATTGGCAGACTGATACAATAAGAACATAGTGCTGGATGTGTGATTGAAGAATTGCATGAGACTGAAAGTAGGTATCCTACGCTGCATGGGTACTACTTCAGTATTTAATGGTGTTGTATAGCTCCTATATATCCTTATATCGTGTTAAGTTAGCATAGGTACATTTGAGATTTAAACGCCATTTTTCCTTTCTTGCAACTTCTGCACACGACCCTTAATTGTTGACTTAGCTTTCAACCTAGTGGTTTGCCGTGGTGTATGTGAGAATAATATGTTATTGCTCTGATATCAGTTTTGTTTAATAAACCATGTCTGCACGGAGAGTGCTGAAGTTTCAGGAGCAACACGATAAGTAATTGTTATGAGGTCTGATCTCCACGCCTTCATAGTCATAACACAAGTGCAGCCTTTGCCAACTTGGGCTTGAGGCGGGATTGATATTGCTTTGCACGAGATTTTGTTAACACACTTGATGCGGTGCACATGCAGAGAGAGCTGGTGTATGCTGATGTGATTCCTTCATGCTAGGACACTAAGGTATGGGCCCGCCCTAAAACAACCCAAAGAGACCTTCTTAGCTAATAATATAATATATGTGTTAGGGAGGGTGAGATATAAGTGTTGTTAACTCTTATTCATTACAGCATGTTAACATGCTGTCACCATTCGCTTTTTATGTCTTAGTAACTATGCTGATAATTTTGCTACTGATAATAAGTATACTTGTATTATCTAAGATACTGCGCCTGAGAAGACGGCATTAGTAAATAAACATTTCAAATGCACATGTGTCTTCTTTACTCCATGTTCTGGTTTGTAATGATAATATAACGAAAGAGTGTTCATGAGTCCCACGTACCCTGAGGTACTGTAAGTTCATGTTCTGGTTTGTCTAAACATTGGAAGTTTGATATGTCCAATGAGACACTGTAGCTAGCTCGGTAAGGGGTGAGTTGGTTGCTAAGGTAAGTTTTGGGACACCCTAATTTGCCGAGGTTCCACTCCTCTGTGCACAGTTCTGTGTGAGTACAGAAACCCTGCGACATGGCGCCCAACGGTTTCGGTGGTCTTATATCATGACACTCGAGTAGTTTATCGTTCATGCCTTAACCCCTACACATCCGTTTCCGGAAAACGGGGTGTCGGTGAAACCTACCTATTTTTTGAAATAGGTCTTTATTCAAGCTTGATTCTTTCTTAAACGGTTTCTTTGAATTACTACCCAGTTGTGCTACAAAGTATTCTTTGTGTTTTCTTGTTTCCAGTGTTGTCATGGCGGCGGTGGCTATTGCGCAGCATAGTCGCGTGGCGGTTCGCAACCATCTTCAGACGTACCAGGTCCCAGTAGATGGGATGGCTGTGATTTTCGTGGTATGTGCAGATCCGGCGTTTCCTTACGAGTTGTTTTACTCTTGGGTTACGTTTCCGGCTGTGGACGCTAATTCTGGTTTGTTCCACTCCTACACCGCCTCGGATGTCCCGGCTGAGTATACGCCGTACAGGGCATTGGAAATACCTATTGATCATTGGCAGCATCGAGTTTGGTTTGATGGCGCCCTCCCCCACTCTTTGTCCGCAGCGAGGTTAGGTCCGCTCTCAATTCCAGGTACGAATTGGCCTGCGTTGGGTGGCTTTACCCCGCACCCGAATCACGGGGCTTGTACCCTAGCAGAAATTCGCAGGCTACATGTTGTTTCCATTTCCGTGATTCGTGCTTTAGTGCAATACATCGGTCGACATCTTCCTGGTGGTCCCCAGGGGGGTGCGGCCGCTCCCGTGGATCGAGGCGGAATGCGTCTCAATCCAGTGATGGTTAATTCGGTTTTTGGTGCGCGTCCAGTTGACAACGATGACTTCCCATTCTGGCTAGCAGAGAAGTTTGATCAACTTGAGGCGGTTTTTCCGAATTCTACTCCTGCTGATAAACATAGAATGTTAACGATTACTCTACCGAAGGATATAACTCCTGAACTTGTTGACTGTGAAAGCTGGGGAAAAACATTTGCGGCAGTTTATACAAGGTGCTTCGGCACCCCGTCTATGACTGCCCTGCCTGAAATCATTAGACGTGTTCAGAATGATCACGGTCCAGAGGCAGCGGTTGAATTGGGTATGCGCCTGTGTGGTTCTTTTGAGATTGTAAGTGATCTCATTCTCTCCAATGTTAAAGGAGATGCAGTTAACTTTCAGGTGTCGAATGCTTTGGCTGCTCTGCCCGATGCCGACAAACCCCGCCAGTTAGCAAAGATTGTGGTGGCCGCTTATAAGACAATTGGCCGCACAAGTAGAGGTCTGAAATATTTTCCAGTAAAGGAGAAAAAACAACCTCAGGGACAATCTGCAGTGACAGATGTCCAGACCAAGTCCAAAAAACAAAATTGGCCTAAGAAACAGACACAGGGGAAGAAGAATACACAGACTCAGGATTCTTTTCCTGCGGTACAAGCACCTGCGCCGACAGAAAAAGTTTATGATTTGCGCGATCGCGCGATGATTAAATCACCTGATCGATTTCAGGGTTCTGATCAACGCTCTCCTCGTTCCTTTCAGGAAACATCGGCCCCGAAGACCGGTGGAGGAGGAGGGGGTGGACGTGGACGTGGTGGCCAACAAGGACGTGGTCAGTCCCGCCAGACGGACGGCGCAGTGAAGCAGGAGGATTCTACGCCTAAGCGTCCGCAGTTTGTGAAAAAGAAAGTCGCAGCCTTAACAGCGCATAGATATGCCACAGATAGTGAGAACGCGGCTTCGGAATCTGACGTGGGCTCTGACCTTGCTGGACAGCGCGGCGGAGATTACCATAGTCAGAGAGGCGCTCCGTCCACTACTGAGGGTGACAGCGACTGAAGTGTTTGTTGTAATAGAAACAGCCGATACGAGATTAGCTCCCCCTGAAAGACTTTTTGAAATTGTCCTGTTAATTGAAGGTGACATACAGCGTACTGTCAGAGGGGTGTTTTGGGAGAACCTTTCGTCTACGTACGACATTTTGCTTTCCGAGGCTGACTGGCCCCCACCTTTTGTGCTCGCAGCGCCGCGAGGGGAGGAGGTAATCCTTCCCAGTTTCGCGCACACTGTCTCGACTGAGCATGCGCAGCATTTTGCAGAAGAATGGGCTCGGGCTCTTGCACCGGCTCTCTACCGCAACCAATGTGGTTGGGACAAATTGTCCCCTTGCCACGAAATTCCTTTGCGGTCTGAGCCGCAGCCTCAGCCTCAATATCCCATACGGCGTGAAGCTAAAGCAGCCGTCGCAGAAATCCTTGAACAATTGGAATATCAGGGAGTTATTGAAACGTGTGTGTCACCAATGAATAATCCCCTTTTTACTGTGACCAAACCTGACGGATCATATCGTTTGGTATTGGATTACCGGCATTTGAACTCGCATTGCCGTAACTGTGCAGTACAGAATACTCACGGCTCTGCCCTAGTGGATAGTCTAGTGCGTAAGCGCTTCAAGACAACGCTTGACATTTCCAATGGTTTTTATGCCCACAGACTGGATGACTTTAGCTCCCAGTGGACAAGTTTTACGTCCGCTGGGGTGCAAAAACGCTTCCGGCGACTCCCAATGGGCTACAAAAATAGTCCTGGAGTCTTCACCTCCAGAATAGTCACTCTGTTGGAGGGAATCGATCCAGATGCATGTTCTTATGTAGATGATATTTATCTCACAGACGACGAGATTTGGATGCATCTGTGTCGAGTGAATTCCATAATTTGTACCTTTGCTGATATGGGTTACAAATTTAATTTTGCAAAATCGCACATTGCAGAACACACGGTGTTGTTCCTCGGCTATGAGCTGAACAATGAAGGTAGAGGTTTGGCTCCTCACTTCTTGGAGAAATGCGCACAATTGCGCGCTCCTACAACACTGAAAAAATTACAGTCTTTGCTGGGTTTTTTGAATTTCGGCAGAACTTACATTCCGGAATATGCCCAGCGTATCAAGCCGTTGTATGCTTTGATACAACCAACTTTCTCAAAATCATGCTGGCTGCCTGAGCATTCAGCCATTTTGCAATCCTTGCAGGCTGATCTGCTCGCTTCTAAATATTTACTGACTCGTGATAACCACACCAACCTAGTAATAAGAATAATTCCTGGGACGGTGGGTTTCACATACCTCACTTTTAATGAAGGTGACACAGTACCTATTGCTTACAAGTCGCACTTGTACACTTCGGCTGAGTTGCGGTTTCCCACAGTGGAAAAGGTTTTAACTGCTGTACAGATGGCAATTCTTAAGGAACGAGCACTGTCTCAGGGGAAACGCATGCTAGTGGTAACACCCTGTCCTCATTTGGAGGCAGTCACGAAAGCCAGTGTACCAAATTCAAAAGCTTTGCACCCTCGGTGGATTCAGTGGGCTGCGTCATTGTCATCCACGGATGTCATGTTTATTTTTGACGCCTCCTTACGGTCGCAAGAGTACTTGCAGTATGAATTCGTTCATCCTGCTCCTCTGGCTATGCGACCTTTGGAGGACTTCCATTGCATCATTTACACTGATGGGTCGGCGCAGGTTGCGCATGGCTCTAAACATGCCTACGTTTCCGCATGCGCCATTGTGGTCGGTGCTATGTTGAATGATGAGTTCATTTCCAGGGAGGTGCACACGATGCCCCTGGGCGATTGCACCGCACAATTGGCAGAGCTTCGTGCTCTATTACTAGCGTTAGAGTACGCGGATCCAAGTGTTACAACTCTGATTGTAAGTGATTCTTACTACTGTGTTCAGTCTTACAATGAAAACTTGTTCTTTTGGATTCAAAATGATTTTCATGATTCCAAGGGTAGCACAATAAAACATAAAATGATCTGGGTTCGAGTGGCAGAGCTTAAGGCTAAGTTGCCACTCGTTTTTGTTATTCATACTCTCGGTCATCAGCGCGTAGGAGTTCACGCTGTTGGCAACTCGCTTGCTGATGAAGCAGCGAAATCAGCAGTATCTACATACTTAGTTGCAGCAGTTACTAGGTCTAAAACCAAGATTGATAGCGACATCTTGGCAGCGATTGCTGCCTCTGAGAAGGGAAGTAAACATCCTGCGGGATTCCCTTCGAAGTATAAATACCACTTAAGTCCCGAAAAGGTTCCTTTTGTGACAATTCCTGATGTTGGGGAACGGCTGATTCCCAACTCGGATCGCAGAGCAGACTTGATTACAGCGGCTCATGAAGGTGTGGCGTCTGCGCATGCGGGCGTCTCGGCCACTGTAACTCAATTACAACTACGTTTCTGGTGGCGGGGACTGTACAAACAGACGCGTGATTATGTCCTTCTGTGTGACATATGCCAGCAGATTAAACCTTCCACTGCTACGCGTCCGCCACAGACTCAGTTGTACATTTCTAATAAACCGCTAGGCTGTGTTTATTTAGATCACTGCGGTCCTTTTTCATCTGATACTGCATATAAGTACATCTTAGTAGCAGTTGACTCATGCACACGCTTTGTGTGGGTATGGCCACATCGCAGCGCTGATTCACGGACTGTCATTAGAGATTTGCGTATCTTTATAGGGATTTTTGCCTGTGGTACCTTCCATTCGGATCAGGGTCCGGCTTTCGCCTCTAAGGCGTGTAAGGATGCCATGACTTCGATGGGGGTCCAAGTCAAGTTTTCGTCACCCTACAGACCTGAGGGTAATAGTGTAGTTGAACGAATGAACCGTGATTTAAAGCAATCTTTGACAGCCCGAGTTATAGGCACTGGCAGAAACTGGCTGGCTCACCTCTATGGCGTGCAGCGTGCTCTTAATAATCTCCCTAGAAGGTCTCTGGGTGGGCGGACCCCATACGAGATGCTCTTTGGCATCAAGATGTACGTCCCTGACCTTGACGGTCTAGACTTGGTGGTTCGCGCCACTTGCTTTGACGCAGATGAACATTGCAATGTTTTACAGAATCTACAAAAGACCAGAGACAGTCTTGCAAAGGAACATTTGCCCTCCACGTCGGATGATGCGTTGCAGATCCCGGTAGCTGGCTGGTTACCTCAAGTTGGCGAACTGGTTCGAGAGAAGATCGATAACAAGAAAGAATTTGGTCCTTCCTATCGAGCTCCGGTTCCCGTCCTTGGAGTGAAGGGCACAAGAACAGTCATTTTACCACCACTTCCTGGTCGTAAGGAAAACAGGTTTATTTCAATTGACAATGTCAAGATACACAGAGTGGCCGATTCTTCTTAGCATGACACCGGCTGTTTCCTGTCCTTCCATTGTGAGAAATTCAGTTATGCCCACTGCTTCTAATATTGAACCTGAAGTGGCCATCGAATTACCTGCTGTTTCCAGTCCATTATTAAATAATTTACCCGGAACTAACGTTGATGAGTTGGACTATACATACCCCACTGATTTGTCCATGCCTGACCTGCAAGCTCGTTTAGCCACGGAATCCAGATTTTCATTTTACTCTGCTTCCCTTGCCTCGAAAAAACCCTCTCAAATTGCAGTATATGCTAGCCTGTTTAAAAAACATTTTTTGATACCTCCTTGGACATACATTTGGCTGGTCCTTTTTTCGGTTTACCTTTTTATGTCAATTGGTTTTGTGTTTTATTTTTTTCGAATTATGAATGGACACTATGTCGAGGAGAGAACTTGCATTACTCATTTAAATGGAACTTTGGCCCCACTTTCCTCTTCACATTCTACACACAGATTAAAAAGAGACTTGACTTTGGTTAACATCACAGCATGGCCTGTTCTGGATGGAATCGCGTGGGATGCAGTTCGTTTTCAGATTCATGGCCCAACGGAAGTCGTTAATGTTCCTAATGTACTAAGAGTGAATATGGGGGATGTGGTGAAACAAAACATTCGGTCTGATGATTGGGATGTTAATGCTGTGGAAAGTTTGTTTTCTGATTTGAAATACTATGCTGCTTTTGATGCTGAGGATTTATATTTAGAATCTGCTAATTATGGTGAATTGTTCTGTTACCAACATTATGGCAATCACTTCTTACACAAAACATCTTCCCGAAGGGATGCTGTTAACTTTACTCAGTGGGAACATTGCCCGGCACCTACACAAGGGAGTTCAGAAACGTTTCTTAAAAAGTATACTTATTTCACTGACTTTAATCAGTCCAATCCCGAGTCCTTTTATTTTAAATTTCACAAACAGCCACTGTCCAAGGTTAGACTTACCAATACAAAATTGTTGTATTCGAAGGCCTTCCTAGATCAATTAGTTACTGGGGGCTATGAGTTATGGAAGGAAACAATAGACCTTAAATCGGTTTGGGGTTCAAGGTCCTGGCAGGTACGAGGCACTGAGGCTTTGCACCGTGCATGTCTCATCCCGAATCATATGTTGTTTTTAAATGAAACCATTTCCCAGACCACATGCTTTGGATTGGCTACATCTAAAAGGTTAAACACCCCGTCTTTCCCGGAGTTGGAGGAATATGAGGATTGGAGTAATTTTACTCAATTGTCCATTAAAGATATACAGGCTCTGCTTCTTAATTCCTCCTTTAACATTTCCAGTATGAATCCTAAGGGTTGGCTGCTTTGGCACCGTAGTGCTGATTCTTGCCAAAAAAGATTTTTAAATATAACTGACGGTTTTAAGACTGTTAGATCTGATCCCCGGTTTGATTTGAGTCATACTGTCACCTCTTACTCTGTGGGCAAGTTGTGTCAAGCTTGGCTGAAACATTCAACTTTACCTGCGGTTAAGTATCACCTTTCCAAACTGAATGCAGACGTGGATTTGAATGATTTCATTAAAGGCCCAGCTAGTGGCAGGTCGAAAAGGTGGTTATATGGGGTTTACAATGAAATTTGGAAACTGTCACAGATTGAGGCTGCTTCACGCCTTAGGGCTATTGATCAGGCGAATCTTGAGAAAGTGCTTGCAGTTGTTGACAATAGCATTAACGTGCTTTCCTCTAGAATTTACACATTAGATAATATTGTGTCGTCTGTTGTTGATATTGTGCATGATGAAGTGTCAGTGTTATACCATGGTCAAAATCAATTACGGTCAATCATGCAGTTTGCATGGACACTTCAGACTCTGAAAATGGGTAAAGTTCCCTGGGGATACATGAACGTTTCCTCTTTATTTGCACCGTTTAATTTGACAGACAAACAACGCTTGCTTTCAATGCGTGATGCTTCCTTTTCTATGCTACATATTGAAAGGATGGAATCTTTACCTTTTTCTGTGGCAGAAGCCACTGCTGCTACGTGGCTTATCCACGGTTTAATAACACTGCCTTTTGCTTTATATAAGTTTTCAAATTGTATGAAATATGTGCCAATAGGTCGTTTTGAACCCTTAGGTAGCGGTTTTCTTCATGAGGTCTGGTCACTCCCATACACATACAGATGTTTCAAGGATGAACAGGAAGTTTATCTAACAGGGGATGAGTGTACTGAGACGCCAGATCATTCTTTAATGTGCAGACACATACAGTTACACGGTTCATGTAACAAGGACCGACCGAATATGGCTTGCGTTTTACAGGGCACGCCAGTTCCTGCTATCATCCCCACGTTTAAATTGTTAGAGAATGGTAGTTATTTAATGCTCAATAATGAAAACTGTTGTGGGTTAATTAAAGGTATAGCTTTCATAGTAACAGTAAGTGAGCGAGTTATTTGCTGCAGAAATGTTCTTTATCCTCCCACACGTGAACATAGGGAGTCTTCCATTTGGCCACAGATACCGACCTTGGGAGCAGAATTCAGCGGCATGGCTAGAATAAGAGCTCTATTGTCCCAGAAAGAGGTGGCCTTGAGCTCGGCCCGTGAAACTTTCGTGCTTCACATTGCTAACACCCGTACGGAGGTTCAGGCTCTTTTAAATACTGATTTGCCTTTGCATTTCGGAGCCATGGTTCGTTCTATCTTTAACGCATCCTCCACAACGGGCCTAGCACATTTTTTTAAAGTTGTTAGCAGTGGTCTCGTGACTTCCTTTGAGAAGATTTTTGGAGTCATCCCTGCCTTCTTCCATTCTATTTTTTCATCCTTGTTTGGAGGATTCCCGTTTTTTCTTGCATTAGCGGCTGGCGCTTTGGTGGTTTTCTGCCTTTTTAAATATGGATGCCCTTCCTGTGCAAGACCACGCGCAAGTGCTACTGACGCGGTTTCGCAACCGCATGCTTGATTATTATGGAACACTGCCGTTGGCAACTCTAAGCACGGCGTTTGGATTATCTTTTCGGTTCTCCTATTTTACCTGTGTCCAGCCTGTATTTCGCTGCCTGACCTGTGATTTCCTTTGGGCCATTGATTTGTGTCTCTGCGGACCGATTTCTTCTGACGTCGATTTTGATCAACTGATGAGTCCTATCATTGCTCACGAGTTGGTTTGTTCTGACGAAAGGATTATGGCCTTGGCGGTGGCACATGGACTAATGGGTCCCTGGGATGTGTTGTCGGCAGCGCAAAATTTCTTGGAACGAAGTTTTCTTGAAAACCCACCGAGCTGTCCTCTGATGGTTATAGAGGATCCGGTGCTGGGAGATCACGTATGTTCCTTTCATCTTTTAAATTGGATGGCTGAACTGTTTTCGGATGAGGACAGTGACTTCCTCCTGGAGGCTGTTGCAGCTTACTTTTCATATACAGTCTTATCATAAACACTGCCTCAAATTGACATGCTGATTGATAGCATTTCCTTGATTTTATTGACTTTTGGTCAAGACATTTTATTTTTGCTTGCCTATTGGCTTGGGCCACATTATACTTGTGGGCTATTTTTTAGCATTAGTTTTTATAATTGAATTTTTATTCATGCTCGTTTATTGTTGGATTCTGCTCTCATGTGATGGCACTTCTGTTATCTTATTTAGTCCGTTCTCGGATCATGGGGGGGTGTTGTATAGCTCCTATATATCCTTATATCGTGTTAAGTTAGCATAGGTACATTTGAGATTTAAACGCCATTTTTCCTTTCTTGCAACTTCTGCACACGACCCTTAATTGTTGACTTAGCTTTCAACCTAGTGGTTTGCCGTGGTGTATGTGAGAATAATATGTTATTGCTCTGATATCAGTTTTGTTTAATAAACCATGTCTGCACGGAGAGTGCTGAAGTTTCAGGAGCAACACGATAAGTAATTGTTATGAGGTCTGATCTCCACGCCTTCATAGTCATAACACAAGTGCAGCCTTTGCCAACTTGGGCTTGAGGCGGGATTGATATTGCTTTGCACGAGATTTTGTTAACACACTTGATGCGGTGCACATGCAGAGAGAGCTGGTGTATGCTGATGTGATTCCTTCATGCTAGGACACTAAGGTATGGGCCCGCCCTAAAACAACCCAAAGAGACCTTCTTAGCTAATAATATAATATATGTGTTAGGGAGGGTGAGATATAAGTGTTGTTAACTCTTATTCATTACAGCATGTTAACATGCTGTCACCATTCGCTTTTTATGTCTTAGTAACTATGCTGATAATTTTGCTACTGATAATAAGTATACTTGTATTATCTAAGATACTGCACCTGAGAAGACGGCATTAGTAAATAAACATTTCAAATGCACATGTGTCTTCTTTACTCCATGTTCTGGTTTGTAATGATAATATAACGAAAGAGTGTTCATGAGTCCCACGTACCCTGAGGTACTGTAAGTTCATGTTCTGGTTTGTCTAAACATTGGAAGTTTGATATGTCCAATGAGACACTGTAGCTAGCTCGGTAAGGGGTGAGTTGGTTGCTAAGGTAAGTTTTGGGACACCCTAATTTGCCGAGGTTCCACTCCTCTGTGCACAGTTCTGTGTGAGTACAGAAACCCTGCGACAATGGAGTGGACAAATAGTATGTATCTGCTTAGAGATCTGTAGGGATTATGCAAAGAATATTTTATGTGTACTTGTGTTGGTGCCTAGGTCATTTTATAAGAATACCACTAGTAACTGGAATGATGACAGTGCTGCAAACAGAGTGAACTCTTAATTTATAAGTGCTTACGTATTAGTGGAGTGATAAGATAAGTAGATAGTGGTAGATAAGTGATTAAAGAAGTGCATGGGACAGACTGGATGATTCCTACACTGCATGAGTACTAACTGGGTATTTAGAAGAGTGTATCAATAGTCTGTAGCTAGTTAGAGGTCTGCTTGGATAGTGCACAAAATATTATAGCTGTACTTGTGTTAGTAGCTAGGCCATTCCATAAGTTCATGACTAGTAACTAGAATAATTACAGTATAACAAACAGGGTGTATAGTGAATTTATAAGTGCTTAGGTATTGGTGGAGTAATAGCATAAGTAGATAGTGCTGCATGGGTGATTAGAGAAATGCATGGGATAGACAGGAGAATTCCTACATTGCATAGGTATTAACTGGGTATTTAGAAGAGCGTATCAATAGTTTGCAGCTGATTAGAGGTGTGCATGCAATAGTGTACAATATATTGTACCTGCACTTGTGTTAGTGACAATGCCATTCCTTAGGTATATGACTAATAACGAGTAATTTCAGTGTTGCAAAGAAAGTGCGTGCTGAATTTATAAGTGCTTAGGTATTGGTGGAGTGATAGGATACATAGATATTGCTGGATGGGTGAATGGAGAAGTGCATGGGACAGACAGAAGGATTTCTAGACTGCATAGGTACTAACTGGGTATTTTGAAGAGCGTATCAATAGTATGTCTGCATGCATAGTGCACAGAATATTGTAGCTGTACTAGTATTGGTGTGTTAATGGTTTCGAGAATGGTAGACTGTATTTTAGGGTGTGAGGAGGTGCATCAGATGATCACGTGGATGATGTCATCAGTGATGTCATTTGAGATGTAATTAGTGATGTCATCAGTGATGTCATTGACCATGTCATGAGTGATGTGATGTGTGACGTCATAAGCAGTGCATTGCGGGGGCGTGAGTTATAGTTAGCACAACTAACTATAACGGACGTATTTCTCTTGTTTTGTACGGGTGAAATGTCCAACTAACTATGACGTCCATAAAACCTGTGGTTTTTTTCAGTGAATTTCCGAGTTTTTTTAAATGCTAATTTCCAACTATAATGACCCTGAAACTTGTGTTTTTTTCAGTGAATTTTATATATATGTATTTAATCTCCTCTCACTCTTACAATGAAGGAATCCGCACTCAGGTTGTAGATTAGAAGTATTTAATCTGCAAAGGAAGTGATCCACGCGTTTCGGCTCCTCCGAACCTTGATAACGAGACAAGACATTATTGTAGCATCCTTATTTAAATGTACAAATGCGTAAAGTTGCCAACATTAACAAAGGACTACATATTACTTTAATCCAAAAAGCTGGCGGCCATATTGGCCTGGTCATGATGCGAAAATTCAGGAATTGATACAATAAAGAAAAGAAAACAAGTGTTAAAATGCACACAATGTCATTTCAGCATATCTTGCCCCGTGACCGCCACTGCCATACCTGTATGTTCGTCAACGGGACTTATTCATAATGAACATACTTAGGATTGCAAACATTACCATAAACAATGGACTACACATTACTTTAAAGTGAAAGGTTATCGGCCATATTAATCTGGGCACGTTTTGTATTATAATGGTTCTTATACGAAAGAAAAGAAAAAAAAGGGTGTTAATATACACACACTATCCCTAATAAAGTTCTAGCGATCATAGTTCCATTCCATTCACAGCTCATTTGAGATGTCATGAGTGATGTCATGAGTGATGTAACTGACCATGTCATGAATGATGCAATGTCTGAGGTCATTAGCAGTACATTTCGGGGACGTAAGTTATAGTTAGCTCAGGTAACTATAACTGCTGAATTTCACTGGTTGTGTATGAGTGAAAACTGAGTCTAACTATACCGTCCCTGTAATCTTTGTTTTTTTCAGCATATTTCTAGGTTTTTTTTAACGTTAAGTAAGATGCATATCACAATGGATGGTGGGGGGTAGAAAGCAGTGCCTGGCATTGTGCTACCCCCACCCAAGCTTGCTGCTCCTGCCTTCCTTCCTGCTAGCCATCCATTGTCCAAGTCTATGTCCCTGCTCCCTTATTACAGCCCTGTGTGGCCGTTGTTCTGCCACTGGCCTTCCCGCCTTCTCTGAACAGTTAGCTTGCTGCCCCATCCACCTCCTCCCTATCCTCTATTGTCTGAATCCATGGACTAGCCTCTTACCTCCTGCCATGCATTGTTTGATGTGCTGCCACTGCCCTCAATTTAGCATGATGTACCAGTCCACTCCTCCTGCCCTCCATTACCCAATTCTATGCAGCATCATTGACCTCCTGCTTAGCCTCTGTGCTTAGCTTGCTACCCCTATTCTCCTTCCCGGTGCCCTCCGATGTCTGTGTGCATGCCCCTGCTCAATCCTTTTTGCCTACCATGTTCCATGTACATGCCACTCCTATCTACTCTGAGTGTTCCGTTGAGCTGCCACTCCCCTTCCACCTGCCTAGCATTGTCAGATGACTGTAACATGTCCCTGCCACCTCCACCCTGCCTGCCCACATTCCATGTCCCTATCCCCTTCCTTCTGTCCTCCATGGTCCATTTTACTGCCACACCCTTCTTCCCTCCCTGGTCTGTTGTGCTGCAACTGCCCCTCCTGCATGACTGTGTGGTCTGTTGTGAGGCCCCTTCCCTGAACTCTCTTGTCTGTGTCCAGGTCCTGACCCTCCCTTCTATCCACCACGGTCCTTTGTGCATGCCCATGCACCCTCCTTCTTTTCCATCATAGCCATTATGCTGCCACTAACCCTCCCACTTGCCATGCATGGTCTTCTGTGCTGCCAAGGACCCTCCCACCTTCCCTGTGTGGTTAGCTAGCTGCCCCTGACCCCCTCCCACCTTCCCTCCATGGTCTGTGTTTATGCCATTATAGTCTCACTGTTGCTCTCCATGGTGTGTCTTGCTTCTAGTGCCCATCCTGCCTGACCTCCATGGTAACTGTGCTGCTCCTGCCCTGTCCCCTTGCCCCCAACCCTCTGTTAACATGTGCAGACCCCTATTCCCTCCCTCCTGGCTTGTCTGTTCCATTGTAATGCCCCTGATCCGTCCCTCCTGCCCTTTATGGTCAGCTAGCTACCATTGACTCTTTACCCTCTGCACTCCCGTCCCGCATGCCCTGTGTGGTATATTGTGCTGCTGCAAACCCTGATGCCTGCCCTGTAGGGTCAGTTTGGTGCACCTCTCCATGTCCCTCCTGTCCTGTGTTATCCGAGTCCATGTCCCTCCCCCAATTGCTCCTGTCTTCCATGATCCAATGTACCATTCTTGCTAACATTTTGAACTTGGTAAGAGGGAGATTTTGAAAAAAAACTGGGGTATTGATTTTCCTCTTTGACTTACATTGAAAAAGAGGAGATTGTAGACAGGAGACAGATCAAATAAAGCCCATTTGGGCTTAAAAACATTGGACGTTTCCTGGCTGAATCGGGTCTGTTGGCATGTATGGTTGTACTACCACTGCCTCTTCATCTGCCCACAATGGTCTATTATATTGCCACAGCCTCTCTTGCCAGTCCTGTATTGTTGGTTTGTTGCCCCTGCCCCCCTTTCCACTGCCCTCCATAGTCTGTTGTGCTGCCACTGCCCTTCCTGCCTGCTCAGGGTGGTCAAATTGTTGCCTCTGCACCCTCCTACCTGCCTTCAATTTTCAGAGTCCGTGCCCCTGGCCTCTGCCTCTCAACAGTATCCTTATGAACAACTAGATTGCTAACATTCTTAATTTATTACAAAAGTGTGTCATCTTAATGTAATCAAAACTGTAATACCTAGAGCATTTCCTTTAGAAATTACATATATGAGAGGGTCATATTTGCTTCCAAATTATGGTTAGTGCTCTAAAAAACTAAAATGAGGACATATTTTCTGAGTTTTCAAAATAGCGACAAAGCTCTATTTGTTATCTTTTTTTTTTTTATCCAGTTGACCACTTGATTAAATGGTGCAGTTAGGGGAGAGGATGTGGTGTTACTTTCAGAGCTGCAGACTTTGCAACTGGGGACCCAGGTTGGAGTTTCTGCTTCAGCTCTACATTCTGTGATTCTGGTGAAATCACTTAATCTCCCCATGTCTAAAACCAAAATGAATTTGTTCTTGTGTGATGTAACCAATGCTCGTGTAAAGTACTCCAATACCTGACAAGTCTGCACTATATAAAACTGCAAAAACAAAAAAGCAAAAAGTGTTTTGCACACTTCTGTCATTGGGCTCCATGTGGGCTACATCTGGGTGATATTGGTGCTACATTTGGGCTCTTTTATCTCTGGTGGCCATCTTGGGAGATTTATTTGTTATGAAGTTTCCTAATTTCCCCATTTACTGCAGTCTCCTCAGTAGGATATGCTTTTAGTTTTTTAATTTGATTCCATCAAGAAGGTAATCAGATATGTCACACATTTGCCATAAATTCTGGAATTTAGCACTCTAGTTGCTCATTAGATCACTGTAGTAAAGCTACTACTCACCACGGAAGTCTGCTGCTGGTATTAAAAGTGCATGTTTCAGTTTGCATGTCAGAATTTTTTAATGAAATAGAAGAGGATTTGAGAAGTCACTCAAAATATGCCCTAATTTTTCTTTCTTCAGCACTAATCATAATTTCTATGGCAAAATGAACCCCCTCATTGTGTTACTTTTCAAATTAAATGTTTTAAGTGTTACCAGTTTATTCCAATCAAGATGGCTTCAGGTGTGCCATACTTTTGTCGTAAGTAAGGCAGTAAGCTCTCTAGTTTAAGTATGGGCGAAATTTGCGAATTCGCGGTCCGCGAAATCACACAAAAGCGAATTCGCAATCCGCAGAATTCGCGAATTCGTGCAAATTCGGGAAATTTTTTGGCGTTTTTGCGAGGTTTTTGCTTATTCGCGAACCGCTTGCAGCGCACCGACCGCGACGTTGTCCATGCGGTCGTACATGGGCGTGGCCATCTTGTGCGCATTGCGTATTTCTGTTTCCGGGCGCTATTGGCAATGTCGCGTTGTGTGCGGCGCGCTATTACAAGTTTGCGCGTGTTTTTGCGTGCTCGCGGGGGAAATATCGCGCAAACTTACCCACGCGGTCCTCAATGGGCGCGGCCATCTTGTTTTTCATTCATTGCTATGGTCCTGTGCATGCTTTTTGAATCCTGCTTCAATCTTTGTCATCCTTTCTTTCTTTGAACTTTTTTTTGCTCTTTTTTGCTCATTATCTATCTCTCTATTTGTCTAGATCTATATTTTGTGTTTTTTTCAACTTTTTGTTACTTTATAACTCCTTTTTTGGTTTAGCTCTCTCTTTCATTTTTTTTTTCTTTCTTCCCCCTATTCTTTTCTTCTTTCGGCCAGGACCATGGCAAAGGGAGCCGGCAAGTCAAAAGGGAAGGGTCCCACACCCCGTAGCCGGCTCCCTTGTGGGCGATTGAGGGGAGTTGATGTAGTGGCCAGGGAGGTTTTCACCGCGGTGGAGGTGGCCGCCCTGGTATTTTTTGTTCTGCACCACCTCCCTAAGACCGTGGCAGCAGGGGGCAGGCCCGGTCAAGGGTATGGCCTCCGGTAGCGTCGCCAGCGGTGGGATAAGGTGTGCCGGGCCATGCGGAGGGAGTCGGGGGGTCCGGCACACCTACGACCAAGCGACGCACCGGTGGGCCGACGTCCTCGACTGGGAGCAGGACCTGCTCCACCTGCTAGGTGTGGAGATCCCCGGCCTTGGTGAGTAGCTATTTAATAACTACTTTTTTTTCTTCTGCTCTGTGTTATATTGCTAATATATGTTTTTCCCGAAGAGCAAGAATGCTGCAGATTCGATTACATTGCAGGTAAATTAATGTTTAAATAGCTTCTGTGATTGCAGGTGCTCGCCTGCTCAGTGGCGTTGCTCCAATGCTTACTTGTTTGCTACTTTGTGCTCATTTGAGCAGAACTGCGTAATGCTAGAGAGACTAGAGACTCAAGTCTAGTCCTTCCTTTGTACTCCTGCTGCCACTAAGAAGAAGAGATAGTGATGGATTGATAGGTTGAGTATATTATGACTTGTTATTAGTAGTAGTAGGACATTTTTTAGTGCTCTGCAATCATAATGACAGACTGTGTCTGTCACGTCGCGTGCTGCTGAGTGCTAGCAGTCGTAGTAGAACCTTTTTGTTGTTGGTTTAGTTGGTGATTTACATAACTTTCCAAGTAGACATCCTGCGAACCCAGCAATTCTGTACTAGTAGTATCCTCCTAGTTGACCAGATCATATAGGTTAATACATGTAGTGCAATTGTTGTTAATTTGTTTCCCCGAGATAGTTTTAGATTGTGCTTAAAGAAATCAAATATTTCAAAAAAGCAATCATCCATGTTGTGTTTCTTTATTTCAAGATCATCAGCACCTCCCAGGGGCAAGGCGACTAGCAGCACCATTGAGACTCCGGTGGAAGAAGGTGGACAGTCACAGCAGTCCCTTGCAGGCTCTTCTGCTGGCCTCAGTAA
The DNA here is from genome assembly GCF_964261635.1 of Lissotriton helveticus. Classification (NCBI taxonomy): domain Eukaryota; kingdom Metazoa; phylum Chordata; class Amphibia; order Caudata; family Salamandridae; genus Lissotriton; species Lissotriton helveticus. Next base: position 977,306,182 of record NC_136063.1, read on the forward strand.
GTTGTTCTATTGTTATATTAATACTTATACTTCCCTAACTTTTACAGCTCCTATTCATTACAAACTGTTTCCTAATTCTATTTTTTACAAAATAGTCTTTGATCGTCTTCTAATCTAGACTACTTTCTACATTCTTATCCTGCCTCTACCATCACTCTCTGTGCTCCTACTATTTACGATTATGAGTCGGTCTGTGTAGGAAGCTAAGCTTGCCCAGTCGGCAAACGGTGTTAAACAAAACTCTGACCCAGAACAGAAGTTGAACCCCCAATCCCCTGACTGACTATGTAGTGTGTCTGACCAATGATTTTACGACCCAGAACAACAGAAGAAGACTACCGCTGAGTCCTAGCCTATCTGAGTCACTGAAACATGACTTCCAAGTGCAGTAGTTCAAACCCTTTTGCTCACTCCCTCTTGAACAAAAACCACACAGTGTTTGTTAGTTTTAAAGTTTTATTTTCAATTAAGAAATGAAAAAAAATTCTTTATTTTTAATAGTGTAGTATTCGTAGCGAGCACTGCTGATAGATGACGTTAAAGTTTAAACAACATTCCCATTAATCAAATTACTTTAACGTAATAGTTAACAGACACATGAAATTATTAGAAAAACTGTGCGGGAGCCACCACCTTCTTTAAAGTACTGAAAGTACTGCTGGTGATGATGACTTACTAGTAGTTGGTGAATCGTCCTGTTGGGAGAAGGGCAATGTAATCTTCTTTCTGTAATTAGAAAAATGGTGCACGTTAAGCAAGCATTCCTCGGTTGTCCTAAGAAGGGTAGCATTTAATGGAATAAGCATATAAAAAGTTAACACCCTCCCCTAAACCATTACTATTTTTCAATCCCAGTAATAAAAAATTTGTTATATAACATTTCCTTCTATTACGAGACGAAATAGGGGGTTGTGTATGGCATCTAAAATATGACATGATTTTTCTAGACGTCACAACATCTGACCACCAGTGCCGGGGCCAGCACTGCGGAGGGCTCCACTCTAGGGGTGGATGCGGCGGCGCCACCAGGAGGAGATGGGAGGAAGGCTCAGCGGCGGCAGACGGTGGTAAGTTATTATACTCCTTACTTGTTGACACTTGTGAGTAGGCTCGCAAAGGAGTGTATGATGTACTGTACAGTACACTAGTACAAGTACACTATACTGTTAAGAACAGTTGCTAATTTAGAACTACTTTTTTGACTATCACGGAGAAGACAGTCAACCTTGACTTGTAATAGCATTAGCGGCTGTACTTCTCGGGTAAGCAATGGCCCCCTCTATTTGACTTCAACTCAGCTGGCAAACTTTTATCGTGAAGCCAAGTCATATCAGATGTACTTTAGGGATGTGTAGAACGAAAAGTGAAAGAAGGGTGAAACGAAGGACAAGCGAGTCTTAACATTTATGACTGTAAAGAATGGTGTTTTTGAATGCAAGTCAAGAGAAGAAGACGGTGGTTTCCAAAATATAATGAAAAGGGTGTTAGTTGGTTGTTGTGAAAAAGAAAACTTGGGACATTTGAGACATTAAGAAGAATGATATACGTACTTTGGAAGCCTGGATGTTATCTTCTTTTTCCTCATCGATAGCAGAGGTATATGAAGTAGTAGAGCAGACGCTGAGTGGATAAAGATTGTTACTTAGAACATGTCCGTGCCAGAGTAGCAAAGCTGAGGAAATCCAAATACTAGAATTTGTGATTGATCACAAATACTCCCTGCCTTGACTAACAGTACAGTACTTTACTTTGCAAGTGCAGCATCTATTGTGTATGGATTGTATAGTTGACAACATTATATCAAGTCAAGTCCCCTGGGTTCCACACTCACTCCCTACATAATAATTTTATTTCAGCTCTGTCATGGGTGGACTATCGCTGTAGTTCACTCAATCTATCAAAACAAAGCACCTAAAGGCATCCATCATATAACCAAAGATCATGTGATCGGCAGGATAATGATATATGATCAGAATTGAATAATCTCCGTTCTTCTTTTGTTGTACTAAAGGCCCAGGGGGGGGGCAGTGCGAAAGATATCATTACATTGAGCAGTAGCCCTTGATGTAACCGAGTATGGGCAGTGGCAGAGCCACCCCTGTAGAAAAGTAAGAGCTTCCTATCCTCACCTGCATGTATTGCTTAAAGTCCTGCGAGTCTGCGTCATCATGGCTGAGTGAGCTGCCATGCCGGCTACCACAAGTTCACGTACCACTAATTTCTTTTGCAAAACAAGAGAAAAAAATAGAAGACTTTTTTTAGTACTCTCTGACTATGTATGTAATGTATTAGTGAGTCCATCCATAGTCCTGCTAGTGGAATTCCTGAAACTCCCAGTAATGTCACAGGCCTACAAAGACGGCGGAAAGATACATGGCAAAATGTTATACTGTGTTTGCTACTTGCTGGTGTTACTGAGAGTCAACTTTCAGTAAAATTATTTTGACTTTATGTTAAAGACTATTGGCTACAGTATTTTTCTTTCTTTCTTCATATAGATGCTCCTCCAACAAAGCTCACCAGAAAGGAGATGGCTGTCCGGGCCAGGGCCCGTAAGCTGAAGGCTATTTGTGCCGAGTATCGGCGGCTGTGGGCTCGGGAGCAGGAGGAGGAGACAGCAACCACTGCATCCTCCTCCAGTGCCCCCGTGTCCACCAGCCAGAAGCCTCCAGCCAAACGGAGCCGTGGCCCGACAGCCTCCCACCGCCGCCGCACAGCAGCAACATGATCAGCTGCCCCCCCAGATCCTGGATGGTACGTCAGCGCCGCCACCGTAAGAGAGTGGAGTACCTGGAGCGGATGGCCGAAAAACAAGAGCGCCAGCTCCGGGACCTCCGCAAAGAGATGCGGGACGTGCAGCAACAGCTGTCCACACTACACCACCGGAGAAAGTGACTGTCCCTTGCCCCTTTTTTAAAGACTGTTGGGGGGGGGGGGTGGGAATTGAGTGTTTGGGAAAGGGGACTTTTGGACTTTTGGACATTGCTTGGGGTTAGAGAGTTGGGGTGAGTTGGGTTAATTTATTTTATTGTACAGAACAGTACCATCAATTGTAGCCTAAGCAGTGCTAAAGTATTCTAAATATAACTTTACAAGCTTCATGGACTATGGCTACTATAAGAAATATTATGAAGGCAAAGGATACTTAAACATAAGAATTAACCATTTGATTCGTCATGTGTACGAGCATGATGTTTGATGCTCAATTCACGATGTCGCACATGAAATTCCATTTCCCAACATGTTTCTGGTGCTGCTTAGACCTGCTCCTCCCCTGCAAGTGTGTGGAATTTCTTGTTGTCATAGTCATACCTCAATGAAAAACCACACAGCCCGGGGGAAGAGGGTTAGGGTTTTTGAAGATTGGATGGGAATGGGGTTTTTTGGGAAAAGTTTTGTGGAGAGAAGACAAAAAAAAACACTGCATGGACAACCAACAAATGAAGAGAAACACATTTTTGGATTCAAAGATATCGATAAATCTTTTACAGGACATAAAGGTAGTGCACTACTGCATAAAAATAGCAAAGAAATGTATGAAATAGCTGGAGAGATGACTTGGAAGCAGAGAACAAAGAAACGCACCTAGTCACATTCAATGAAGTTAACATTTTTTACAACAATAACATTTAAAAGATAAGGAGAAGTTAAGAGAGAATACTGTAACTTTATGTTGTAGTTGTCCTGTTGAATTGGTGAAGTTGAATGCATCCTGCCATTCCTCTTATTCGCGATATACTCCTCCATTCCATCTTACGCTCCGTCGATAAATATTGGTGACCAGACACACTGTCCACCGGCTGCCTGATCAGTAACTGTGGATTGCGTCTGAGTTCAGCGTTTGTTCCATGACACATAGTAAAAGCCGTCCTGGAATTTTTGATGGGAAAAAACAGTAAGTGAACCAGTTAAAAAAATATAAGGTACGCTGTGTAGTGCAAAAATAACACTTTCAGTTTCAGAGTCGACAGGATTACAAAACATACAAGCATCATTTCGAAAGTGCATACTCTGAGTCTCCTTTACAATGATAAATAAGTGTGGGCAAAATTTGCGGATCTTTCCCCTCAAGCTAGGTGTAAAGTGTAAACTGCGATTTTAAAACCCTAACCCTAACCCTAACCCTAGTCCCTAACCCCCCTCTTTTACCATGGATTTAGACCAAACCACTGGATTCCGATATTAGACCTTCCCAGCAATGCCCCAAGACCCGCCAACCCACCCGCAAAAAAGTAGAAGACCCCCCAAACAGGCAAAAAGCAAAAATACAAAAACGGGGACTTAGAAATATTTAGCCCTAGTTCCAAAATCACTCCATGCGCGCTCTGCAGCTAGGCCCTAACTCCCCTTTGCCACCATGGATTTTCTTCAAACCACTTGCAATCAAAACTATCCATACCCAGCGTTGCTCCAAGACCCCCCAAACCCCCCCAAACACCAGGAACCCCCCCAAGCAGACCCCGAAAACACAAAAGTGAGCGAAAACTCTGAAAAGTGAAAAACATTTTCACCATGGATTTTCTCCAAAACACTTTTATCCGGTATTAGACCTTCCCAGCAATGCCCCCAGACCCGTCAACCCAGGAGAAAACAAGTTTAACACCCCCAAACAGCCAAAAAGCAAAACCGGAAAAACTCACACTTTGAAAAATGTAGGCCTCATTCCAAAATCACTCCAAGCGCGCTCTGCAGCTAGGCCCTAACTCCCCTTTTCCACCATGGATTTTCTGAAAAACAGATGCAATCAAAATTAGACTGTGCCAGCAGTGCTCCCAGACCCCAACCCCCCCCCCCCTGTCATATAGCTCCTGTATATCCTTATATCGTGTTAAGTTAGCATAGGTACATTTGAGGTTTAAACGCCATTTTTCTTTCTTGCAACTTCTGCACACGACACTTAATTGTTGACTTAGCTTTCAACCTAGTAGTTTGCCGTGGTGCATGTGAGAATAATATGTTATTGCTCTGATATCAGCTTTGCTTATTAAACTATGTCTGCACGAAGAGTGCTGAAGTTTCAGGAACAACACGATATGGAATTGTTATGAGGTCTGATCTCCACGCCTTCATAGTCATAACACAAGTGCAGCCTTTGCCAACTCTGGCTTCAGGCGGGATTGATATTGCTTTGCACGAGGCACATACAACACACTTGATGCGGTGCACATGCAGAGAGAGCTGGTGTATGCTGATGTGATTCCTTCATGCTAGGACACTAAGGTATGGGCCCGCCCTGAAACAACCCAAAGAGACCTTCTTAGCTAATAATATAATATATGTGTTAGGGAGGGTGAGATATAAGTGTTGTTAACTCTTATTCATTACAGTATGTTAACATGCTGTCACCATTCGCTTTTTATGTCTTAGTAACTATGCTGATAATTTTGCTACTGATAATAAGTATACTTGTATTATCTAAGATACTGCGCCTGAGAAGACGGCATTAGTAAATAAACATTTCAAATGCACATGTGTCTTCTTTACTCCATGTTCTGGTTTGTAATGATAATATAACGAAAGAGTGTTCATGAGTCCCACGTACCCTGAGGTACTGTAAGTTCATGTTCTGGTTTGTCTAAACATTGGGAGTTTGATATGTCCAATGAGACACTGTAGCTAGCTCGGTAAGGGGTGAGTTGGTTGCTAAGGTGAGTTTTGGGACACCCTAATTTGCCGAGGTTCCACTCCTCTGTGCACAGTTCTGTGTGAGTACAGAAACCCTGCGACATGGCGCCCAACGGTTTCGGTGGTCTTATATCATGACACTCGAGTAGTATATCGTTCATACCTTAACCCCTTCACCTCCGTTTCCGGAAAGCGGGGTGTCGGTGAAACCTACCTATTTTTTGAGATAGGTCTTTTTTCAAGCTTGATTCTTTCTTAAACGGTTTCTTTGAATTACTACCCAGTTGTGCTACAAAGTATTCTTTGTGTTTTCTAGTTTCCAGTGTTGTCATGGCGGCGGTGGCCATTGCGCAGCATAGTCGCGTGGCGGTGCGCAACCATCTTCAGACGTACCAAGTACCGGTGGATGGGATGGCTGTGATTTTCGTGGTGTGTACAGATCCGGCGTTCCCTTACGAGTTGTTTTACTCTTGGGTTACGTTTCCGGCTGTGGACGCTAATTCTGGTTTGTTCCACTCCTACACCGCCTCGGCTGTCCCGGCTGAGTATACACCGTACAGGGCATTGGAAATACCTATTGATCATTGGCAGCATCGAGTTTGGTTTGATGGCGCCCTCCCCCACTCTTTGTCCGCTGCGAGGTTAGGTCCACTCTCAATTCCAGGTACAAATTGGCCTGCGTTGGGTGGCTTTACCCCGCACCCGAATCACGGCGCTTGTACCCTGCAGGAAATTCATAGGCTGCATGTTGTTTCCATTTCCGTGATTCGTGCATTAGTGCAATACATCGGTCGCCACCTGCCTGGTGGTCCCCAGGGGGGTGCGGCCGTTCCCATGGATCGAGGCGGAATGCGTCTCAATCCAGTGATGGTTAATTCGGTTTTTGGTGCTCGTCCAGTTGACAACGATGACTTCCCATTCTGGCTAGCAGAGAAGTTTGATCAACTGGAGGCGGTTTTTCCGAATTCTACTCCTGCTGATAAGCATAGAATGTTGACGATTACTTTACCGAAGGATTTAACTCCTGAACTTGTTGACTGTGAAAGCTGGGGAAAAACACTCGCGGCAGTTTATACAAGGTGCTTCGGAACCCCGTCTATGACTGCCCTGCCTGACATCATTAGACGTGTTCAGAATGATCACGGTCCAGAGGCAGCGGTTGAATTGGGTATGCGCCTGTGTGGTTCTTTTGAGATTGTATGTGATCTCATTCTCTCCAATGTTAAAGGAGATGCAGTTAACTTTCAGGTGTCGAATGCTTTGGCTGCTCTGCCCGATGCCGACAAACCCCGTCAGTTGGCAAAAATTGTAGTGGCCGCTTATAAGACAATTGGCCGCACAAGTAGAGGTCTGAAATATTTTGCAGTAAAGGAGAAAAAACAACCTCAGGGACAATCTGCAGTTGCAGATGTCCCGCCCAAGTCCAAAAAACAGAATTGGCCTAAAAAACAGACACAGGGGAAGCAATATAAGCAGACTCAGGATTCTTTTCCTGCGCTTCAGGCTCCTGCGCCGACAGAGAAAGTATATGATTTGCGCGATCGCGCGATGATTAAATCACCTGATCGTTTTCAGGGTTCTGATCAACGCTCTCCTCGTTCCTTACAGGAAACATCGGCCCCGAAGACCGGTGGAGGAGGGGGTGGACGTGGACGTGGTGGCCAACAGGGACGTGGTCAGTCCCGCCAAGCTGACGGCGCAGTGAAGCAGGAGGATTCTACGCCTAAAAGGCCGCAGTTTGCGAAAAAGAAAGTCGCAGCCTTAACAGCGCATCGATATGCCACAGATAGTGAGAACGCGGCTTCGGAATCTGACGTGGGCTCTGACCTTGCTGGACAGCGCGGCGGAGATACCCATAGTCAGAGAGGCGCTGCGTCCACTACTGAGGGTGACAGCGACTGAAGTGTTCGTTGTAATTGAAACAGCCGATACAAGACTGGCTCCCCCTGAAAGACTTTTTGAAATTGTCCTGTTAATTGAAGGTGACATACAGCGTACTGTCAGAGGGGTATTTTGGGAGAACCTTTCGTCTACGTACGACATTTTGCTTTCTGAGGCTGACTGGCCCCCACCTTTTGTGCTCGCAGCGCCGCGAGGGGAGGAGGTAATCCTTCCCAGTTTCGCGCACACTGTCTCGACTGAGCATGCGCAGCATTTTGCAGAAGAGTGGGCTCGGGCTCTTGCACCGGCTCTGTACCGCAACCAATGTGGTTGTCTCCTTCCCACGAAATTCCTTTGCGGTCTGAGCCTCAGCCTCAGCCTCAATATCCCATACGGCGTGAAGCTAAAGCTGCCGTCGCAGAAATCCTTGAACAATTGGAATATCAGGGAGTTATTGAAACGTGTGTGTCACCGATGAATAATCCCCTTTTTACTGTGACCAAACCTGACGGATCATATCGTTTGGTATTGGATTACCGTAATTTGAACTCGCATTGCCGTAACTGTGCGGTACAGAATACTCACGGCTCTGCGCTAGTGGATAGTCTAGTGCGTAAGCGTTTCAAGACAACGCTTGACATATCTAACGGTTTTTATGCACACAGACTGGATAGCTTCAGCTCCCAATGGACAAGTTTTACGTCCGCTGGTGTGCAAAAACGCTTCCGGCGACTTCCAATGGGCTACAAAAATAGTCCTGGAGTCTTCACCTCAAGAATAGTCACTATATTGGAGAGTATCGATCCAGATGCATGTTCTTATGTGGATGACATTTATCTCACAGACGACGAAATTTGGATGCATCTGTGTCGGGTGAATTCAATAATTTGTAACTTTGCTGATATGGGTTACAAGTTTAATTTTGCAAAATCGCACATTGCAGAACACACAGTGTTGTTCCTCGGCTATGAGCTGAACAATGAAGGTCGAGGATTGGCTCCTCACTTCCTGGAGAAATGCGCACAGTTGCGCGCTCCTACAACACTGAAGAAATTACAGTCTTTACTGGGCTTCTTGAATTTCGGCAGAACTTATGTTCCGGAATATGCCCAGCGTATCAAGCCTTTGTATGCTTTGATACAACCAACTTTTTCAAAATCATGCTGGCTGCCTGAGCATTCGGCCATTTTGCAATCTTTGCAGGCCGATCTGCTCGCTTCTAAATACTTACTGACTCGTGATAACCACACCAACCTGGTGATAAGAATAATTCCAGGGGCGGTGGGTTTCACGTACTTGACTTTTAATGAAGGTGACACAGTACCTATTGCTTACAAGTCACACTTGTATACTTCGGCTGAATTGCGGTTTCCCACTGTGGAGAAAGTTTTAACTGCTGTACAGATGGCGATTCTTAAAGAACGAGCACTGTCGCAGGGGAAACGCATGTTAGTGGTAACACCGTGTCCTCATTTGGAGGCAGTCACGAAAGCCAGTGTACCAAATTCTAAAGCTTTGCACCCTCGGTGGATTCAGTGGGCTGCGTCATTGACATCCACGGATGTCACGTTCATTTTTGACGCTTCCTTACGGTCGCAAGAGTTCTTGCAGTATGAGTTCGTTCATCCTGCTCCTCTGGCTATGCGACCTTTGGAGGACTTCCATTGCATCATTTACACTGATGGGTCGGCGCAGGTTGCGCATGGCTCTAAACATGGCTACGTTTCCGCATGCGCCATTGTGGTCGGTGCTATGTTGAATGATGAGTTCATTTCCAGGGAAGTGCACACCTTGCCCCTGGGCGATTGTACAGCACAATTGGCGGAGCTTTGTGCTCTCTTACTAGCGTTGGAGTACGCAGATCCTAGTGTGACTACTCTGATTGTAAGTGATTCTTACTACTGTGTCCAGTCTTACAATGAAAACTTGTTCTTTTGGATTCAAAATGATTTTCATGATTCCAAGGGTAGCGCAATAAAACATAAAATGATCTGGGTTCGAGTGGCAGAGCTTAAGGCTATGTTGCCACTCGTTTATGTGATTCATACTCTCGGTCATCAGCGCGTGGGAGTACACGCTGTTGGCAATTCGCTTGCTGATGAAGCAGCGAAATCTGCAGTATCTACATACTTAGTTGCAGCGGTTACTAGATCAAAAACCATGATTGATAGCGACATCTTGGCGGCAGTTGCTGCCTCTGAGAAGGGAAGTAAACATCCTGCGGGATTCCCTTCGAAGTACAAATACCACTTAAGTCCCGATAAGGTTCCTTTTGTGACAATTCCTGACGTTGGGGAACGGCTGATTCCCAACTCGGATCGCAGAGCAGACTTGATTACAGCAGCACATGAAGGTGTGGCGTCTGCGCATGCGGGCGTCTCGGCCACTGTAACTCAATTACAACAACGTTTCTGGTGGCGGGGACTGTACAAACAGACGCGTGATTATGTCCTTCTTTGTGACATATGCCAGCAGATTAAACCTTCAACTGCTACGCGTCCGCCACAGACTCAGTTGTACATTTCTAATAAACCACTAGGTTGTGTTTATTTAGATCACTGCGGTCCTTTTTCATCTGATACTGCGTATAAGTACATCTTAGTAGCAGTTGACTCATGCACACGCTTTGTGTGGGTATGGCCACATCGTAGCGCTGATTCACGGACTGTCATTAGAGATTTGCGTGTCTTTATAGGGATTTTTGCCTGTGGTACTTTCCATTCGGATCAGGGTCCGGCTTTCGCCTCTAAGGCGTATAAGGATGCCATGACTTCGATGGGGGTCCAAGTCAAGTTTTCGTCTCCCTACAGACCTGAGGGTAATAGTGTAGTTGAGCGAATGAACCGTGATTTAAAGCAATCTTTGACAGCCCGAGTTATAGGCACTGGCAGAAACTGGCTGGCTCACCTCTATGGCGTGCAGCGTGCTCTTAATAATCTCCCTAGAAGGTCTCTGGGTGGGCGGACCCCATACGAAATGCTCTTTGGCATCAAGATGTACGTCCCTGACCTTGACGGTCTAGACTATGTGGTTCGCGCCACTTCCTTTGACGCAGATGGACATTGCAATGTTTTACAGAATCTACAAAAGACCAGAGACAGTCTTGCAAAGGAACATTTGCCCTCCACGTCAGATGATGCGTTGCAGATCCCGGTAGTTGGCTGGCTACCCCAAGTTGGAGAACTGGTTCGGGAGAAGATCGATAACAAGAAAGAATTTGGTCCTTCCTATCGAGCTCCGGTTCCAGTCCTTGGAGTGAAAGGCACAAGAACTGTCATTTTACCACCACTTCCTGGACGTAAGGAAAACAGGTTTATTTCAATTGACAATGTCAAGATACACAGAGTGGCCGATTCTTCTTAGCATGACACCGGCTGTTTCCTGTCCTTCCATTGTGAGGAATTCAGTTATGCCCACTGCTTCTAATATTGAACCTGAAGTGGCCATCGAATTACCTGCTGTTTCCAGTCCGTTATTAAATAATTTACCCGGAACTAACATTGATGAGATAGACTATACCTACCCCACTGATTTGTCCATGCCTGACCTGCAAGCTCGTTTAGCCACGGAATCCAGATTTTCATTTGACTCTGCTTCCCTTGCCTCGAAGAAACCCTCTCGAATTGCAGTTTATGCTAGCCTGTGTAAAAAACATTTTTTGATACCCCCTTGGACTTACATTTGGCTGGTCCTTTTTTCAGTTTACCTTTTTATGTCAATTGGTTTTGTGTTTTATTTTTTTCGAATTATGAATGGACACTATGTCGAGGAGAGAACTTGCATTACTCATTTAAATGGAACTTTGGCCCCACTTTCCTCTTCACATTCTACACACAGATTAAAAAGAGACTTGACTTTGGTTAACATCACAGCATGGCCTGTCCTTGATGGAATCGTGTGGGATGCAGTTCGGTTTCAGATTCATGGCCCAACGGAAGTCGTTAATGTCCCTAATGTACTTAGAGTGAATATGGGGGATGTGGTGAAACAAAACATTCGTTCTGATGACTGGGATGTCAATGCTGTAGAAAGTTTATTTTCTGATTTGCAATACTATGCTGCATTTGATGCTGAGGATTTATATTTAGAATCTGCTAATTATGGTGAATTATTCTGTTACCAACATTATGGCAATCACTTCTTACACAAAACATCATCCAGAAGGGATACTGTTAACTTTACTCAGTGGGAACATTGCCCAGCGCCACATCAGGGGAGTTCTGAAACATTTCTGAGAAAGTATACTTACTTCACTGACTTTAATCAGTCCAATCCCGAGTCCTTTTATTTTAAGTTTCGAAAAATGCCAATGTCCAAGGTTAGACTTACCGATACTAAATTGTTGTATTCCAAGTCCTTCCTTGATCAATTAGTTACTGGAGGCTATGAGTTATGGAAGGATACGATAGACCTTAAATCAGTTTGGGGTTCAAAGGCCTGGCAGGTACAAGGCACTGAGGCTTTGCACCGTGCATGTCTCATCCCGAATCATATGCTGTTTCTGAATGAAACAATTTCCCAGACCACATGCTTTGGATTGGCTACTTCTAAAAAATTAAACGCTCCTTCTTTCCCGGAGTTGGAGGAATATGATGGTTGGAGTAATTTTACTCAGTTGTCCATTAGAGACTTACAGACTCTACTTCTTAATTCCTCCTTTAACATTTCCAGTGTGAATCCTAAGGGTTGGCTGCTTTGGCACCGTAGTGCTGATTCTTGCCAACATAGATTTTTGAATTTAACTGACGGTTTTAAAGCTGTTAGATCTGATCCCCGTTTTGACTTAGGTCATACTGTCACCTCGTATTCTGTAGGCAAATTGTGTCAAAACTGGCTGAAACATTCAACTTTACCTGTGGTAAAGAATCACCTTTCTAAACTAAATGCAGACGTGGACTTGAATGATTTCATTAAAGGCCCGGCTAGTGGCAGGTCGAAAAGGTGGTTATATGGGGTTTACAATGAAATTTGGAAGCTATCACAGATTGAGGCTGCTACACGCCTTAGGGCCATTGATCAAGCAAATCTTGAGAAAGTGCTTGCAGTTGTTGACAATAGCATTAATGTGCTTTCCTCTAGAATTTACACATTGGATAATATTGTGTCGTCAGTCGTCGATATTATACATGATGAAGTGTCAGTATTATACCATGGTCAAAATCAATTACGATCAATCATGCAGTTTGCATGGACCCCTCAAACACTGAAAATGGGTAAAGTTCCCTGGGGGTACATGAACGTTTCTTCTTTATTTGCACCGTTTAATTTGACTGACAAACAACGCTTACTTTCAATGCGTGATGCTTCCTTTTCTATGTTACATATTGAAAGGTTAGAATCTTTACCTTTTTCCGTGGCTGAAGCCACTGCTGCAACGTGGCTTATCCACGGTTTAATAACGCTGCCTTTTGCTTTATATAAGTTTTCAAATTGCATGAAATATGTACCCATAGGTCGTTATGAACCTTTAGGTAGCGGTTTCCTTCATGAAGTCTGGTCACTCCCATACACATACAGATGTTTTAAGGATGACCAGGAAGTTTATCTGACAGGGGAGGAGTGCACTGAGACGCCAGATCATTCTTTAATGTGTAGACACATACAGTTACACGGTTCATGCAACAAGGACCGACCCAATATGGCTTGCGTTTTACAAGGCACGCCAGTTCCTGCTATCATCCCCACGTTTAAATTATTAGAGAATGGTAGTTATTTAATGCTCAATAATGAGGACTGTTGTGGGTTAATTAAAGGTATTCCTTTCATAGTAACAGTAAGTGAGCGGGTTTTTTGCTGCAGAAATGTGCTTTATCCTCCCACACGTGAACATAGGGAGTCTTCCATCTGGCCACAGATACCAACCTTGGGAGCAGAATTCAGCGGCATGGCAAGAATAAGGGCTCTTTTGTCCCAGAAAGAGGTGGCCTTGAGCTCGGCCCGTGAAACTTTCGTGCTTCACATTGCAAACACCCGTACAGAGGTTCAGGCTCTTTTGAATACTGATTTGCCTTTGCATTTCGGAGCGATGGTTCGAACTATCTTTAACGCATCCTCCACAAAAGGCCTTGCACATTTTTTTAAAGTTGTTAGCAGTGGTCTCGTGACTTCCTTTGAAAAGATTTTTGGAGTCATCCCTGCTTTCTTCCATTCTATTTTTTCATCCTTGTTTGGAGGGTTCCCGTTTTTACTTGCATTAGCAGCTGGCGCGCTAGTGGTTTTTTGTCTCTTTAAATATGGATGTCCATCCTGTGCAAGACCTCGCGCAACAGCTACTGACGCGGTTTCGCAACCGCATGCTTGAATATTATGGCACACTGCCGTTGGCGACATTGAGCACGGCATATGGATTATCTTTTCGATTCTCCTACTTCACCTGTGTCCAGCCTGTATTTCACTGCCTGACCTGTGATTTCCAGTGGGCCATTGATTTGTGTCTCTGCGGACCGGTTTCTCCTGACGTCGATTTTAATCAACTGATGAGTCCTATCATTGCTCACGAGTTGGTTTGTTCTGACGAGAGGATTATGGCCTTGGCAGTGGCGCATGGACTAATTGGTCCCTGGGATGTGTTGTCGGCAGCACGGAATTTCTTGGAACTGAGTTTTCTTGAAAACCCACCGAGCTGTCCTCTGATGGTTATAGAGGATCCGGTGCTGGAGGAACACGTATGTTCCTTTCATCTTTTAAATTGGATGGCTGAACTGTTTTCGGATGAGGACAGTGACTTCATATTGGAGGCTGTTGCTACTTATTTTTCATATACAGTTTTGTCATAGACACTGCTTCGATTTGACTTGCTGATTTATAGCATTTCGTTGACTTCTTTGTCATGAATTTTTATTTTTTCTTGCCTATTGGCTTGAGCCACATTATATTTTTGGGCTATTTTTTAGCATTACCTTTTTGATCTTTAGTTTCAATTCATGCTCGTTTACTGTTGAGTTCTGCTCTCATGAGATGGCACTTCTGTTATCATATTTAGTCCGTTCTCGGATCATGGGGGGGTGTCATATAGCTCCTGTATATCCTTATATCGTGTTAAGTTAGCATAGGTACATTTGAGGTTTAAACGCCATTTTTCTTTCTTGCAACTTCTGCACACAACACTTAATTGTTGACTTAGCTTTCAACCTAGTAGTTTGCCGTGGTGTATGTGAGAATAATATGTTATTGCTCTGATATCAGCTTTGCTTAATAAACTATGTCTGCACGAAGAGTGCTGAAGTTTCAGGAACAACACGATATGGAATTGTTATGAGGTCTGATCTCCACGCCTTCATAGTCATAACACAAGTGCAGCCTTTGCCAACTCTGGCTTCAGGCGGGATTGATATTGCTTTGCACGAGGCACATAGAACACACTTGATGCGGTGCACATGCAGAGAGAGCTGGTGTATGCTGATGTGATTCCTTCATGCTAGGACACTAAGGTATGGGCCCGCCCTGAAACAACCCAAAGAGACCTTCTTAGCTAATAATATAATATATGTGTTAGGGAGGGTGAGATATAAGTGTTGTTAACTCTTATTCATTACAGTATGTTAACATGCTGTCACCATTCGCTTTTTATGTCTTAGTAACTATGCTGATAATTTTGCTACTGATAATAAGTATACTTGTATTATCTAAGATACTGCGCCTGAGAAGACGGCATTAGTAAATAAACATTTCAAATGCACATGTGTCTTCTTTACTCCATGTCCTGGTTTGTAATGATAATATAACGAAAGAGTGTTCATGAGTCCCACGTACCCTGAGGTACTGTAAGTTCATGTTCTGGTTTGTCTAAACATTGGGAGTTTGATATGTCCAATGAGACACTGTAGCTAGCTCGGTAAGGGGTGAGTTGGTTGCTAAGGTGAGTTTTGGGACACCCTAATTTGCCGAGGTTCCACTCCTCTGTGCACAGTTCTGTGTGAGAACAGAAACCCTGCGACACCCCCAAACACCAGCAACCCCACCAAACAGCCCCCCAAAAACAGGCAAGTGAGCAAAAACGGGAAACATTTTTCACCATAGATTTTGTCATAACCACTTGATTCCGATATTAGACCTTCCCAGCAATGCCCCAAGACCCGCCAACCCACCCGCAAAAAAGTAGAAGACCCCCAAACAGGCAAAAAGCAAAAATACAAAAACGGGGACTTAGAAATATTTAGGCCTAGTTCCAAAATCACTCCATGCGCGCTCTGCAGCTAGGCCCTTACTCCCCTTTGCCACCATGGATTTTCTTCAAACCACTTGCAATCAAAACTACCCATACCCAGCGTTGCTCCAAGACCCCCAACCCCCCCCAAAACACCAGGAACCCCACCAAGCAGGCCCCCGAAAACACGAAAGTGAGCGAAAACTCTGAAAAGTGAAAAACTTTTTCACCATGGATTTTCTCCAAAACACTTTTATCCGGTATTAGACCTTCCCAGCAATGCCCTCAGACCCGTCAACCTAGGCGAAAACAAGTTTAACACCCCCAAACAGCCAAAAAGCAAAACCGGAAAAACTCACACTTTGAAAAATGTAGGCCTCATTCCAAAATCACTCCAAGCGCGCTCTGCAGCTAGGCCCTAACTCCCCTTTTCCACCATGGATTTTCTGAAAAACAAATGCAATCAAAATTAGACTGTGCCAGCAGTGCCCCCCGACCCCAAAACCCACCCCAAACACCAGGAGCCCTCCTAAACAGCCCCCCAAAAACAGGCAAGTGAGCAAAAACAAACAAAAAAAATCACCATGGATTTAGTCCAAACCACTGGATTCCGATATTAGACCTTCCCAGCAATGCCCCAAGACCCGCCAACCTACCCGCAAAAAAGTAGAAGACCCCCAAACAGGCAAAAAGCAAAAATACAAAAACGGGTACTTAGAAATATTTAGGCCTAGTTCCAAAATCACTCCATGCGCGCTCTGCAGCTAGGCCCTAACTCCCCTTTCCAACCATGGATTTTCTTCAAACCACTTGCAACCAACATTAGGCATGCCCAGCATTGCTCAAAGACCCCTCAACCCCCCCAAACACCATGAACCCCCCAAACAACCCCCCCAAAACAGGCAAGTGAGCAAAAATGGAGAAAAAAAATGTCACCATGGATTTTGTCAAAACCACTTGATTCCGATATTAGACCTTCCCAGCAATGCCCCAAGACCCGCCAACCCACCCGCAAAAAATCAGAACCACCCCCAAATAGGCAAAAAGCAAAAATGGAAAATCTCATACTTAGAATATTTTCGGCCTTCTTTCAATTCTGTCCAAACGGGCTCTGCAGCTAGGCCATAACTCCCCTTTTCCACCATGGATTTCCTTAAAAACAAATGCAATCAAAATTTGACTGTGCCAGCAGTGCTCCCAGACCCCCCCAACCCAGCACCGCAAATCTAGAACACCCCTAAAGAAACCCCCAAAAACCTGCAATACTGGTATATTCAAAACGTCAAATTGCGCTGTTCACAAAAAACACAAAAAACAAACAGCAATTGCTGTCCACTGCATGCCATCTTCTCATTATTCATTTCCTGTTCTACTTTTTGTCCGCATCTTCTTCAGAAAGTGAGGGCCCACAGGGCAGCCTCTCCTGTCAATTTCAGAAGTAAGTCTGTCAACAATCAGCAAGCATGTAGTCAGTCAGTAATTTCAGTCCCACTTTAGGGGACTCGTCTACGAAGACAAAGTTTATTTATTCTCCATAATCCATCCATCTGCCTTGAGGGAAATGGATAGTGGGAGTCTGGAGGAGGAGGATAGAGGAGCGTGATTGAGTTGTGAACCTGTGAACATCAGGAATGCAGACTGCGGCACCTTCAAATCAATAAGGAAAATAAGATGAAGACAGTGCTGATGATGGACTTGTTGTGATTAGGTGATTAGAGTTTTGTTGTGGTAAAAGTTGCAAAACAAAGAAAGACACACAGGAATAAAAGTGAACAAGGACGAAAAAAAAAGGAAGTAATTTTCAGGCCTCGGTGTCAGGGAAGTAGAGCTCGTCCTCAAAGTCTATGAATAGAGACGGGAGTAGGTCAGGTGACAGAGAAGAACTTCCGTCGGCATCACCTAAATCGGTGTCCTCCTCTTCCTGCGTGCATTCACGTATTTTGTAATCGGGTGGTATGAAGTGCTGATTCATCTTGATTATTGTTAACCTCTCCACATTTTTGGGCGAGAGGCAGGTCCTTTTTGAAGTTACAATGGCACCAGCAGCACTGAAAACACGTTCAGAAGGCACGCTTGCCAGTGGGCAAGACAAATAATTTAGAGCCAGGTTGGTGATCAGTCGCCATCCAGAGCTTTTCCTATACCAATACACCAATGGGTTCTCATTAAGACAGACCTCTGTTGGGTCATCCAGATAGGCCTTCACCACCGACTCAAGGTTCTCCGGGTTGCTCCACTATGCGTACAATCTGTGGCCTTTGCAGCAGTGGACCGAGCAAACCCATGCTGAGTTAGCCAATCTGCTTCCGACAATATTTTTTTGGGGCCTGGTGGAGGTGAGGATGATGATGACACGGTTGCTGGTGTCTTTAACGGCTGTGAGGGAAAGTGACTCCCTTCGACCACGGATTCAGAAGTGGAACCTGACGCCGTATGGCCTGCTGATTCAGTTGTACTTGTGCTGTCTCCTTGCAATTTCTGCCGCTCTTTTTCGAACCGAGTGGCTGACACAGCGAGCCAATGTTTGTACTTTGAAACATCTGCTTCATCAAAAGGAATGAATGCTTTGCTGGCCACTGCCTTTTTGTACCGTGGATCCAGAATAGTGGCACGAATGTAATGTTGTTCTGTATGTATGTTTTGAAGCCTTTCATTGTGAAGTAGGCGCCTTAATAACTTCTCCGCCAAATCATATGCTTCTCGCTTTTCATCATGATCTCTGAACGTTGAAGACACCTCCTTCAGTTGGTGCTCTATTATGACCAACAATGGGATAGCTTTGCCCAAAGAACAGTCCTCCCTGCTGACTTCACGCGTGAAGACCTCAAAAGGACGAAGCATGTCTGTCAGGCTTGCAATTAGCTTCCATTCCTCCAACTCTAGCCTCATTTCTTTCTGAGTAGAACCCAGTTTATAGACATACTTATTTATTACCCCCCACTGCTCAGACAGACGCTCAAGCATGTAAAAGGTTGAGTTCCAACGTGTTGCCACCTCCTGGATTAGTCCTTTGACTGGCAGTTAACGTTCATGTTGAATGCTCCTCAGCTGCTTCCGGGCCTTAAAAGAATGGCTGAAATGTGTGCAGATTCTTCGGCAAAAGGTCAGTAATTTGATGACTGGGTCTTCTTTTTTCAAGAATTCTTGCACCACGATGTTAATACTGTGCGCCAAACACGGCACTCTGAAATATTCACCATCAGTCATGGCCCTAACTATAAGGAGTGCGAGGCAGGGGTGATTCTTGATTGCCAGGAACCACACAGAACACACACATTGGAAAAAGTACCTTAACAGCTCCGTAGGGTAACCTACCTACGCACCACTGACTCTTAGGAAAATTTTACGCATATCATTTACACTTAACAATTCTTTTGAAACAAAGGAGTGCGGAATCATGTTCCAATTGGATCCTAACCTAACTATATTACTGCCATTTTCCGTGGAAACAAAGCCAACTATGCGATTTCTTGGATGCAGCCATTCTTTGACCTTCCTGTTAAACTCCTCCAAAAGGTTAGCTGCAGTGTGAGATTTCTCCATGGCAAACATGCCTACTGTTGCATGTTTGCGAGTAGCTTGAAAAACTTTCTCCGTGTCAACACCTGCTTGTTTTAACTGTTGTGCGACCCCTGCAAAAGAGACCCAGTGTGCAGTGATGCACATGTAATCAAGGGCTTGGCAACTGGTCCACATGTCTGTTGTCATGTGGATAGTGTGAACAGCACTCTTCAGAATAGCTGCGCCAATCACCTCCAGCACATCTTGATGTAGTGCTGGAACAGCAACCCTGGCAAAATAGGACCGGCTAGGAACCTTCCATTTAGGGCAGACTGTTGCCACAAATTCAAGAAAACCCACCCCTTCCACGAAAGAGAAAGGGAGAAGGTCCAGCACTAGCATTTTAGCCAGCTTTGCGTTATACAGACGTACCGTTGGGTGGTTGCGTTCAAATGGCGCATCCGACCAAAACATGCTGCTAATGGTGGGCTGGACCGTTTTACGTGATGATGATGATGCAGACTTCACACGAGTTAGGCTCATTGATTTAGTTTTTTGCATTGGTGTCTGTCCCAGACTCTTAGTGTGCCTCATACATGTTGCAGGGGTAGAGGGTGTAGGCGCTACCACTGCAGTGCTGCTGCCAGGGGTGCTGGGTGTACCAGAAAAAGTGTCGGTCGGTTCTTGACTTCCCCCCTGCACCATCAGCCCCTCATCATCATCAGATGCAATATCAATGTCTACATTTGAATTGTACTTTTGGCTTCCCGGATCTTCCTTAGGTGCGCCTCCCACTGGATAATGTGGTGTTTTTTGAGATGACCTCTCGGGCATCCGGTGCCATAGTTGGTACCAAGCTTACCCCGACTAACTGCTTGTCTACAAATCGAACAAATGACCATGTTTTCCGCCTTTTGGCTAACAGTAAAGAAGTCCCAAACTGGAGACTGGATATGTCTGCTGGTGGTGGAGGTGCTACTTGGACTTTCAATGCCAGATGAAGTGGAGGATGGGCGTGGCTGAATTTGTTTCTGTTGTTCACTTACAGCACCACTACTTGACGTAATGGAGGTCGAGCTGGATGGAGGTCCCTGCCGGCCCTTCTGACGAGAAAATATGGAAGCTGTAGGTCGTTTTGGTGTTGTAGTTAACTGCGTTGGTGGTGGTACCAGTGCCACCCTGCCCACATCCTGCTCAGCAGGCATTCGGGATAGGGTGAAAATGTTTGTCTGCTGCATGCCCGCTGTGGCTGGAGTGACGTCTGTGATGACTGGGTCATCGTCAGACTGTTCATCAGCAGCAGAAGACACCACTTCTTGTTCGTCATCATCACCCATAAGTCGAAGCCTTGCGGCAACCTTCCTTTTAGGCTTAGCTACCTTTGTCGGCTCATGGCGTGCCTCACTCTCAGACTGCATTAGTGGGTTCCAATCAGGATCAAGGTCGTCAGAATGAAGGGGGCTTGAAGAAGAACTTGTAGTAGTAGTAGCCCTCCTTGACATTTTTCTTGCTGGGGATGTGGAAGACAATGGATCAACATCAGGAGGAGTGGCTTCCTTGCATGATACCTCCGCTTCAATATCAATTTCCTGATGTGCCCCTACTTCTGGAGAACCAAGCGTTGTAGGCAGTTGTGCCGCTCCATGAACCTCTAGTTGCACCTCTCCATGCGCCTCTCCTGCGCCTCTCCTTGTGCATGAACTTGTGCTTGTACCAGTTGCACCTGTGGTTGTCGCTGCAGCTGTGGTTGTTGAGCACTCGTCAACTAAGTTACACCCGGCGTTGATTGGATGGTACTTTCTTGTGATGAGCCAACATCACTGGTCGATGGTGATTGAACAACCAAAGTGGCTGCCGCAGCACCACTCATGCTCTTGGACCTAACTTGGCGTGGTGGCACTGAGCCCAATGAAGCGGAGGTGCTGCTTCCAGCTTGGTCCCCGGCGGACACCGCTGCTGCTGCAGGCGTAGGTTTTTTTCCCCAAAAAGGTGTCGGTGGGCACATCAGTCTCCTTGGTAGGTGGTGCCACTTGCTTCTTCTGCTCCCTCTTACTAGCAGTGGCACTGGCAACTTTTTTCGCTGAGGCGCTACGGCCACCTTTCTTTGGGGCCATCTTCTTCCGATGTCAGAACAGCAGGCCGCAGTTGCACGAGTTGCAGAGTTGTCTTGTCTGTGGCCACACGTGACGTCACGTGACGTTGTGCTGCACACACCGCTGCAGGACTTCTTCCTGGCACTGGTGGTTCTCTTGAGCACCTAAAAGCAATGGAAGCCAGAGGAACATCAGTTAAACACTCCAAAAAGTAAAAAAACACACAAAAATCACCACAATCCAATGCCATCCATGCCCTCAATGATGTTTAAATTCAAGACACCCCACAGAAAGACTTGGCCCATGCACCACTCACTACCACTTGGCCTACTGGATGAAAGCAAGGCAACCTGGGTGCAGGCCTGAGCACACTGCCTGGCTTCAAAATGGCCCCTTGACCCCCACCACAAGGCCAGGCCCTGCCTGGACCAGGCCTCAAATGGCCCCCGCCCACATGGCCAGGACCCAACACCACCCCAAAAAGTCGAAAAACACACAAAAATCACCACAATCCAATGCCATCCATGCCCTCAATGATGTTTAAATTCAAGACACCCCACAGAAAGACTTGGCCCATGCACCACTCACTATCACTGGGCCTTATGGATGAAAGCAAGGCAACCTGGGTGCAGGCCTGAGCACACTGCCTGGCTTCAAAATGGCCCCTTGACCCCCACCACATGGCCTGGCCCTGCCTGGACCAGGCCTCAAAATTTCCCCCACCCACATGGCCAGGCCCCAACACCACCCCAAAAAGTTGAAAAACACACAAAAATCACCACAATCCAATGCCATCCATGCCCTCAATGATGTTTAAATTCAAGAGGCCCCACACAAAGCCTTGCTACCTGCACCACTCACTACCCCTGGGCATAATGGGTAAAATCAGGGCAGACTGGGTGCAGGCTTATGGCTCAGAGCACACTGTCTGGCTTCAAAATGGGCCCTTGACCCCCAGCTACATGGCCAGGCCCTGCCTGGACCAGGCCTCAAAATGACCCCCACCCACATGGCCAGGCCCCAAAACCACCCCAAAAAGTCAAAAAACACACAAAAATCACCACAATCCAATGCCATCCATGCCCTCAATGATGTTTAAATTCAAGACACCCCACAGAAAGACTTGGTACATGCACCACTCACTACCCCTGGGCATAATGGTTGAAAGCAAGGCAAACTGGGTGCAGGCCTAAGCACACTGCCTGGCTTCAAAATGGCCCCTTGGTCCCCACAACATGTACAGGCCCTACCTGGACCAGGCCTCAAAATGGCCCCCACCCACATGGCCAGGCCCCAACACCACCCCAAAAATTAAAAAAACAAACAAAATCACCACAATCCAATGCCATCCATGCCCTCAATGATGTTTAAATCCAAGACACCCCACAGAAAGACTTGGCCCATGTACCACTCACTACCACTGAGCCTAATGGATGAAAGCAAGGCAACCTGGGTGCAGGCCTGAGCACACTGCCTGGCTTCAAAATGGCCCCCTGACCCCCACCACATGGCCAGGCCCTGCCTGGGCCAGGCCTCAAAATGGCCTGAACCAGGCCTCAAAATGGCCCCTACCCACATGGCCAGGACCCAACACCACCCCAAAAAGTCGAAAAACACACAAAAATCACCACAATCCAATGCCATTCATGCCCTCACTGATGTTTAAATTCAAGACACCCCACAGAAAGACTTGGCCCATGCACCACTCACTACCACTGGGCCTACTGGCTAGTGTGGCTTTACAGGCACCCCAAAATAAAAAATAAAAATCCACATATAGTGAGCTAAAATTCAATGACATAAATGAGATTTAAGTTCAACAAAACTCACAGAAACACTTGTATCATGCACCCATGACAAACCCTGGGCCTACTGGATACTGTGGCTACCCACAATATATTTTTTTTAAAGTTGAAAAAGTTTTAAAATTGTAGTTGCAGCAACTGCAATGCCCCAAACAAACAACACCAACTTACTTGTAAAATCTCAAATCCAAAAGTGAAGTCCAAAAAGTCCTCAAATACAAATATCCAGCAGCAGCCACAAAAAGTAATCCTTCCAGCTCCAGATCCAAATGAAAAGTGACCAGGAGATTTACAAAGCACTGGGAGGAGCCTGCTGGACAGGAACAGGAAGTTGGAGACTCTGGGGCACTTCCTTCCTCCCACCCCCCCCAAAAATGGACTCCTTCCACAAAAAAGTGCAGCCAAATCTTAATCTGAGGAGTTATTCTGATCAAAATCATGATTATCAGAAGGTTTATGCTGCCTGCGGTGGATTTCTTGTTTAGGATTGCAATTTTTGCAATTTCGGGAAAGCGAGCTGTTCAAATCTCCCGCCGGATGTCAGCTGTGCGCTGCATCTACGTGTTCGGCATTGTTTACTCCCGCGATGCGTGATCGCGGACCCTTATGAAGTACTCGCGTTGTCAAACTCTCGCTGTGCAAGATGGCAAACCGCGATGACGTAATTGCGGTCGAAAAACTCATGCGCGAAAACGCAGCAAGATCCAAAATGGCGCAGCACACGCAAACCGGGAGAAAAACAACTCGGCGGACTCAGAATCACGGTAAGTCACCGCCGCAAGCACGATATTGTATTTTTCAAGCACAACCAAGCAAAATAATTTGCAACTTGCAAATTTGCGGATTTTTGGTCAAATATGCGCGATTTGCGGACCGCTAAATTGTCAAAAATCCGCAAATTCACCCACGAAATGGATTTTACGCCCATGCTTACTCTAGTTGTTCTTAAGAACACTCTGGGACATTCTGTCATTGAGCTATATGTGGGCTACATCTGGATGATATTTGTGCTACATTTGGGCTCTTTTGTCTCCGGTGCCCATCTTGGGAGACTTATTTGTTGTGAAGTTTCCTAATTTCCTCATTTACTACAGTCTCCTCAGTAGGAAATACTTTCATTTTTTTACTTTGATTCCATCAAGAAGGTATTCGTATGTGTCACACATTTGCCATAAATTCAAAATTTTAGCACTCTAGTTGCTTATTAGATCACTGTATTAAAGCTACTGCTCACCAGGGAAGTCTGTTGCTGGTATTGAAAGTGCATGTTTCAGTCTGCATGTCAGAATTTTTTAATGAAATAGAAGAGGATTTGAAGAAGTCACTCAAAATGTGCCCTAATTTCTCTTTCTGCAGCACTGATCATACTTTCTATGGCAAAATGAACCCCATCATTTTGTTCCTTTTTAAATTAAATGTTTTAAGAGTTACCACTTTACTCCAATCAAGATGGCTTCAGGTGTGCAATACGTTTGTCATAAGTAGGACTGTTAGCGCTCTAGTAGTTCTATAGAACACTCTGGGAAGCTGCAGTAGAACACAAAGAAATCAACAGACAGTCTCTGCCCTTGTTGGATGTACATGTTTTACTGAGAATGTCAGACTTCATTCTCACATGACTGAGAAAGTGTTAGACCTGTCTGGCTTCTTGCATAGTCCCTCCAATTTATTATTTATTTTGTCCCCTTTTTGCCCCTCATACCTTTAATAATTTTTGTCCACTAACTTTTTCTAGATGTTGGTAAAGGGGATAGGTGTTCTTTTTCCCCCTCATAGTTTTTCACCTCAGGCCCAGAGGCCTGTTCTGACAGGAAAATAGTTGGGACCACAAAATGGTGGCTACCAACTACCCTAACTGCCAAACCCAGAACTTGCCCATAGACTAGTATAGGGCGTTCCAGAACCTTCTGGTCCCTTCTGGACTCCTGAGGGTCAGCCTATAAAAGGCGGAATGCTGGTCAGCCATTTTGTCTAACCAGAGAGAGTCAGCTGGAGGACAGGCTGTAGCAGAAGGTGGGGGTAGGACAGTCAGAGGGTTAACCTACTGATTCACCACCCTTCCTCCCTTGGGTTACGTGACCTGTCCCCGCTTCATGGGATTCCTGGAGACCCTGGGCGCCTGACCAACCTCTAGTGGAGAGATAGGGGTGTGAGAAGGAGAAGGAGACTGTGGCGCTGTGGAGCGCAGTCCTCTGCCCAGTGGAGGAGACTCTGAAAGAATAACCCTCATCCCCTGACACCAGCCTCAAACCAGTATTGAGTGGTAAAAGGACTTTGTTAGGGTTAGGAAGTGGGAGCTGATAAGAGAAGAGATCCAGCGCTGTTTCCTACCTTCCTGGGTATTGGGGAAGGCTTGTGCCCTTGTGTCCCGGAAGGTCCTGGCCGGACGTGCAGTCGGCAGATCCCCTGATTTCCTTGTGAACTGACGAGGGGTGAGGGGTGCCGGTTTCCCTGAGGCAGCGCCGCCTCAGCGGTGTGCGAGACCCCGGGGGCCCTGGTCGCGTTGCTGTAGTAGCGCTACTGTGGAAAAGGAGAAGGTGGGCAGTCCCTGTCAGAAGGCGCCATCGCGCATGCCCCGAATCATAAAGCTATCCGTGGAAGGAGGGGCCGGGAAGTGAGCAGTCCCGCGTAGGAGACGCTTCTGGCGTCAGGTGATCGGGACCGACTCCCGCCTGGCATCACTAATCTCCCGCATCTGCGCAGTTGACCCGCTGGGAGTGTGACGCCCAGACCGGCGGGAAGAAGATGACGAGTGAGCAGGTATCGGCGCTTCTCCGCTCCTAGTACCTCTTTCCCTGCTGGAGCTCCAACACGGAGGAGCGGCGCTGAGCAGTGGGGAAGGAGCAGAAGCCTGACGCGAGTACCTGCGAAATTGGTGTTGTTGCCCCGCGCCAGCACCGAGCTAAGCAGCTGGTTGGGGAAACTCAGCAGATTCGTCAGTTGCCGGCTGTCAGCCCAGATACCGGAGGACTTTGGCAGTGCCGCTTCCCGAGACAGTAAGGAGAGAGGGGGTGAAGGGAGAAGCTGAGCTCTCCGAGGATTAAGCACCTCAGGGAATAGAGGAGTGAGAGTCAAGCAAAGGTCTTTCCCTTCTAAGGAGAACCAGTCTCAGTACATGTGAGAAGTGCCCTAGCTCACTGTTATTTCGCAAATTACTGTGACTAAGTGGGTGAGGAAGAGTTCCTCATAGGAGCTGCAGGTGCTCATGTAAAGGCTTAAGAAAACCTCTCATTAAATGTGTACCCTTTGAGTGGATAGAGGTGGTAAGGGAGATAAAGGATCAAATACTATAGAGAAGACAAAGCCAGTAAAGTTTAGAAACTAATGTAATGAAATGTACTATTGTTGTGGTTTATTAATGCATGCTAACATTGCTGAAAATAATACTACTGAGAAAAGTTAGCATTTCTGAACGTAGCATTTCTGACTTGATGACATCTGAATTTATTGAGCTGTAATTTTTTCCACAGACAAAAAAGTAATATTAATTCTCCTGATCAAATGTGTAATTCTCAATTGTGAATTCTAGAACTAAGAGAGCAAAGATATTATTTTTATAAACTAGTACTTATTTTTCCAACATTGGTGTAGCGTCCTTTTTTTTTATGTGTTATTGCGTGGATTTACTGCTGGGTGGTTTGCAACCTTCACACTTGTGCCTCTAGGATTGCATGTCTTACCCTAGGCCAGGCTACCCTAGGTGACCTGACATCCCAGGTTCCAACAGATTGGTGGCAGCGGTGGGATCCTGACTGTGGTTGCAGCTACTCAGTAGTAATTAAACGTAATACACTAGCCTACACCAGGAGTTTTCTCCTAGCGGCCCTCCTAATTTGTCCTTTTGTTTTTCCAAATTTGTTCCTGGTGGTGGGGTGGAGGTGGCTTTAGGTTGCCCTTGCAACTCTAATTTCCTTGTGTGTATAACTTGGTATTGCCTATTGTAAAATGGAGTTTGCATTAGAAAACCTAGATACCTATTCTGTGGCTCAGCTGAAAGATTTCTGCCAGAAAATGGGGGTATTTTTTAAGCATGGTGCCAAGAAGGGGGAACTCCAGACCAGTCTAAGGGCTTGGGTGGAGGCACACAAAGAAGGGAAGGAGGAGGATGAAGGGGCAGACCGGGACCCGGTTGTGGAGATAAATGGATTATTCCACTCGGAGGGGGAAAACCTACTCCCAGGACCAGGGTCCTACTCCAGGAAAGGCAGTAGTGTCTCCGGGGGAAGCTTAACCGAAGCAGAGCTCGCTGACAGGAGGGAAAAGAGGCAATTAAAATGGGAGTTGGCTAAGCTGGAGCAGGAGAAGGAAGAGAAGAGGATGGTTCATGAGTTCAGGTTGAAAGAGTTGGAACTCCAGGCCCTGCAAAGGGGGCCCTCTCCTGTAATAAATGGTGGCAGCGAATACAAAGAAACAGCTAGGGAGTCCAGACCCTATTTGCCAAAAGACCTTATTGCTAGCTTTAGTCAGGGAGATGACATAGCCAAGTGGTTGGCTGCCTATGAGGTCTCCTTAAGAGCCCATGGGGTGCAGGAGAAGCACTGGGGGGGTGGTTTGTATAGATACATGCCTCCTGCTGGTCGGGACACCTTGCTGGCCCTGGAACCAGAGGAGCAAACCAACTACCCCATCATGAAGCTAGCATTAGTAAGGAAGTTTGGGCTTACCCCAGAAAGGTACCGTCAGAAGTTCAGGGGGAGCCACAAGTTGGGTACCCAGAACTGGGTGGACTTCCTTGACTACGCACGTAAGGCATTGGAGGGCTGGGTCAAGGGCAGTGAGGTGAAGGACTATGAGGGGTTGTATGATCTATTTTTGAAAGAGCACCTCCTCGAGAAATGTTTTCCCGAGCTGCGCCAACACCTGGTGGACAGCAAGCTGACCAATCCCCGGAAGCTTGCAGAGGAGGCGGACATCTTGGCAAGTACCCGGGTGTCCTCAAAGGGGACTGGAGGGGATTCCCAAAAGGC
Organism: Lissotriton helveticus; assembly: GCF_964261635.1. Lineage (NCBI taxonomy): Eukaryota > Metazoa > Chordata > Amphibia > Caudata > Salamandridae > Lissotriton > Lissotriton helveticus. Next base: position 977,334,200 of record NC_136063.1, read on the forward strand.
CGGACAGGGCGCCCCCCAGAAGAAGGAGGGAGGAGATAAAAAGAAGGAGTTCTCTAAAGGTCCCCAAAACAATTTCCAAGGAAAGGGAACAGGTTTCACCCCTAAGGTAAACCCGCCCAGAAACCCTAATCCTGGCCAAAGCCAGCAGCCAAGGGTTCTCCACTGTTTTGAGTGTGGTGGTGTTGGACATTATAAGGGAGATGTCAGATGCCCAAAGAGACCACCCCCTCCCACCGGAGGAAAACCACCGGGAGTAGCTAGTGTAGCGCTCGGGGAGGAGTTGCCCTTAGATAAGGGGGGTGAGTGGGCGGGTGTCACCTTAGTGTCCCTGGGAGAGCGGGAGATGGTTCCAAAGATCCAGGTGCCCCCAAATACTACAAAGTATGGGCAATGGGTCACCATCAATGGCCAGAGAGGGGAGGCTCTGAGAGATACAGGAGCCAGTATGACTATGGTGAGAAGTCAACTGGTGTCTCCAGAGCAGGTGGTTCCCAATGTACTCCACCCCGCCGCGATGACTGACGGCAGACTGGGCCACTATCCAGTGGCTGAGGTTCCCTTTGAGTGGGAGGGGGTTGCAGGTTCACTTCGTGTTGCCGTAAGCCCTGCCGTGCCAGTTGATTGTCTGCTGGGGAATGACATGGAGCACAACACTTGGAGAGAGGTGGAATACCGGACGCACACTGCGATGCTGGGTACACCTAACTGGGCCTGTGTGAGCACACGGTCTGCGACTGCCCGGAGAGGGAGTTCGCCTGGGTTGGAGCCTGGAACAATGGCCCAACCCGCTGCCAAAAAGGGACAGACCCGGAGGCAGGAAGAGCCTGCTTCAGCTTCCACGCCCCATGTGACAGATCGGCCACCTGCGGTGGTGGACCAGGAGTCCGTGGAGGGGGAGGTAGACTCTCTGGAGGATTTACCCATCCCTGCTGAGTGGCATGTGGAGGGAGGACCTACCAGAGAGGAATTCTGTAAGGGGCAGAGGGAGTGCCCTACCCTTGAGGGATTGAGGCGTCAGGCTGAAGTCCAGGCAGCAGGTGATGCTATGGGACACCACCATATTTACTGGGAGGATGGACTCCTCTACAGTGAACCCAAGGTACCCTTACCTGGCTCATCAAGGGCTTTGGTAGTCCCGCAGCAATACCGAGCCTTTCTGCTGGAATTGGCTCATGCAATACCCTTGGCAGGACACTTAGGCCAGGACAAGACCTTTGCTCGGCTTGTCCTCCACTTTTACTGGCCTCAGATGAAAGTGGCGTCCAACACTTACTGTCGGACATGGGTATCCTGCCAGGCCAGTGGGAAAACAGAGGTAAAGCTGAAAGCTCCCCTGGAACCACTTCCAGTCGTTAGCACCCCCTTTGAAAAGGTGGGCATCGACATTGTAGGGCCATTGGATCCACCAACAACAGCTGGTCACAGGTTTATCCTGGTTCTGGTGGATCATGCCACACGGTATCCAGAGGCCATTCCTCTGAGGACTGTCACTGCACCTGTGGTGGCTAGGGCCAGGATGGGGATCTTTACCCGAGTGGGATTCCCCAAGGAAGTTGTGTCCGACAGGGGGGCCAACTTTATGTCAGCTTACATGCGGGCGATGTGGAAGGAGTGTGGAGTGACTTACCGGTTCACCACTCCTTATCACCCCCAGTCGAATGGACTGGTAGAGAGGTTCAATAAGACCCTGAAGGGCATGATAAGAAGTCTGCCTGAGAGCCTACGGAGAAAATGGGACGTCCTCCTGCCCTGTTTGCTGTTTTCCTACCGAGAAGTGCCGCAGAAGGGAGTGGGCTTCAGCCCTTTTGAACTGTTGTACGGACACCCTGTGCGTGGACCTCTCAGCCTGGTGAAGGATGGATGGGAAAAGTCTCCCAGAAAACCTCCTCAGGATGTGGTGAGCTACATGCTGGCCTTTCGGAGCCAAATGGCAAAGTTGTGGAAGCAAGCTTCTGACAACTTGGTGGCCAGCCAGGCAGTAATGAAGGAATGGTACGACCACAATGCTCACCCGGTGGAGTTGGAGCCTGGCCAGAAAGTGTGGGTGATGGAACCTGGAGAGCTAAGTGCCCTTCAAGATCATTGGACAGGCCCATTTGAAGTGTTGGAAAAGAAGGGTAAGGCCACTTACTTGGTGGATCTTAAGACCCCTCGACAGCCCCTTCGGGTGCTGCATGCCAATCGCCTCAAACCCCACCATGAGAGGCCAGAGGTCATCCTGATGATGGTGACTGATGGTGCCGAGGAAGCAGAAAGCGAGCCTCTCCCTGATCTCTTCTCGTCCCAAAAGAAGGATGGGTCGGTGGAGGGAGTGATTCTCTCCCCATCCCTAACTCCTGAGCAGCGAGAGGATTGCCGCCAGGTATTGGAGCAGTACTCTTCGTTGTTCTCCCTTGTCCCGGGAAGAACCCACCTGTGTACCCATGATGTGGACACAGGAGACAGCCCACCAGTGAAGTCAAAGACCTACCGGCTGTCAGACAAGGTGAAGGCTAGCATCCATGGAGAGGTTGCCAAGATGCTAGAGCTAGGAGTGATAGAACCTTCCAACAGCCCTTGGTCCAGTCCGGTGGTGCTAGTGCCAAAAGCCGCCCCACCAGGCACCACACCCGAACTGAGGTTCTGTGTGGATTACCGAGGACTGAACTCAGTTACAAAGACTGATCCTCATCCAATCCCTAGGGCGGATGAGTTAATTGACCGGCTAGGAGCTGCCCAATACCTAAGTACCTTTGACCTCACTTCAGGGTACTGGCAGATCTCCTTGACAGATGGAGCAAAGGAAAGGTCAGCCTTCTCCACACCTGAGGGACACTTCCAATTTTGTGTGATGCCCGTTGGGCTCAAAAATGCCCCTGCCACATTTCAGCGGCTGGTGAACCAGGTCCTCTCTGGAATGGAGAGTTTCTCTGCTGCTTACCTGGATGACATTGCTGTCTTCAGTAGCAGTTGGGAGGACCATTTGCAACATTTGCAAGCAGTTCTCCAGGCCCTGAAACAAGCTGGATTGACCATCAAGGCCAGCAAATGTCAGATTGGGCAGGGGTCGGTTGTGTACCTTGGACACTTGGTGGGTAGGGGGTCAGTGCAGCCCCTGCAGGCAAAGATTGAGGCAATCATGGCCTGGGAACCCCCCAAGACACAGACTGAGGTCCGAGCTTTCCTGGGCCTCACAGGCTACTACCGTCGCTTTGTGAAGGGGTATGGCACTATAGTAGCGCCCCTCACAGAGCTCACCTCAAAGAAACAACCTCGACGGGTAGTTTGGACGGGAGCTTGTCAGCAAGCTTTTGAGAAACTAAAGCAGGCGATGTGTGCGGCACCGGTCCTGAAGGCCCCAGACTTCTCCAAGGAGTTCATTGTCCAGACAGATGCATCAGAACATGGCATTGGGGCAGTGTTATCGCAACTAAATGAAGAGGGCCTGGATCAGTCTGTAGTCTTCTTATCCAGGAGACTGCTTCCCCGGGAACAGAAGTGGAGTGCAATTGAGAGGGAAGCTTTTGCGGTGGTGTGGGCTCTGAAGAAGCTGCGGCCATACCTCTTTGGCTCGCACTTCCTGGTTCAGACTGACCACCGACCCCTTCGTTGGCTGATGCAAATGAAGGGGGAAAATCCCAAGCTGTTGAGGTGGTCTATCTCCCTACAGGGAATGGAGTTCCGGGTGGAACATCGGCCTGGAGTGGACCACGCCAATGCAGACGGTCTCTCCAGGTATTTCCGCCTTAGTGATGAGGACTCCCAAGGGGTTGGGTAGTTCTCCCCACTTTCAGCTGAGGGGGACGCGTGTTAGACCTGTCTGGCTTCTTGCATAGTCCCTCCAATTTATTATTTATTTTGTCCCCTTTTTGCCCCTCATACCTTTAATAATTTTTGTCCACTAACTTTTTCTAGATGTTGGTAAAGGGGATAGGTGTTCTTTTTCCCCCTCATAGTTTTTCACCTCAGGCCCAGAGGCCTGTTCTGACAGGAAAATAGTTGGGACCACAAAATGGTGGCTACCAACTACCCTAACTGCCAAACCCAGAACTTGCCCATAGACTAGTATAGGGCGTTCCAGAACCTTCTGGTCCCTTCTGGACTCCTGAGGGTCAGCCTATAAAAGGCGGAATGCTGGTCAGCCATTTTGTCTAACCAGAGAGAGTCAGCTGGAGGACAGGCTGTAGCAGAAGGTGGGGGTAGGACAGTCAGAGGGTTAACCTACTGATTCACCACCCTTCCTCCCTTGGGTTACGTGACCTGTCCCCGCTTCATGGGATTCCTGGAGACCCTGGGCGCCTGACCAACCTCTAGTGGAGAGATAGGGGTGTGAGAAGGAGAAGGAGACTGTGGCGCTGTGGAGCGCAGTCCTCTGCCCAGTGGAGGAGACTCTGAAAGAATAACCCTCATCCCCTGACACCAGCCTCAAACCAGTATTGAGTGGTAAAAGGACTTTGTTAGGGTTAGGAAGTGGGAGCTGATAAGAGAAGAGATCCAGCGCTGTTTCCTACCTTCCTGGGTATTGGGGAAGGCTTGTGCCCTTGTGTCCCGGAAGGTCCTGGCCGGACGTGCAGTCGGCAGATCCCCTGATTTCCTTGTGAACTGACGAGGGGTGAGGGGTGCCGGTTTCCCTGAGGCAGCGCCGCCTCAGCGGTGTGCAGGACCCCGGGGGCCCTGGTCGCGTTGCTGTAGTAGCGCTACTGTGGAAAAGGAGAAGGTGGGCAGTCTCTGTCAGAAGGCGCCATCGCGCATGCCCCGAATCGTAAAGCTATCCGTGGAAGGAGGGGCCGGGAAGTGAGCAGGCCTGCGTAGGAGACGCTTCTGGCGTCAGGTGATCGGGACCGACTCCCGCCTGGCATCACTAATCTCCCGCATCTGCGCAGTTGACCCGCTGGGAGTGTGACGCCCAGACCGGCGGGAAGAAGACGACGAGTGAGCAGGTATCGGCGCTTCTCCGCTCCTAGTACCTCTTTCCCTGCTGGAGCTCCAACACGGAGGAGCGGCGCTGAGCAGTGGGGAAGGAGCAGAAGCCTGACGCGAGTACCTGCGAAATTGGTGTTGTTGCCCCGCGCCAGCACCGAGCTAAGCAGCTGGTTGGGGAAACTCAGCAGATTCGTCAGTTGCCGGCTGTCAGCCCAGATACCGGAGGACTTTGGCAGTGCCGCTTCCCGAGACAGTAAGGAGAGAGGGGGTGAAGGGAGAAGCTGAGCTCTCCGAGGATTAAGCACCTCAGGGAATAGAGGAGTGAGAGTCAAGCAAAGGTCTTTCCCTTCTAAAGAGAACCAGTCTCAGTACATGTGAGAAGTGCCCTAGCTCACTGTTATTTCGCAAATTACTGTGACTAAGTGGGTGAGGAAGAGTTCCTCATAGGAGCTGCAGGTGCTCATGTAAAGGCTTAAGAAAACCTCTCATTAAATGTGTACCCTTTGAGTGGATAGAGGTGGTAAGGGAGGTAAATGTATTGAGCTGTAATTTTTCCACAGACAAAAAAGTAATATTAATTCTCCTGATCAAATGTGTAATTCTCAATTGTGAATTCTAGAACTAAGAGAGCAAAGATATTATTTTTATAAACTAGTACTTATTTTCCCAACATTGGTGTAGCGTCCTTTTTTTTTATGTGTTATTGCGTGGATTTACTGCTGGGTGGTTTGCAACCTTCACACTGGTGCCTCTAGGATTGTAGTGTAGTTCCTATCTTCCCAATAGGCTCTGCGCATTGGAATAGTACCTACGGCAGTAAAGGCCTAGACCAGACATTAACTAGGTCTACTACTGTCGATACTAGACTTAATTTTTGGGTTTGCCAGCTAAGCTCAGAGTTCGCTAGAAACTTTCTCTAATGTTCAGGAAAGAATTACCTCTCCTGATTAGACAAGAAGGGATTTAGTTTCTGACAACCATAGAACATGACAACTTTGCTCTCCCCTAATCAAGAGTCAATCTCAAGAGTCGTGTGAGCACAAGGCAATTATTTTACTCAGTCAGTAAGTGCATTCTTAGTCTCATCAGAATGTAGAGAAAAGGAAGAGACGGGCGTGTTCAATAAAAAGGTGTTATTTATTGATCAGTCTCTTTTCTCGTACAAGAGAAATGGATCGATATTATTGCAATACTTATAGTTAAGTAAAGTGCATACATTAAAAGCAATAGTATAAAATAATACTGTAAAAACATTGATATGGTTTCTGAGCCATATGATGTTTAAAATGATTAAAATATATTTACATACACATATACATTTGACTAAACGTACTCAACTGGTGTTTCTAAATACGCCTACCCCGTGTACCTGACCTAAGTCTAATGCGTGGGCGGGAATAGAAAGTTACAGTTTAAGTTAAGTTTGTTTTTGCCAAGTGAATAACTAAAGAATTCTCTGTGAGGGGTTATTCAGTTCTGTACCTGGAATTTAGGATGGATGAGGAATAGTATCTCTTTCTCTGCTCTCGATATTCCAGGCTGCCTGCGAGGGCTGCCCAGAAGCGCCGGTGCTGGGTCTCTCGGCTTGAGATAGCAGCGCGTCTCTCAGCGCGTCAGGAAGGCGGGGCTGCTGCCAGCGGGGTCTGCTTCTGCTCTCGGCTTCGGCAAGTATGGCTGCTCCGTCTTGTCACCACGCGTGTGTTTGCATAGGGCAAGGTCGGCAATATTTATACCTTAAAGGTGCCGAGATTGACGTAAGGATGGACATAGGTACGTCAATAAAGATGTCATACGACTTGCTCGTTAGCACATTCTTTTGCAAAAGTTCTCTGTGAAATCAAAACAATGGCCGCACGGATTATCCAGGTTGTCATAGGTTTGATTTGTTATGAGAACGTCGTATGCCTTATCAGGGGCTGGAGGAATGTCGCTTGTCTAATTAGATCTCAAGCGTTATGACCTAATCAGATAACACGTTCCTGTGCCGTAGTGTGACTGCGTCAGATAACGGTATCTGCATCATGGGGGTTTTCTTGCCTCATGGGCTGACTGTCAGTTAACTAGCTAGTTAGTTTAACCAGAATAGGGTCAGGAATAGGGGGATCGATTCAGAACCTATAGAAATACACGACACCCACTCCACGCTAACTATGGTCATATTTACTAATCTATGCATAGTATAACATAGTACAACATACTATAGAGTATAGTGTATACCTTACCACCCCAAAATACATAAATGCATTTTGAAATTTTCAAATATACTGAAAAATTGCAGTCATATATATTGTATGCACTTAAGCTATGAATTAAATGCAAAAGTAAACACGCATTTTTATGCATTATTGCTTATTGGTATATGAGAAATACACATGAAATGGCTCTTAAAATGGCTATACAGAAAGGAAGGTCGAGACCATTTCATCACATAATAAAATATTTGTGAACATACCAGCGGGCAGCTAAAGTCTATAAAGTATCTAAAAATAGAAATTTTAGTTCTCTAGGAATAGTTTCTTACTTTAAGCAGAAGATCAGAGTCCCGGAAAAAAATATATAGAAAAATATTTTAGGGGTTTGCTGAAAAAACTGCTGTCCGTGAGCTGGAGTGAAATTGTTCATGTGACTTATTTTTAAAGTTGAAGGCCGAATTCAGGGAACGCCGTGTGCGAGTTTACTCAAAAGTCTCTATTTCTGTTCTGGAGAGAACATCATATCATTCAGGCTTTCGAAAAAACTGTCAACAGCTTCATGGGAAAGTTCCACTAAGTCGGGAATAGGGGTAACCATGCATTCGTGCGCATGATTGTCTCCATTGACATTCTGATTTGCATTGCTGACAGAAGGTCGTACCTGTTCGATGCTGCTTTCATCTTGAACTTCACTACTCTTCAATCGTAGTGGTGAAGATTCCAGGAATGCCGTCATCAGGATTGGCAGCCTTTGAGGGCAGCACAAAGCGTGAACCTTGGTAGGAACCAACAGTGTATCTGCATCCACTGGCGCATCCGATTGTAGCGTCAGACAGGTGTCTAACACACATTCTTCTCCGCATAGCAGACACCTTAGTACAGGTAAAACACACCTTTGCCACATTGGTCGAAATGATAGAAACCAAGTCATGTTCAGGTCTCTAAGCCGGGAGAGTCCCAGGATTTTTGATATCCGGTCCCGGTATCCAATGGCTAGGATCGTATCTTCCATTGTCGCGAGAGTTTGATCTGTGACATGGGTTGCCATAACGAAAAATAAGGACTAGGAATAGGATTCCTGCAATTAGTCCCAGGATCAGGGGAAGTCCGCCAAAAATCGAATGGACGAAATCTGGAAAAATACCCAGTATGGCTTTGAATGGTGTTAATGCCATCGAAAATACTGTCTTAAATACCTTTGAGACCCCAGTGGTATCAGAAATATTTAAGATTTCGCTCAGGATTTCCGCGAAATGTACGGGGGAATTAGTTGATAATAATGTATGTATCTCTGCAGTCGTCCTTGCGACTTGTAGATCATACGTTTCTTTAGATGACGTGAGCCTTGTAGGCGTCTGAAGAAGCACTGTTTTCATTCTGCTTAAAGTATCTATTCGAATAGAAGTAATTTTCAAACTGGGCCATGCCCTTGCCTCCCTGTCTGGAAAGGAGCTGGGGAATAAAGAACGTCCACAGCACTTCACCTTCGCCGTTGTAGTTACTAGATAAGGAGTCCCGGGCATAAGACTGCAACATCTGCGGTCTACAATAAGAATGTAACTCCCATTATAGAGTCTTTGAAAGAATGGTTCTATTTCAGTTGCAGGTGCGCCTTGCTGGTGACATGAAAGGTTGTATGAATTCCCTTCACAGGCTCCATGCAAACTAATTCCGTTACACAGAAGCGTGCCGCTTAGTGACATAGCACAATTGTTGCCACTAAGAAACACTTTCTGTCCTTTATTACCGACACATGCATGTGAATAGGGCAGGTTCCAAGTTGTTTTAAGGTACCCTTTTCCCAATTTCTCGTACATGCCAGCCTGTATATATTTTTGGCAGTATTGAAACCTGAAGGTTGAGATTGGAATATTTATGATTCCGTGGATTATCCATTCACTGACAGGTCGTTCTGACATTGTGAACGGTAATCTTTCTAGTTTTTCAATGCTCAAGATTGTATAATCAGCACCCTTTTGCGCCATACCGATTTGTCTATCAGTAAGGTTAAAGATTTGGAATAGTGACGTTGTGTTGATTAAACGCCAAGGCACATAGCCTGAACGCAGATTTTGTAACGTCCAGCCAAGCTGTACAATGGAACGCAATTGTGACTGACCATGTTGTAATAACAGTAAGTCTTGCGATAATATATCGATTGCTGAAGACACATTGCTGTCCAATGAAAAAATTCTGGAGGACAGAGTCATTAACCCATTGTCCACTACAGATAGTGATTTTTCCAAATTAATACGGTCAATTTCCCGTATTCTTTCTGCTGTTTCAATTTGAGTAACCTTCCAGGCCTCATTGTATGCTGCATATACGGAGGCTGCTATGAAACGCTTTTGACGCTGTTTGCGTGGTCCCAGTATGAAATCACGCAAGTCAGCACCATCAGTAAGTAAAGTTAGGTGTTGCTTAATTTCAGGCAGTGTGGAAGTCTGTAGCCATTGAAGGCATAATTTGCCCACACTGTAGGTTGTTATTATCCCTGGGTGATGTCTTTGGGGATATCTAGGGTCTGGCCTGGTCATTTTGAAACCCTGTGTTTTATTCAGGAATCTATCTTGACAGTTATTTGTATCTGTGGGCCAGATCAACCATTGTTTCCAATCAGGATGTGTTCTGTTTTGGTTAAGTATATGGTTTACGTCTATTTCTTCATCTGTATCAGAGCTATTGCTAAACATTGTTGGCTTCGGAATAGACGGTTTATTTAAATCTTTGATTTTGGCAAAACCAAGACAGGTGGTTTGTTGAACAGTGTCATTTAAAAATATCATTTGTTCTGGGATCATGCAGGCTCTAAACAAAGCTTCTACACCCTGTACGTGCCATTCTTTTGTACCCCAAACACTTTTCAAATCAACATTTTTGTCCCAATAATCAAATCCAAAGGTATTCATTTTTTCAAAGAATGAATCTGAATATATCAATTTTGTGTTGGTTATCATGGTTTTCATCCCTGTCTTGTTTGACAATTTAAAATAAAAAGTTTCAGCATTACTTGTGTTAAAACCTGAAAAATATGAATATTTGTCATAAATGGTTCTTGAGCTCCCTTTTGGAGGTGTAGCACAATGTTCCCATTGATTATAATTTAAAACATTTCTAGGTTGTGCAGATTTATGCAAGAAATGGTTACCATAATGGTTATAGCAATACATACTATCATAATTTGTAGAACCTTGCAAATAATCATGTTTTGTAAATTTAGCAGACATTACTAAGTCAGACATCATGGTGTTAATACTTTCGAAGTCCCAATCATCAGCAAATGAGTTTGGTTTTGCAAAGTCACTCAAAGAGATCTTGATTTGGTGTGGATATTTCAGGATCTCGACCGGACCATAAATTTCATAGTCAGTGTTGTCCCAGGCTACCCCACCAGGTATCGGATTGGCTGTGAAGTTGGCTGAAGAAAGTACTGGAGAAAGTTCTCTTTTCTCGACGTGTGAAGATGTGTGTGGTTTGAGGACCAAGTTGATGTTCTGACTTGCTGTGTCCATTTTAGCATATTTTCCCTCAATGAAGCGTCCCAAAGTAAATACCATGATGAGCCAAAGTATGAGGATAAATGCACCAAAACCCACCCAAAATTCAATCCATTGAGAAATCAGATATGTTTCTTTCAGTTGTTTCAAAAGTTCCTTCGCTTTGTCTTTAAAGGATTTTGATGATGGCTGTGTCTTTGATTCACTGAAGCCGTCAGAGGAATCATCGAAGTTGATGAAGTAACCAGATGCAGTTCTGTCAATTGTTCCAATTGGTTCAGGATTTTTGTTTCTTGCATTTTCACTTGGTACTTCAGTATAGATTGGTGTGTCTCTGCTAAATGTCTTTATTTGGGTTTTCAGAGGTCTGAGTTCTATTGCATTGTTGCATAGTCCTTGTTGTTCTTCTGTAGGCGTTTCGAATGTGATGAGCCTCTTTGTTAGGACCTCTGTACTGGTAGCAAACCTTGGTGTTCTGCTACTTATTGGGAGTCCACTTGGCCTACTGTTTGTTATCGGCCACATGTTGTGGTTTTACCAGGTCGATGGATACAACTCGGTTCTCCTTTTTTCCAGCAAGTGGCGGTAGTACAACTGATCTTGTCCCGTTGACAGACAAGACAGGAACTGCTTTTCTGTAAGAAGGCCCAAATTCCTTCTTTACCGCGATCTTCTCCCTGACTAGATCCCCGACTTTTGGAATCCAGACAGGTCTTGCTGGGACAGGTGGTGATTCTTCAGTGGTCGTTGGCTGTTGTTTCAACTGTATGTTGCTCAGGTCTTTTCTTGTTTTGTTTAAGTCCTGCAAAATAGCCAAACGGTCTTTGACATCAAAGGTTTTTTCTATTACCACTGAAGTCTGACTATCAAGGTCAGAGATCAACATCCTAGTTCCGAATAATAATTCGTACGGACTGAATCCCTTCAGAGAATTTCTTGGCAAGTTATTTAGACTACGTTGGACACTTATTAGATGTTTGACCCACCCAGCTCCCGAACCTAATATCCTTTCCATTATAGATTGCTTTCTGCCTTGGTTTTTTCTTTACACCATCCCGTACCCTCAGGAAGGAAGTGAGAAGATTCCCGCTGGGCTGTGCTCATTTGGCCATGTTTCCCCCCCAGGCTGGATTGCCTGAGTGAAAACAATGGTCGAACGTAGCATGCTCTTAGCGTATATGCCATTTAGACTTGCAAATCTTGTATAATAGTCCGGACGTCAGCCGAGTGCTGTGGATCTACATTATAAGTGGAAACTAGCCTGTATATGTTAATCGCAAGCCATTCTTTTTGCTGGTAATATTATCTGCCTTGATACGACGAGGTATTAAACTGCTTCTCTCCCCACTGCGATCTCTGTTGCAGTTTGGGCAGTTTTTTACAAACATGGTGTAGTGCAGGCTCATGCCTGGCCACCAGTACCGTGATTGTAATTCTTCCAGAGAATCTTTTAATTTAAGGTGTCTGAGACCCTCGCCCATGTGTGCGTCTGCGATTAACAAGTTTCTCCTGTCCATGTTTGGAATCACTCTATCCCCCACTCCAGGGATTCGAGCAAAAGGGACGGAGTTTGCATCGATTATGTATGTATAATTGAGTGGATAGTTGATCGGTAACGCTGAGCAGTCGCCTTTTAATGACGTTTTTACCGCCAGCAATGTTTCACCGTCAATGTATTTTAATGTACGCTTTTTTCGAACTACGGGAGCCGATTTAGTGGCTGCCGCTGCGGCTGTTTCAGCCAATGAATTCCCTACAACGTGAACGCCATCACGTTGATGACTCAGTGAGTGAGTCACGTGAGTCTTTGGTAGTTCTTTTTTCAAAAGAGCTACTTGTTCCCAGAGCAGTCTCTGCTTTATTGGTGCATCTGTGTCATCTTTGTAACCGTTCTGAATCCATGTCTGCAAATCGCTGTTATATGATTTGACGCAGTAATATGAATCTGACACTATAAGTGTCGGGAATTCGCGATCCGCATTATCTAGCGCCATTTTCAATGCTATTATTTCAGTTTGTTGTTCTGAATTAGTTTCTACTGAGTGTGATTTTGTTAATAGAGGTTTTAATATACCTCCGCGCCACACTTCTTTTGTAATCTCACATGTGGGGTTGTATGCTTGTTCTCCCCAAACGGAGGGTTGAGCATGTCCGTCTGTATAGATTACACAGGCGTAATGTCGTAGAGGCAGAATGTCGATTGGCAGAGGATACGTCTTTTCATATTTTAGATTTTTTAATTCTTCTAGTTCTTAGAAAATTGTCAACCAGGCTATACTTGATAATTCATATCCTACGTACAAGACTGTCAGATGGGCAATTCTGGATTTTTTAAAGTTAAATTTGTAACCCTCTGCAGCGAAACCAAGTATTATGGTGTTCACTCTTTTCAAGTGAGTCTCCAAGTCATCATCTGTTAAGTAAATGTCATCGACATAAGATAATGCTTCATCATCATATAGTTGTAGTAATTCTGTTACTCTCGCTGAGAATACCCCCGGGCTGTTCTTGTACCCCTGGGCTAACCGACAGAATTGTTTTTGAGTGCCATTTACTGAGAATGCAGTTAAATATCTGCTCTCTGGTGCTATGTTTTGACAAAAGAATCCATTGGAGATGTCCAAGGTTGTTTTGTATTTTTTGCGCACTATGTTATTCATTAGTGCAGCACTGTGTGAGTTTTGCACTGCAAAAGTTTTGCAACATGTGTTAAGGTGTCGGTAATCCAAAACTAGACGATATGAGTTGTCTGGTTTGGCGACCGGAAACAAAGGATTGTTCATTTGTGAGGTGCAAGTTTCAATCACCCCCTGGTATTCTAGCTGATCTAGTATTTCATTTACTTGTTTTTTAGCTTCTTGCTTAATTGGGTACTGCCTTTGTGCAGTAGGTTGTGATTTTAACTGGATTTTGTGAGGAGGAGAATCCTCATCCCATCCTACATGATTTTTATATAAAGCAGGTGCTAAGGCCACTGCCCACTTTCTAGCAAGTGTATATTTTTTATGAATCGGAATTTGATTCGAGAAGGCAGGCATAATTACTTCTTCGCCATGAGGGCACTCCCTGACAAACTCTGGTGGCCAGTCTTTTTCAGCTAGAAGGATGTCATAGCCTTTGGAGAGGTTATCCCAAAATAGTCCCCTTATTTTCCTAGTCTTATCTCCCTCTATACGTAATGTTATCTCGTATATCTTGTGGGGCTTGCTAACTCTGGTGTCTGCAGTTTCCACTTGAAGATATTCATTCGTGTCCACTGTCTCCAGATGATTCATAAGGACTTTGCGAGCTATGCTCACCTCTGCTGCGCTGTCTAGCATTGTCTGAGCCCACTCTCCGTTTTTCAGTTGTGTCCTCAGTATTCTCGGCATTGTTAACTACCTTGATACTGGCTACCTTCTTTTTTGGAAATTGTAATTTCTTTTTTAGCTGAGCAGGTTCCTTGTCTTTGGACTTGGCGTGCTCTTCTGATCGTCCTCTTCTTTCCGATTTCTGCGAGGAATTCTGAAAAGATTGAGAGGGACGTGTATCAATGTCTTGATATCTATCAGGTTTTTTAATATTATCCCTATTTCTAAGGTTATATCTATTCCCAGAGGGGTCACTCTGCGGTGACCTCTGTCTTTGGTTTGGAGATTTCTCTCTTCGTCTAGGAGACCTTCCTCGGGACTGGAATTTCTTTTCTTTAGGATTGGATTGTTTGTTTCCATCCCAGTTCTTTTTTGGTGAATTATTATTATTAAAAAATATTTTTTCTGGACTTGTAGTCAGTTGCGGTTTTACTGGTATTCCACCTAGACTATCTCTGCCTAGTTCTTCATAGGATTTTTCTATGATCCTGGCAATTTCAGCTGGTTGGTCTGCTATATCTGTCTCTTTTAACCTCTGGCGGATCGCCACGTTTGCTGCTTCACCTTTTATGTTGGCTAGTAATATAGCTGAGACCTGCTTGAAGTCTTTCAGTAATTTCATACCAAGAGTTAAAGCAGGTTCTGGACCGTATTCATCTTGAATTTGTTTTAGCACATCTGGTATCACCGAAATGGATGGGACACCGTGCGTTTTTGTATAGATGGAAGCAAAGACTGTACCCCAAGTGTCACAGTCCTCAATGTGTGGTGCGATTCCCATTGGGAGACATATAGTCAGAATCCTGTGTTTTTCTAATGGGGTGGTGTCAGGAAACACCGCCTCTATTTGGGTGATTTTCTGTGCCAACCAGAATGGTATTTGTTCCCGTTTAGCTGGAACTTTACCTAGGCAGGATTGGATGTTCTGTGGTGTAATTTTATTTGTGTTCCCCTGGTGAGGGGTCAGCTGTGGAAGTTTAATCGCTGGCTGAATTGTTGAAGTCCGCATTACATACTGAACTAATTGTCTATGAATTTTTAGTAGTTGTTTTAGCTGTATCAACAGCTCTGCTGCAGGCATTCTTTCGATGTCTGGATGTGGTGTGTATCCGGCTAAGACCGGCCACGTTGCTCCTGGTCTTCCTAAAGGACCGAGCCTTGTAATGTGATTGTTATGTATTAGGGCGCCATCAAATAAGAGCAAATGCTCTTGGAATTTGAGTGGTACTTCCACCTCCTCGAAAGGAGTGTAAATGTCGGGTGGAACCTCTATTTTGTAATAGTGGAAGTACTTTGTTACAGCATTTGCTGCTGGAAAATGTATCCATGTATAGTATACCTCTGTCTGCCGATATTCGTGTGCCTCAATTACGAATATGACTGTGCCACCTCTAGGTGTCAGTCCATTTTCTATAAGTTTTAAGGTTATAGATCTCCTTTTAATGACCGGAATGAGTGTTATATTCGGGTCTGCTGCTTGCATGGTAGCATCAGCATCTGTGAGTTCAGTAGCTAATCTAACTGCCTCTCTTTCTTCATCACTGTCTCCCATTTTACAGACAGGATGGTATTATGTCTATTTGCAGATCAGGTTTCTTTGTGGAACAAAGATTAGATGCACAATATTTTGGAACTGTTTATCCTTCAACGTTGACTTGACCAAGAACCATACATAGGAGTTCCCTCCTGCGAGGTTTTGGAGGATATAACCTTTCACCCACTCCAGACGTCTTTGGAGTATTTGGGAAAAGGGGTCTGAGTGAGAAAGCACGACTGAGTTACTCTAAATGTCTTACGTTAGTTTTATCGCCCTTTCCAAACGCGTTGGGCGCCATGTAGTGTAGTTCCTATCTTCCCAATAGGCTCTGCGCATTGGAATAGTACCTTCGGCAGTAAAGGCCTAGACCAGACGTTAACTAGGTCTACTACTGTCGATACTAGACTTAATTTTTGGGTTTGCCAGCTAAGCTCAGAGTTCGCTAGAAACTTTCTCGAATGTTCAGGAAAGAATTACCTCTCCTGATTAGACAAGAAGGGATTTAGTTTCTGACAACCATAGAACATGACAACTTTGCTCTCCCCTAATCAAGAGTCAATCTCAAGAGTCGTGTGAGCACAAGGCAATTATTTTACTCAGTCAGTACGTGCATTCTTAGTCTCATCAGAATGTAGAGAAAAGGAAGAGACGGGCGTGTTCAATAAAAAGGTGTTATTTATTGATCAGTCTCTTTTCTCGTACAAGAGAAATGGATCGATATTATTGCAATACTTATAGTTAAGTAAAGTGCATACATTAAAAGCAATAGTATAAAATAATACTGTAAAAACATTGATATGGTTTCTGAGCCATATGATGTTTAAAATGATTAAAATATATTTACATACACATATACATTTGACTAAACGTACTCAACTGGTGTTTCTAAATACGCCTACCCCGTGTACCTGACCTAAGTCTAATGCGTGGGCGGGAATAGAAAGTTACAGTTTAAGTTAAGTTTGTTTTTGCCAAGTGAATAACTAAAGAATTCTCTGTGAGGGGTTATTCAGTTCTGTACCTGGAATTTAGGATGGATGAGGAATAGTATCTCTTTCTCTGCTCTCGATATTCCAGGCTGCCTGCGAGGGCTGCCCAGAAGCGCCGGTGCTGGGTCTCTCGGCTTGAGATAGCAGCGCGTCTCTCAGCGCGTCAGGAAGGCGGGGCTGCTGCCAGCGGGGTCTGCTTCTGCTCTCGGCTTCGGCAAGTATGGCTGCTCCGTCTTGTCACCACGCGTGTGTTTGCATAGGGCAAGGTCGGCAATATTTATACCTTAAAGGTGCCGAGATTGACGTAAGGATGGACATAGGTACGTCAATAAAGATGTCATACGACTTGCTCGTTAGCACATTCTTTTGCAAAAGTTCTCTGTGAAATCAAAACAATGGCCGCACGGATTATCCAGGTTGTCATAGGTTTGATTTGTTATGAGAACGTCGTATGCCTTATCAGGGGCTGGAGGAATGTCGCTTGTCTAATTAGATCTCAAGGTAATGTGAATTTACAAAAAATATGTTCTCAGTGTAGCTTATAGATCACCTTCAAAACCTCTGTGGGAAAAGCATGAGAAAATAGTTTTCTCTCAATCATGATATCCCAGCAGGTTTTTTCACATGGTAAAATCACCTTAAAACACACCACAATTCCTAAAATGAGTATGGTACTATCAACACATAATTTATAATGTAACTAAAGGCTTAAAACATTCTATTGACTGCAATGCTTTTTAATTAGTTGCTATCATGTATATTGGTCCCAAGATGGCTGCCAACACTTCTCGGATGAAGTGCTGACAGCCAATCAGGTCTCATGATGAGATGTGTGGTTAGGCTCCGCCCATATATATATATATTTCTTTTTTTACATTAATATTTAAACAAATACTGAACAGATTTACACCATTTAACAAAAAGAGCTATTTCTGAACCAAGGGCTACCTTTTTGCCAAATTTGGTGTAATTCCGCTCAGCAGTTCGAGCTGTAGCCGTGTCTAAATTTTCCTCTGGAAAATTGCATAGAGAAAACACGTTTTGGGACCCCCCTTTTTTCTCGGCCCCTCCTTGCTGAATCACCCCGAATCTTTCAAGATAGGAGCAGACCGAAGCGGGCCATACGTTTTGAAAAATTCGTGAAGATTAGTCATTCAGCGCCAAAGTTATTGGGAAGAGAATGTTGCGATTTTCCTATGGTAACTAGGTCCTAACTAGAACTACCTACTGGCGAACGCCAGTAATTTATATATATATACACACACACACACACACACACGCACACGCACACACACATACACACACACACACGCACCCAGTAGCAGCAATGGAACACTTTTTGGAGGGACAGGGGAGGTTGGGAGTAAGCAACAATGAGGGGGGAAACCAAAAAAAGTACATCAATTGAAGCAGGATCAGCGGAAGGAATCTTAATTAATCAGTACTTGGTCCATGCTCTAATGAAGAGAGAAACACACAAAACTGAAACAAGGAAATGGGAGTGACAATCAAGCCAGCAAATGGTTAGTAATGGGCGAGCTGCAAGCCTCCGTTATGTATACAATATCTCTCGCAAGCGAAGGAGCATGTGCTGTCGCAGGCAAGACCTAAAAGGGAACGTGAACTCTCTGATGTTGATTCTCTACACTTCTCAAATGAGGAGCATTAACCTGGCCCCTCATTACTGCCAGGGCGCACTCTGTCTCAGGGCCTGATTGTCCCCACCACCACAGCAACACACCAGCGATAACTACTGCGCTGACCCCTGCTACAATGACCTGTACTGCAGCCACCTCCACTATCACCACTGCTGCATGCAATACTGTTCCTGGCTCAGTGGTTCCCAACACCACCACACAAGCTGAGGATGCTGGAGAGAGTGTGCGGGTGCGTCAACAGCCATTGCCACAGGTCCGTGGCAACAGGGCAGGTGGGTGGGCAACTGGGGGACAATCACATGAGGACACTGAGACAGAAGCCCTGGTCACCGTTGCAAGAGTCCTTAGTGCATTTCAACAGGACCAGGGACAAATGGGGCATGTTGTAGAAGAACTACGTGAGCTCCGCCTGCTGCAGATGTCCATGGACACACAAATGGGACAACTTGTGGATCTCATGGGCCAGCTTGTGGGTGTTCTGAAAGACATACATGCTGCTCAAATGACAGCTCTACCACCCTTGAGCGGCAGCCTGCTGAAACTCACACCACCTCAGCCGTGGCCACAGAGATGGGTGAGTTGCAAGACAATGACTCCTCAGATACCTCTGAGCCTGCAGCAGAGGCCCCCCCTGCCAAACGCAAGATGGGCCATCAGAGAAACACCCCGGGAGGATAGAGTGGAAAAGCACCAACCAAAGCCAAGTCTCTGAGCCATCCATGATGGCACAAGTGTTGCCCTCACTATTGACTTTGTTGATTATCATATCCCACATTGCCATGTTGATGGCAGGAGATTGTTGGACTGTGTAATTCTATTAATGTGGGGACTACTCTATTTGTCTCCTTAACTATCACTGACAACTCATACACTTACTATGCACACATTTCCTTACATCCAGTTCATTTTTAACCCAATCTAATCTAAAATAAACACTATTTACATACCTATGCCTTTGTGTCAGTCCATGTTTATTAGGCCACGGCAGTAAATTCCGTTCCGCTCGTGGAATTTGTGGAATTTGGGTAATTTCACGTTCCGCAGAGAACGTGGAATTGGCAAAAATGCCGCGATCCGCGGCTACGCTGAATTCTTTGCTTCTCCCGCCTTCAAAATGTGAGATCATTCCCCCCGAGCACACAAACAGCGTTCGCAAACAGGGAAAAAGCATAGTGAATGGGCGATCAAGCAATTCCGCCTGTTCGTGGAACTCCGCGTGCTCGTGGAGATTTTTTACAGTTTCGTGGAGCTTTGTGTTGCGCTCCTACGCAAATTCCGCCCACCCCTATTGTTTGTCACAGTATGTACAATGTCAACTCTAATTCCAAAGTTCTACAAGCTCTGATAATGATGAGACATTGATGGGGCGAAGGAACCTAGAAAGACAAAAGAGGATGACATTTAGTTGTCAGATGATGCCATTACAGCAAAAACACCCCACTAGTCAACACCGTACAAGACTCATCACACATAGCAATGACCAACACCATCAACATAGACATGAGGAAAGTGAAAAACAATATGCTGTGCCACACACATCAGCCATTAGCAGTGAGCCAACAGGAGCCAGCATCCAAACACCTCATCTATGCTTTGCCACTAACAGCAAAGACAACAATGTCATTGTTGTTCAATGTTACTTACACTCAAGGGAAGTAGTTGTCAATGAGCTGTTGACGCAGGTCAACACCCTCCTCTTCTCCGCTATCGTAGCGGCAATTTTTTGCTTGCTTGCGGTCCTCAACATCAAGTTGGCGACCGCGAGCAAACAAAATGACATCCTGGCAAGGCTTTTTCCCCATTCGTGATCAATAACATCAAGTTCCCAATCGCCAGCGTGGAAAATAAACCTCCCGGCGAGATTCTCAACGCAGGGAGGTCAGGTTTCTCATTGCGAGTGGTCGTGAGTGCACGCGACCGCTCGCGATGAGAAACTACCAGTCCGCATTGAGAAAGCTGCCGCTCGAGTAGAAATCTACTTGAGCGGCAGAAAATGACTGCTTGCACAGTGCAAGATGCGGTTTGCACTGATTGCACAGTGCGGACAAGCATCCGGCACTGTGCAATCAGTGCAAACAGCATTTTGCACAGTGCACTACGCAGTTCGCGTAGCTACGCGTAGCTCGCGTAGTATAAAGTGCACTTCGCGTAGCTAAGTGTAGCGCTACTATGCGCACTACGCCCAGGGTTAGTCCAGACACCGAAATCTAGCCTTCAGAAGCCCAAAAGCACGCTCCACTACACGACCTGTCCTCCCATGTGCATCATTGAAGCGGACTTCCACTGGGGTTCTTGGATTCCTCAGGCGGCTCAGCAACCAAGGCCGGTTGGGATACGCAGAGTCACATAGGTGTGAGATAAACAGACCAAGTTTGTAATACAAAGAGTTGAGAAGAACAGCATGTCACACATACTGCACACTACTTGACTCAGCATACTTACCAACAAGCCATGCACACTTCAGATGCAGATTTTCTATCAATTGTGAAATTATGTTACGCAGTATGTAGGAGTCATGTGCTGAAACTGGATATTTGCCACATACATGGGACACAATCATATCCGCTTGGCATACCACTTGCACATTAATGGAATGGTAATGCTTCCTGTTACGGTAGTTGTGCTCAATTGCCTGTGGTGGAACTAGGCCAACTTGTGTGCAGTCAATGACTCCAACAAAATTAGGTATGTGTTCAAGGACAAAAAAGTCACCCTTCACATCTGCCAATTCTTGACTCCTTGGAAAGTGGATGTAGCGGTCCTAGTAGGTCAACAACGTGGACAGGACATCACGCAGCCCAATGCCGAACATAGGTTGAGACATCCCACCGGCAATGAGGATTCCAGGCCGAAAAAAAACAACTGAAACAAACCAGTGGCAAAGGAATGCAGTGCGGCCATCACCTTTACTGTTGATGTCAAAGCTGTGGGATATGTTCTGTGAGGCCTCAAATAGGGCTCCAACTAAGCACATAGCTCTTGAAGGGTAAGGCGATTCAGATGGAATTTCCTTATGATGTCATCATCCTCCATGTCCCCCAGCACTGGGAAAGGCCGATGCACATTTGGTCGTCTCCTACATATTCTGAAAGAGAACACATGTAAATCTGATTCACAGATGAGATGTGGCAAACATCTTACATAATGACTAACACAGCCCCAACATTGACAGGACTGTAGCAACAGCTTACATCACACGGCACATGCACAGACACCTTGATCTCATGTAGTCATTCATGTGGGCAGGATGTACATACTAACTACTTTCAAATCAGAATCAGACTATGCGAATGGTATATGGTACACTCCTGCATCTTGTCTCACCAGCCTTGGGTGTAGCTGACACAGCACATGTGGCAAACAGCAATAATTCTGAGTTGTAAGTAGCTGCTGTCCCTGCACAACCTTCTTGCTTTAGTCTCACTGAGCACAACATTAATACACAATGAGCACAGTGAATGTCAGCTGGTCAACTATCAAGATAAATACAGCACTGTATACAGTGAAAATAGGCAGATTATGTGGTCAGTCCATCATGACTGTGGTAAGAGTTGCCATTTCACACATTGGCATGTTCACAAAAATGAGACTCCATTACACCTCAAATCTGTATACATGCACACAAAGACCAAATTTGACATGTAAGTAAGTCCATACTCATGCATGTAATCATGTGTACTGACATGACATGTGTGGGCATCATTGAGTCAACTGTCACACTCTCATTTCACTATACAACCAGGTGCAACAATTTAGTGTAAATGTATAGTGATCAGTGATGCAATTTGCCAAATGACAATGCAATAGCACAATGGGTCCATAGGTGCGGTAGGCGAGCTCCGCCATCGCGGTCACGGTCATTGGACACAATTGAAAGATGCCGGATTGTGGTAGAGACCACGTGGCCCCCGCAGTGTGACACCGCCTAAGCCAATGTCATTGCAGCAAATGGGGACCAGCACTGCGGTAGTGCAATACATTTTTGAAACTCACTGTAGGCGTGCTCCGCCACTGCGGTCAAGGTCATTGGCCACAATTGAAAGATCCCAGAATGCGGTAGAGACCACATAGCCCCCACGGTGTAACACAGCCTATGCCAATGTCATTGCATCCAGCCAATGGGAACCACCATCGCAGTAGTGTAATACATTTTTGAAACTCACAGTAGGCATGCTCCGCCACTGTCGTCAATGTCATTGGCCACAATGGAAAGATGCCAGATTGCGGTATCCACCACCTGGCCCCCACGGTGTGAGACCACCTATGCCAATGTCATTGCAGCCAATGGGAACCGCCATCTCGGTAGTGCAAGACATTTTTTAAACTTGCGGTAGGTGTGCACCACCACTATGGTCACAGGCATTGGATTCAATTGAAAGATGCGAACCATGCTGACCAATTGCATCAGCAGAGTACCTCTGAAACAACCCTAGGGGCCTATATATATCTGTGAGAGAGCCACACATGTCACTTGCATTCAGACACCGTTGCCTGCCATTCATCACCACCAACTGTTGCTGTACCTCTACTCTGGACCCAGTCATGGCTCGAACAGAGAACATCATGGCCCGTCCCTTCACCACAGAGGAGCTGGAGGTCCTGATGGACGAGGTCCTTGCCCAGTATGGGCGGCTATATGGTGCTCCAGAGGTACTGTTAAGTGTATAAGTAAAGGTTTGAGAGTGCTCTGAATGCTCACATGATGTTACTGTACAGTAGTATGTGCTTGTGAGTGCAAGCCAATGTCCATGCATTAATATTTTGCCAACATCATGGTCCATACATGACCTAGAACGTGTTGCACTTGAATATGTGGGGATGATGGCAACATAGGTACTGGTGCAGCTCATTTGAAGCCAAAAAACACACACGTTGTTCTGAGACTGGGTAATGTAAATGTGTGATACACTGCCTAGAATGCTGACTTCACGTCAATGGGGTGTATAGCCTTATTTCCACAGATCCCTGACTGCATGCAATGATGGAAAGGACATACTGTGGTTTAGCAGTTATACAGTTACACTGATGAATTGAGACACTTGAACTCTGAACACATATTCCCTGTGCCATTTATTGTCATAGTTCATTAAATGCTCATAGGCCCATTTGTGATATTTCAAATGTAGATTGGTCAGAGGGTACTGAATAATGTGTGTTCTGCTTTCAAATTCACCCTTTGGAGATGTGTCCATTCTGCAAAGGAGTACAAGGCCTGGACCTATCACTATTGGTGGTAAATCACCTCTGACACATCTGCTAAATGTACAGTGGACATGTCATCCTTCTATTGATTCCATAATGTGTAGAGTCTGGACGCTGAAAGGAGACTGGGGCACTTACTAGAGGACGACGCTCCTATTCTCCTGCTGCCACTGAACTCGGACAGCCCCGCGGAGACCATCGGGTCATCTTCGCTGTGTTCCCCGACCGGGGCACTACATATCCCGGTAACACTTGCGGCCAGGACGCCGCTGACGCTGTTCCCGCGCCCGGTGGCGCATAAAAGCAAAGGAGAGCTCCCGCGTCGCGGGAGAAGCCCGGGACAAGGGCGGGGCCGTCTACGGCCATCAGCGGCAGTAGGAGGCTGGGCTTGGCCCCCCCCCCTAACAACTGCCCTCTATACCCTGGACTAAAAGATACTGCTTAAACAGGGGATTTCGTTAAAACATAGGCCTGTTTTTAACTTTTGTGTCTGGCACACCATTGTTTGTGTAACCTAGCTCAAGTGTGTGGCCATACTTCGGGTAACCGATTCAGAGGGTTTTTCTTATTTGTTTTCTTTTCTTTTCTTTTTTAATTGGATACAAGAAAGGCAGAACTAAAATGGGGAAAAGGCCCTGTGTAGGTAAAAAACAAGTGTCATCTGAGCCAAAACCAATACACAAACCCACCTCCATAGATCAGATGTTGGCGAAAGCTCTGGGTGTATTCACTACAGAAATAGAGAGGACAGAGAGACACCTATCCATTACCCCAAATCTTGACACAGAAATATTGACCCACAATTCCACTACAGACATAGAGGTTACACCATTAGACTCTCCTACTACCCCAATTGTAGATTTAGAGTCTAGTATAGATCCACCAAAGGCACCTACTAGGAGGCAACCGGGCAGAAGTAATAAAGCGAGAGCAATACCTAAAGTGAAATGTCAGGCTAGAAGGAAAATACCACCCCAACCCCATATCTCCCCGGAAGGACCTAGGCCAATTGATATCGACGGGGCGATCACTGACCATACTAACGAACAGCCAGGGTGGATAACAACACTGATGAATAATCTCTACATGCAAGTAAGGGTCATTATTAAGTAGGAGCTCAGTAATTTAATGAATAGGATAGAGGGGCTAGTCACAAGGGTGGATCTTTTTTTTTAGAAATGAATGAGTCAAAGACAGCTATTCCTGATAAAGGAACCAGTCACTGTCATCAGACCAGTGGGGTCACTCCTCTGGCTGACCCTCCTATGAGCACTATAGACCTACCCTCTACCACAATCCAGGCTATTGTACACACGATAGGAGGTTGAATGGCCCGGTACCCCCTGTGGTACAGGCAAGATCAATGAATGTTAAACAACCATTGCTTGGAAATAAAGGGGAAGTCCAGAAACCCCCAAAATTGGTTGCTCAAGGAAACGGTTTAACCCTGCTCCCTAAATCAAAAATCTTTGTACCGCCAACTATTAATCTCCCACCGGCCTCATCCCAATATGTTGTGGTGCTTGCTGGGGTTCCGGCCATAAGAGAAGGTCTGCTGGAAAGCCATCAAGAACTGAAAAACAAATGTGTTAATTGGTTAGTGAATAATACCACCCATGGGTATGAAATCTCAGAAGAGATTCTAACCACCAGAAGAGTGGGCTGGATAGGTGATAGAAGCAAGGACATCTCAGGGGAATGCATAATAATTAATTTTAGGAATCCCCACACAGCACATAGTATTTTAGTAAATGAGCTCGGAAGGAACATGAGTAACATTTTACCCCTCCATCTAAGTTACTTTTATCCCCCCAATAGATTTTGTAACCCAAACTATTATCAGAGGAGGGGTAGGAGTTTTTCACATAGCAGATTAACTACGCGAGATCAACAATGGACAACAGATCTCTGTTTTAATGTCCCGACAGGCAATAGATTTAGCCCACTAGACGGGGTGGACTGACTAAATAGACCATCTCCATGCAATAAAGAGAGCATCTTACCTCCATTTCAGGATCAAGGGTCTAAGTATAATTGGGTGCACTCTCGCAAAAGGGATGGGTCTGCTAGTAGAAGCATGAGCGGCTTCCCTAGCATCAGTGATACTATCCCCAGAGGAGTTGATGTCCAGCAGGAAAAATTAGACCCTTCGCCCCCCAAACATGAAGAGGTCACCACTGGTCTGTTAACCCCCTTACTGGTGTCTCCTCTTATCATGCCACCTAGACCCTCCACCCTACAAGACAGACAAATAACAAAGGTCTTGTCATGGAACGTGGGAGGTATTAAAAATAAACTGGGCGATCCTGATTGGGGGGCTTTTATAGACCTACATGAGGTTTGCATGTTTCAAGAGACTTGGGCCTGTGAAGAGGCAACCTATCCAGGTTTGCCACTTTTAGTATCCCGGCGACAAAAGGAAGTTATGTTATGTTAATTTCGATTTATATAGCGCCAAATCACCGACAGGTCTCTTAGCGCTTGCTTTGGGAACCCGTCCTGGCTTTCCCTGCGAGATAACCCCTACTGGGCATCCCCAAGGTGAAGGCCAGGCATCCCATCGCAGTGGGGCTGTAGTAGAGATTAAGCAAGCTATTGCCCAGAGTTGCAGAGTGTGAACCCATGATTCGAGTAGGCACCGAAGCGAGAATTATCGAGTCCATGGACATTTTGGGCTCAAGACCCTGCCGCGTCGGGAACTGAACCCTGGTCACGGGTCTGACCTCTGCATCAGGGTCTGCCTCCTCTAACCAGTGAGCCACACTTCTCTAGGGAGACCGTCTGGGGGGCTCATGACCTTGAGAGGGACCCACCTGGGATGTAAGGTGACACAAATTGAAACAGGCTCCTTTGATATTCTTTGCGTCCAATTGCAGTTTCCACATAATCCTCCCGTTATTTTAATTAATATATATTCGAGACCAACCCCCAGAGGTAAAGAATCTACTACGGTAGAGAGTCTGTCTAATTTCTTAAGTTCTATGGACGCCAACCAAGTGATTATTGTTGGCGGGGACTTCAATTGCCAGTTTGAACCTCTTGAGGGCATATCCCTGGACAATATCGGGGACGAGGACCTTTTCCTGGCAATCCCGGAATCCAGATGTCCATTAGTTAAACATTGGTCCCCCCTAGAAATCCAGCTGAATTGCTTGGTATTTAGAGTTTCTTTAAGAGCATGTAACGGGAGATCAAGCTCAGATTCATCCACTGATTATACCTTTTATAGTAAGAATCGTGGGTCTATACTTGATTATATCCTGATAGATTCTAACTCCTGGGATAGAATGATTGATTTTAAAATTATTTTACGACCGGACAGTGACCATCACGCTTTAGTGCTGGAAATAAAGGTTCCTAGTATTCAAAAAACCTCCATAGAAGGCCCGATTAATTCTGGTCTAACTATCTCTAACTTAAGGAGGAAATTTCGTTGGACTAACTTCCTCCAGTCACAAGACAGGATGAGCAATCTATACGAAGCGCTCATTCCTGTGTTTGAAGAGGCATCAGTTTTGCACCAAAGTAATGGGGTTTTAGATCTGGGAGCTGTAGATATAAACTACAGTAAATTAACGGAGGCATCATTGACATTCTTTTTCCCGAAAGTCCCCCCCTAGACCAAGTAGGCCTCCCAGCCATCCATGGTATAACAGCGAATGCCGTAGGGCCAAGAAGGCACTTTTGGACTCTATGAAAAATAAAAACCATTCCCTTATTAATATCTTAAGGAAGTCATATAATCAAATGACCCAAAAGGCGAAACAGACGTGGAAAAGGGAGAACTGGGACTCACTTAAAATGGCTTTGGGAGACAGGGACATGAGGATGTTTTGGAGCATTGTTAATACAGGTGCCCCCACTCCCACCACAGCAATCGAAACTAACCTGAATGAGGAGGTATGGCGGGTCCATTTCCATACCCTCTACACAGAAGAAAAATCTTGTACAGAACCCCCTAGGGCTGGGCCTTTTCTAAAGCCAATTCTATCTGAGGAGGGTATAAACAGTATTCAGGAGTGTGATGCAGACCCATGTAAAATCTCTTGCCCACTTATAACCTTAAAGGAGATTGAAGGTGCCCTACTAAAAATAGCCCCAGGTAAAGCCCCCGGTCTGGATAAGATCCCCGGGGACTTATACAAGAGTGAACCAGCCATTTGGTCTCCGTATTTTTTTGGTCTTTTTAATGCCATAACCCAGGGTATGAAGATTCCATATAGCTGGCTGGGAGAGGAGATTATTCCCATCTTTAAAAAGGGGTCTCCACTATTGCCAACAAACTATAGACCTATAAGTCTAATAGATATAGCCCAGAAACTATTTGCTAGGGTCTTACTAGCCAGGCTACAACTCTGGACCAGGTACTAAGGTTACAGCTTCTATACTGGAAGACAGTTTGCCTACAGGGGGGAAGCTTATACTTGATATTCGTAGACCTGAGGTCGGCGTTCGACCTGGTGCCACGAGGAAAGCTATGGTCAGTCCTCTCTAAAATGGGGGTCCCTACATATCTCATCAATCTCCTCAGGAGATTGCATGAAGATAATTACGCACAAATCAGATTCGGGAAGGATGGCCAACTTACTGCCCCAATTCCCGTTAATCGTGGGGTACGACAGGGGTGCGTTTTAGCACCGACACTATTCAGTCTTTACATAAATGGGCTAATTAATGAACTGGCAACGGTAAAAGATCTAGATGCTCCGAAGTTAGCGTCCCGTCATATTTCAGCAATGATGTTCGCTGAAAACACTCTCCTGGTCTCAAAATCCCCCATGGGGATCCAGAGGGTTTTGGACAAATTCTAACTTTTTTGTAAAGAAAGAGGGTTAGATATCAATATACAGAAAACTAAATATATGGTGTTTAACAGCCCAAAAAGTTCTCGTTCTAATCCTCAACTAAATGGAAAACCCTTGGAAAGAGTGTCATCTTTTATTTATCTGGGTCTTACCATTGCTGAAAATATGAAATGGGAGGCACATATCACCAAGAGCACATTAAAATTAGCCCAATCGACTGGTGGCATATTAAAGGTATATAATAAATCAAGCAAGGGAGCTGTTAGTCCAGCCCTAGAAATTTTTAAAGCCCAAGCCAGAGGGGGAGTACTTTACGGTGCTGAATTATGGGGTCACTCTAAACTAGATGCCCTTCTTAAAGTAGAAAATCAATTTTTGAGGCAGCTGTATAGACTCCCAATGAGTACTCCACTGATCCCAATACGATTGGACTCAGGACCAATGGCGATAACGGATACATCGAGCCTCAGACCAATTCTATACTGGCGGCGCTTGTGGTCCACTCCAGAACTAGAGCCATATAGGGAGGAGCTAGCGGAGGTTATGTCAGCTAGGGGCGCAGCTAAACTAACTTGGTTTACACACATAAAGTCCGTACTAACCAATCTGGGCTTGGGCAATTGTTGGACGGACCCAGAACATGCTTGCCCCCAAACCACAAGAAAACTTATTAAATCCCGGTATTTAGAATATAGAAGCGCACAACTTCACTCGTGTCCCAGGACGGGCAAACTTTCCATGGCCTTCTTGGAAGTCAAGGACGTGGCCCGCTTTGAGCCAATGAAAAAAAGGGAGAGTTTTCCCTATTCAACCCAGAAAGGACCGGGAAATAAAGCAACAAAAAAGAGAAATTTCCTTTCTGAGTATTAGAGTTCTAGATTGACATTGAAGTCTACTCTGGCGTCTTCCAAACAACAGTTACCCCAAGTAGTGTATCTTAACCACAACTAACAAAAGAGTGTATCAAAGTATAGTTTTTATTTTGATTTTTTTAAAAGGAAGCAAGTACGTTCATATAGTTGTTTGCACAATACATTTAAAATCCTAATGTCATAAACATAATCACATAGAGTCATAAAATCCTTTTGAGCACAAAAACATGTTATACAAATACATTCACAATTATTATAAAAACCATAATTTTTAAAGTACACAAAAACAATTAATTGCTACAAACTGTTTTTAATTGTAGCAATTAATTGTTTTTGTGTACTTTAAAAATTATGGTTTTTATAATAATTGTAAATGTATTTGTATAACATGTTTTTGTGCTCAAAAGGATTTTATGACTCTATGTGATTATGTTTATGAAATTAGGATTTTAAATGTATTGTGCAAACAACTATATGAACGTACTTGCTTCCTTTTAAAAAAATAAAAATAAAAACTATACTTTGATACACTCTTTTGTTAGTTGTGGTTAAGATACACTACTTGGGGTAACTGTTGTTTGGAAGAGGCCAGAGTAGACTTCAATGTCAATCTAGAACTCTAATACTCAGAAAGGAAATTTCTCTTTTTTGCCGCTTTGAGCCAATACTGGACGTGATCTCACCGGTGGAGGCAAGGAAGATCTTTTTACAATTTAGGTTTGGGGTCCTACCACTCCGCTCCTACACAGTGAAATGGAGAAAGGACGGCGAGGCACGGTGCCCCGCTTGTGGTTTCCCGGCCGAAACAGTCCTACATGTATTTTTTGCTTGCCCCGGTTACCGTAAGGCGCGAAAGCGATGGCTGACACAGATCTGTAGAAATATTGGATCCAGGAACCATCTGGAAGCATTTTGGATCTTGAAATCAGATCTCAGTACCCCGATTGTGTTTTCAGTTTCTAAATTTCTGTTCTCTATGTGGTGTACAAGAAGGGCCCTACTAAAAATTACTAAATGAGCTTAAGGGCATGTGGTAATGATTTACTGAATTTTGTTTATAATTGCCTACCTTTTAAACCCGATTAATTTGTTATATTGTGCTTTTACCTTACTTTTTATGATAGTCGTTTTAATTATTTATTCACTATTATCATGCATCTCCAGATTTGTATAGCATAATTCACCTGCCCCTAATACAATTTCTGTATTCTATAGGGAAATTAAGATTCTAAAACTACTGGGGTTTCCCCATTTTTTAATACTGAGAAATAATTTTATTGCTGTATACGTTTATTTCTACTGCTGCGCTTTTTAAGGTCGTAATGACCGAAATAAAGTTTTTTGAACTGAACTGAACTGTATGCACTGTTTCACCATTCTCATTGTACATGCATGTCATTTCTGTGATGGACCAAGTTTTTCCTCAGTGAAAAGCCCTCTGGCCTGCCCAGTAACTGCACAATGTAACAAGGACCCATCACTAAAAGGACTAAGAAAAACATATGTGTTGTCCACCATCCTAGTTTTGAAGGAGATATTATAGGCATGAGGAGTACACAAGGAAGGCCTACACCTTCTGACGAGAGTGTGAGAATGTAAGATCAGGGACCTACATGTGACCACCATGACATATGTAGCTATGCAATGGTCAAGGACATTAAGGGGTGTGTAGTGTAAGACACAGTGAGTCTGACCACTACACATCTTTTCTAGTGCATTGTATGTCATGCTCACTCACATAGTGCATCACAGATGAGGCCCATTTTCACATTGCTTCTGTGCTGGCATGTGTATGAGATGGGCATGTAAAGTGTACATCATCATAGATGTATACATTGCAATGATATGTGTTGATCCAAGTGTAGTATGTGACATGGTGACGGGCTCTTCTCTCCATTGATGTATTTGTGTGCTATTGTGCTTACATGCTTCAGTACTGTCACAAAGTGGTAGACAACACAGTGTTACAAACACTTCCTCTTCTTGTCTCCCATGCCTGCAGGTCAAGGTCCATCAGCCTAAGTCCATATGGAAGTTTAATGCCCGCAAGGTGCGGTCCCTGGAGGTCTCAAACCAATGCAATACACACTGCCACAAGAGGTGGGATGACATCTGCTGCCTCAGCAAAAACGTTGCAGGAATGACGCTGGGGCTGGTCCCTTGAAGTGGCAGGTTGGTGCGCAGGAGCATGACACCACTAATGGCCTGCATCCTGGCAGTGATACAGCCAGAGCTGGATGGTCGCTTCATGGCCCAACAGCAGCAAGTTGGGGGTGAGTATTGTGCAAAGTATGACTTTGTGTATGAGTGACTGCATGAATCCCAGCGCAGAGCAAGTGCGAACCTCTGTGATGTCTCTAGTGTGATGCAATGACTTCTAAGTACCCTCAGTGTGGCGTGCAGGGGTTCTGCATTTGTACAACATTTTGTTTCTCATGTGGTAAATCCATGAACGTTGTCATAGCAAATCATCTTGCCATGTTTTCTTCTCACATTTTGTGAATGTTGTCTGACCTGAACCTTCCTACACAGGAAAATTCATTGTGTGAAGTGTGTAGCCCAGTACACTTGGCAGGCCTGTGTGTGATGTGTGGCTTCCACAATATTGTCCTCGTGTGATGATGTGTAAGTGGCTAGACACATGCACAAATGTGGACTCATGGAGCAGTGAGTTGGTAGATGTCACACCTGTCCCATGTGTTCTGTTTTTCACAATGATGGAGATGACAGCATAATTGCAAAACATATTAGCCTAATATCAGCAGCATGGCATCACATGATGAAATTTCCTACCACAGTGACAGCAAGTGCACACAGGTGCTGATGGGGTAGATGGTAATGATTGCAGTGATGCATTGGCTGATTTGCATTTGCCAATTGTGAACATGGCAACATGACTGGGATGGTTAGACTCTGGAATTTAAATGTAATGTAGCTGAACCTGGCTATTGTGAGATTTGTTTGGCACTAGGGCTTAACATTGTTGGATGTGATTAGTGGTATGGCAAATTGTGATGTGACTGAGGTGTTGTACAGTAATTTGATAGATAATGAGAAGCAAATGTTACTCAGAGTGTGCATTGTGGAGGGGTGTCCATGTGCATCAGTGCATTGTGAAGTTGGGGCCAATGCTTCTAATCAGTGAGTGAATGTTTGGCACATTGATGTGCCATCAATGCCATCAGTCAGCACAACGTAGGGATGTCATATGCCAGACCCTAGGTATAGTCACACATTAGCTGTTCTAATGTAGGCCACTGACAACTTCATCTACAGAAGACACTATCATGTATCATGTCTTTGATCAATGAAGGCCTGTCAGGCACTTGTGAAGATGTTGGTATGTGACATGTCACAACACATGAAGACCTTGCATAGAATTCCCATTCTCATGCTATTGTGCATTGTCTATGTGACTACATTGTTACATGGTGCTTATTTGCACTTCATTAACCAAAAAGATGTGTCTTTGTGACATATGCTGCAGTGTGAGTGTCAGAGACATCAACTGGCAGTAAACAGCAGTGAGCATCATGTTAGTGTGCATTTAGAGATGTGTGCTGTGCAAATCAAATAAATTGTTATATCTACACAGCTGACACCAATGTACAACTGTAGTTGTGCTTCAATGTCCAACATAGCGGATTTCAGGAGGTAATATCACTTGCAAATGGATATATTTGACTTTGTATCTGTGGTGTTCCGTGAAATATACTTCAAATATGACTGAGACAACATGTTTGGATGTGTAGCTATCTTACCTACCGGCACGTAGGTACGCCTACAGACAATTTTATATGATGTTTAAATGTAGGCACATGCCCAGCTATTTGGCTGTGTCAACACAAGATGGAGCATGACTATCAACTAAGCATGTCTCCATGGATCAGCTGATGATTGCATACATGTGGCATATGCTGAAAGTACATGGAGTAGATAAACATGGGAGGATCAGTCAAAGGATTGGAGTTTGTATTGCATATGATGTTTGTGAGTATGGCACTATACTGAACCTATGTCTCTGTCTCTTGCAGCATCTACCAAAGGCAGGTAAGGACAGGGGCCCGACACTGTTGGTGAAGCTACTGGTACGACTGCTACACAGGAGTTCAGTAACACTGAGGGGCCCAGAGCTTCGAAGGGGCACAGGGGTGCCCTTGAGGATTCCAGGCCGGAAACACCAACATCCACATCTTCCCAGTCCAGTGGTGACTTCATGATATTGGCGAGCACCGGGATTTCAAGATCTGCATCTTCTTCCGCCATACCTCATCCTATGTTTACCCTCCCGGATGTTACCCCAAGTGCTATCCGTGCCCGCAGCCTTAAGAAGGGTAGAGTCTCCTTCCACCAGGCACCGCTGCCCCTGTCTCCCTTGCTGTCCTCGGTGTGGAGGCCATAGACATTTTGCGGCAGCTGTGTGTGGGTCAGACTGCTCTCCTGAATACCCGCCAGGATCATGTCAACAAGTTGTCACAGGTTGTTGTGTTCATGGAGGGCATTCATTCAGACGTTGGCGTCCTACACCGAATTGTCCAGTCTTTGTCCTCCACAGTGACGGCAGCCATTCAGCAGTACGAAGCTCCCTGTCCCTTCCGCACCACCCTGCCAGTGCCCCCACCTAACCAGAGTACACACACACCAGAGCCCTCAGGCACCCAGTCATCCACACGCAGCACACAACAGCAGCACTCTAAGCATATCAGACACCATACACCATCACCACAGAACAAAGAGCATACATGACCGCAAAACAAAAATCCCATCACAGGACACTCAGGGACATACGGCAAAAAAGTATGCATTCACATTACATTCCTCTGATTCATCACCATCCAAGGGCACTCCCACCCCCACACCTGGTCCAAAAGACACACAAACACTTGCCCTGTCTGCAGTGAACCTGGTGCCTGCCACGCTAAGCCCAAACACATTCCGAAGGCAGTTTCACCCAAAACTTCGCTTCCCACCCACACCACCGTGAAGCATGGATAAGAGAGCAAAGTGGGGAGTGTTCCTCCACAACAGGGGATGCAGGGGAAAAGGCAACCCCTCCCCCAGCGCACCACCAGGTCCAGCAAATCCCCATGGGAGAGTCACCACCACCTGCTTCACCTTCAGGGAAGAGGGAGGATGTTGGGCCCACCCCACTTCTCACTCCTGGCAACACACTTGTGGAATATTGAATCCCCAAATGATTGAGACTCAGCCCTCCACATTCACCAGCAGCCACTGACCCTTCACACAGCATGTCTCCACCTCCCCATGCCACCACTCCCCCAGCCAAGTAGCCCTCAGGTTCCCACATCCATGGATCCCACTACCTCAGCCAGTTTCCCTCCTAGGTCCAGTCCTCTAACTGGCCCAGACAATCAGCCCCCTCCCAGTTCAACTTCAACCCAAAGTTGAAGCCAAGTCCCCCTTTCCACACCACTTCTCCCTGAGCGGTGCCTGGACTGCCCATTCGAAGCCCCTATCCTGTGGTGATTCCCATGTCAGTGGACTGTGTTACCTATTTGTTGAGCAAGGTTTCATGCACACATGTACAGACTTGGAATTTGAACTGGCCAATGGCCTTGATGTTCTGCATTTTTGATGTCTATACACAGTTTGTGTAATAAAGACTGTTACTCATGTTCTGAGCTTTGTTGCTGCCCTTGCTAATTATACAGTGCAATGTATGTGTATATGTTTATCTGTTACATGCTCTGTATGCCACATTCATATTGGCATATACTTGATTTTTTTGGCAGAGGTTGTCAGATGTTACAGCAACTTGCGTGCTTCTTGTGTCAGAGACTTGAGGGTGCAATGATGGTTGTCTGTGATCATCTACTCTTATCCTAATCATTCTATCGTTAGGTCTCCAATTTTGTACAAGTCATATTTGGATGCTGTACCACAAAAGCAGAGATTTCTATTCACATGATAACTTGCGGGGTGGACAGGGTCCGTCATATCTGTGGAATCTATCTTGATGTGTTCACAGCATTGTAGATGTGTAGTCTTCTTGTGTAGGCCTGGCTTCATAGTCACATGGGTACATTAGAGTGTGTGCACTTGAGTAGTCATACAGTGTGATTGTCCTGTCATTATCTGACGTCTTGGTGTGTATGTGCCCTTGAACATGACACCTCCACGCATGTATGATCCAGTTAATGAGTGCCTGTTTGTTTAGATTATCAGACACATGCTTTAGATTGTGGGCACATGCAGAAGTTATTTGTTGAGCAATGTGCAGTGTGTCGGTATGACCTTGCAGTCCTGGGGTACACGTACTTTTTGTCGCTGTAATTTGTGAGTATGCAGAGTGTGTCACTGCAATGTCTATGTTGTGGTTTGATGATCAGCCATGGCTCTTGCTTACGTTTGTGCTCACTATGCTGACTGGCTCGGGCAAACTAACATTATAAATGACTTTTCACATGCATTGATGTCATTTTACACTTTATTTTGACTACTATGTGGTATTAAGGGTAATATCAGCCCCAAGATGAGCTTTTGATGGCTACACATTGTGAGTTACTCCTCTAAGTGTTTTTGCTCTGTACACTCCTCACCTGTCCAATACTAATGTACACACCCCTACAGTCTAATATCTTTCACCCCATGCCTTGCCAGTGTGTGACCCACCACACCACTTCATAGTGTCACACTGTAATGTGGGAGGATGATCTGTGTCCAGGACCAATGTGCCCCTCAGCACTGTTTCACAATTTGTTATGTGCTATTTTCTTCTACGTGATTGCAGTCATGGTTGCTCAGGTATAATGCAGATGATTTTCCAGCACAGTCCTCTAGTCATGTTCCATGCATCTGTGTATTCCAGAGTTGTGCAGCAGTAGGTGATAGCTAAAGTGTATATCTGTTTGCTGAGGTTATGCTACCCATCCTCAGTGTGATGTTATCTGTGTGCTGTGATGATTTGTGATGGTGAAGTTCATGGTGGAGCACTCAGATATGTGTGATCCTGGTTTTGGTGGTGTTCACACACTTTTTCTGCTGTCAGAGCATGTTGCATTGTCCTTACCCTGTGTGAGTCCTCCTGATGTTCAGCTGAGATTGCTATGTGATGTATTTGTTTGGATGTGCATAAGTTATGAATTTGTTGTTGAGGGATGCAGTCGTTGACCTGTGTTGGCTATTTCTACTTACAGGTCAATGAATGTGTAATGTTTTTTTGCATGACTTTGTGTGCGAGGAGTTTGTGTATTGGAATACATTCATATGTGTGTTGAATTTGTAGTGCGCATTTCTTGTGTGAATGTCACATGCAGCAATGGTGAGTCTTGTTCATTAGCTTGTTTTGAGTGCACAATTGTGCTATGGCCTCCTATTGTTGTACAGTCACTTGTCAGGAGTGTGCATGTGCATGCTTGTGCTACACATTAACACCATGCTCACTTTGTAAATGGTGGAGTGTCTATGTCTGTGTTTGCAGATTTTTCTTAATGCACACAGTTTGTGTTTATGATTAGCATTTGTTCATGTATTTTTTTATTGGTTTGGATGATGGTGTCTGTGCAGTTGGCCAGAGTAGAAATGTTTTCTTTTCCCGTGCTGTCTAGGATCACGTTGCCTATCCACTGTTTGTCTGCACATGGCTGGGCTTGTTGGACTTCTTTTGATGTGATTTGTGATACATGTGTTTGGCAATTGGTTTGTGATCAGCATTGGTTCAGACATCCCTGAGTGGGATTCTGACATTTGTAGATACACACCAGGGTGTGGCATTGGTTATCAGGAAACTCACAGGACCCTATTTACAACGGTATCTGTGCTTCTCGTATGTTTTGAGTAGTGAAAGTGGGAGATGGGTAGATGAGGGGTAAGGGAAGTTCATACTTGGGGTTGACAGTCAGGGAGTTCCACCATGAGCCATGAGTGTTGTGCTGGTGGCATACACATGTCAAGATAGTTGACAGAGGGGCTAGTCACTGCATGGCTTATGACAGTTCATAGCATCCTGGGCCAATGCATTGCTTGCATTGCTGTATCACAGGGATATTGCACAGATGTTACTTTCGTTCAGCTTCAATCACTGTGCCACCCATGTATGATTTGATGGCCATAGTGTAGTGTGATAATTGGTACCTCTTGCATGTCATATACAAATGGTAAATGTAATTTCTCCATGCTTTTCCTGCACTGTGCACTCCACTTAAGGCTAGTTTAGTTAATATCATACAGTGCTGCTGACTTATGGTATGTGTATGAGGTTATGTTTAAGTGTGTGAGCTGTCTGAAGGACTTAAAATGCAGTGTGAACAGTTCCAAGGTTGTTAATTTGCACAGTGACTCTTCATTTCTTGAATTAGTCACTTTCATTCACATGAGTGAAAGGCAGGTGTGGGAAGGAGGAGGCTTGTCCTGAGTCTCAGGTCAGAGTTTCCTGCTGTCAAGATAGACTTCTCCTGACACTTTGGCATTCATTCACTACTTTGTAGTTGGTGCTCCCTTTGTTGAGGTGGAGTGGCGGTGTGTAGGTGTTCTGTGAGTTGGCAATGTAGTCAGTGTTGTTGATGTACTGGGCATACTCACATGGTGTCATTTATTGCAGCAGTACACTTGTGAGTCAAATGCACAGTGGTGCTTACTTTTAGTTTGCTGTTTGAGTCAGGAATTTCTTACTGTGTTGCATGGTATGGGCTGTCATTGTATTAGATGGTCTGCCATTGTATGTGATGGGCCCTTCAATGTATGCTTGGGGGCTGTGTTGATCTGTGATTATGCGGCAATGGTCTCTAATATGATGTGTCATCTACCTGGGCTCACTGACTCCTTCCAACACCTTGTTGGACTACTGTGAAATACACATACACACCCTGGTTGCTCTACCCTCCTCTGTTCCACATTGTATTTGGACTGCACCTTATTTGTGTGCAATGATGACTATTGTAATTTTGGACGGAATTTTGCCTCACCGCACACTCTTGTTACTATACAATTGGTGATGATCCTAATGAGATGTCACTATACACAGTGTCTCTGCACATGACTTCTTGCTGCAGATATGTTGTGCGGAGTGGTGCTTCTTTTATAATACATATGTTGTGGATGTAGTGATGTTGATCTTGCTTGTCTAGGACAATGTCCTGGACTCCTACAACATTGTGGGCAGGTTTCACCGCTGCTTCACCGCTGCGGTGACATGACCAGCATGATTGGACTAGTTGCAATCATTTCTATGGGGATGGGTGACCCGATGCAGAGGTGACAATGTGTGACGTGCAAAACATGTGTACTTAAACATTGGTATATGTTCCTGTCTCCACCAGGGTGTCTGATGTAGACAGGAAACGTATTTCAATGCAACAGTTGTGTGTTGTCGTTGTCCAGGGGTTGTATGCGGGGATGTGTTATTGAGTTACATGCAGTGTTGACCACAACGTCGTCTTATCTGCTGGTAGTGGATCAGGTACAGCCGCAGAAGGGCTTGTAATGCAGGATCCATGGCGCCCAGGAATGTATGCAGGTGTGTCGGACTCGAATTTCTATCTCCGCAGTTGTGCTTCCGCCACCTCAGAGTGGCTGCTTTATCCACTGCGTTCTGATGGGCTGGTTGAGGCATCGTGATTTTTCCGGCATCATTCCACACGGCGGTCTTTCTCTATTGGATCCCTCGGGCACCGTTGTGGAACCAAAACTCTGGCGGATCCGGAAACTCTGCGACGGAGGGAAATGGGCTATCTTTACTCATTGTAATATGGCAGTCGCGAGGACTGCCGCAAGAGTAACTAAATGGATGTTTTCCACCACCACCAGCACCGCGGAGGTGGCTACGACCGCCATCGTAATCAGCCCCAATGTTTTGAAATATGGAGAAGTATAGGCTGCCAAGTCTCTTCAATTTCAGCAACCTTTAAGCTATTTGACACCAGTGACATTAATAGAACGCCAAAGTCTAGAAACCTGAAACCTGAGAAACCATAACAGAAAAGAAGTTGTTATAGAGACATATCTTTATGGAGAAACAGCTAAAGAGAAATGTATCTACACACACAAATACATTTAGGTTGCAACAACGTAAAGAAGCAGAATAAAACTGATTTATTTCAAAGATTGATTAAAAAAGAGAAATTTTAATGAAGGGGCTAATAACGCAGTCAAGATTTAGGGGCATATTTATCAATATGTTACGCAGCACAGCCAATAATCTTAATGCACTGCATGACAGGGGAAGGGCAAGAATATGCTGTATTTAACATCAGAAGGCACATTTCTGCCTTTTGCCAGTGGTGGCGAACAATGTGCTGCCTAGCGGCAACGCAGGCACTCTTGCACCATGGTGCAAGGGTGCCTGAGTTGTAAGCATGTTTGTTTTTGTGCAGGAAGGTGCACCTTCCTGCACAAAAACAATCCCTGAGGCAATTTCTCCTTTTTATTTGTGCTGCAGAATAAAGCACACATAGAAAAAGGAAATAAAGAGGAGAACTACATATATTTCTCCTCGTTACGCCTCACCTGGGAGGTATAGTGGTTTTGGCGTATTCCAAGGTTTACCACTTATGGTAAATCTGGGAATACATCAAAATCCATGGGTTTTGCGTGGGCACACCCACGCAACACCCATGGAACGCCTCCCTGGGGCTGATTAATGGAACGCAGAAATTTGCGCTATATTACTCTGGAATTCTGAAGCCACTCAGGGCCTTGCATGGCTTTATAAATCATGTTTAAGGGTTGCATCATGCTTGCATCCCATTGCCTGGTACAAAATTGACACAACCCTTTAATTTTGATAAAATAATTTAAGAATATTATTTTCCCCCTGGTCACTCGCTTGCCTAAATTGCCACGCCAAGTGCTCCCTGAACCGGAACCCAAGCAACCCAAAACTGGTTTTGCGGTAAATGAGGCTCATCAGTCGGGTATAGGTTAGCTCTATTGGCACAGTGAGCAAGGGATCCGCATCGGGGCACACTCTCGACCACTTACGGCATTACATCAAACACGCAAAAGGTGATGGGGAAATGCTTGCAATTTGTCTAACACTGGCAATCACTTGGGATAGCATTCTAACCCATCGTTCTTTTACATACCCGCAACCTCCTTATGTACTCAGCCATATGCAAATGAGTCTTGACTCTGCTCCAATAGTAATAGTCCAGGACCTACTGCTAGGCCAGGACCTTCCTGAACCAGAACATAAGCAACCCAAGACCGGTTTCGCCCTAATTGAGGCTCGTCAGTCAGTTGTAGCTTACACAGTGAGCAAGTGACCCACATCTAGGCACAGCATTGGTCTCTTAGGGTGTTACTTCAAACACACAATGGGTGATGGAAGACATATTAGCCATTTGAGATACTCAGAGGTATGATTTGGGCTAAGTGAGTTATTCATTTTTTATATTCATTGTGATTTTCATGTCATGTGCATTGTTTAAATTTATGCTAAAAAAGCTAGAATTAATGAGGTGAGTGTATAAATAGATTGTGAAAGGAAGGGGAATGAGTGGATCCCTGGAATACTCTGCATTGTATGAGGTTTAGAGTAGAAGGAATCCATGGGTGTAGTTTGGGTTCTGTTTGAGATGTAGAACTTAAAATTGTAGGATTTTGCTTGTGTCAAAGGCTTCTGAAATGTCTAAGAGTACTTTGAGGCAACATGCAAGTCTTCTTGTCTGGGAAAGGTATTTACAGAGATTAAGGCAAATGTTATGCTTCAATTTGTTTTAAAATCTACTAAAGGCTCATTAAAGAGATTTTTTGTTTCCAGTGTTTTTTGGAGTAATAAATAAATGCCATATTGAAGCTAATTTGCTGGGAATGGTAAGTATGATATTGCATTGTACCTATTGGTGTGATCAGGGTTGAGAGATGGGGCTTTTAGTAGTGGTATGATACAGACTTTTTTCAAACTCAGTTGGTATTACTCCTACATCCAATGAACTGGGGAAGATGTTGACAAGATGTGAGATGACTGTTTTGTTCTTTAAAATGATTTAGAAAATTTGAAAATACCCACAGGCATTGGTTTGCCTTGTATCTTTAGTGGTTGCTTACAATGAGAAGTTCTTGGAACTAAGTGTAGGAGAATGTTGGAATGATTTCAGGATGGGGTGCTTGTCTTTTAAAAATTATTTTTAATCATTTCATTGAAGTGAACAAAAATAGATTCATATCCAACAGTAGTCTACCACATCACATCATACAATATCCCCACATAGTAGAGTAACGTGACCTCATTACATAAATATGCCCCTGTCTGCCTCCCCTCTCCCACAAAAAACAGC
Organism: Lissotriton helveticus; assembly: GCF_964261635.1. Classification (NCBI taxonomy): domain Eukaryota; kingdom Metazoa; phylum Chordata; class Amphibia; order Caudata; family Salamandridae; genus Lissotriton; species Lissotriton helveticus. Next base: position 977,375,440 of record NC_136063.1, read on the forward strand.
TCTATCTAACACGGCAGAAGAATTATATTGTACCAAGTCTACATGTCCTTAAGGCTCCATTTCTTCCCTGCAACCATTGCTCAATATACAGAGTTATAGCGATGACTCAGATTCATCAAGGTTCCCAACATAAACTCCGAGAGGTCCCCAAAAATCTCTCTGACTAGAGATAGGCAGAAGCATGTCAGCTTATGACTTAGCCAATTAACTACACATAATCATGTCCTTCAATCAACACTTGAAATCTTGCAAGCCTGTGCTCCCCCCTGTCAATGCAACCAGTCTCCGACCCCAAAGGGATGCCATTGCTAACAGATTCCTAAAGTATTAAGGAAAGAACAAACAGCAGACCAAGGTCAATCACATCCAGTCCATCTGTACTATCAATTCAAATGGCGGTCTAATTCTATTCCCACACCTGCCGTCCAGGGGTGTCAAATAGTATCCAGGTTCACCAAAGAAGAATGGAAGGTGCACTCATTGTGGAGTCAATACAGACAACGTTAAGGATCGTTCCAAACTTGTTTCTTTTTATTCAATCAATCTTTAAAACTGGCACACAGCCAACGCAATTCGTTCCCGATTCTTTGCCAGGGGGAACTTCATTAGGGCTCTCAGCATCAAATATTTATCATTGGCTCAATAAAGCAAAAAGTGATTGAACAATATTCCGGTACGATTTATCAATGAAGCGTGATAACCAGCGATACCTATCGCTGGTTATCACACCACGCTACACAGCGCTTTTCTTTCATCAGCCCATACATCATACCACCATAGATTTACAGTTGGCTGATGAATCAAGACTTTTTGGATGCCACTGTGAGTGCTACTTTTCTACAAAGGAAATCTTCATGCCCATTACTTGGAGCTGTGAGAAGTCATTTAAATCGTACCGGAATATTGTTCAATCACTTTTTGCTTTATTGAGCCAATGTACTTCAAATGCCACTAGTGGGCTGTAGCGCTGATTGTGCCACACACAGAAATAGCCTTTGAAACCTGTCTCAGGCCTGCCACTGCAGTGCTTATGTGTTCACTTTACTGCCATTTCGACTTAGCATTTAAAACTAATTTCCAAGCCTTAATTCCACTTTTTATTACACATACATCATCCCTAAGGTAGGCCCTAAGTAGCCCTAGGGGCATGGCGCCATGAAAGTAAAAGGTAGGGCATGTACTTTTATGTGTTGCATATCCTGATGGTGACAAACAGCCAATTTTGTTTTTCACTACCGTGAGGCCTACTCCTCTCACAGGCTAACATTAGGAATTTCTTAATACAATTTTAAGCTATAATTCCTGATCAGAGAAGAGTAGATGTTTCATGTTTCATATGTTTGGCATGGTAATGATAAATCCTCCTTACTGGTGAAGTTTGATTTAACATTACCATTTTAGAAATGCAAGTTTTAGAAAGTGGACATTTCTCTTCACTTACTGCTCTGTGTGCCTTACACCCTGTCTCCAATAAATGTCTGAGGTGGGTGACAGCTACACTTTGTGCATTCCCTATTAACAGCAACAGCACAGGAAGGATAGGTGTGTCTAAGTACCCATCTACATATATCTACATTCTGATGGCCTTGGCTTGGCAGGATGGAGAGGAAGGGCTAACACTTCACTTAGATAGGCCGTGTCCTGTCCCCACACAAAGGACTGTTTACCCCCACAGATAGCTGGCAGACAGGACTCGGTTGAAAGGGATATTTGTGCAATTCAGAGAACTGCTTTGAATTTACCCCCATATCAAGGGCAATTTTGGGTATAAAGACTGGGTCTCTGACCCTTTAAAATCATACACTGCTGTACTTGTAACTGAAGGTCTGCCAGAAGAACTGCTGTGCAGGTTAATGGACTCAACTGGACTGCTCATCTGGGAGACCAGCTTTTCTATGTGTTGCCCTTCTGCCTGCTGCTCTCTGACTCTGCTGAAGGAGAGCTGGACTCTATCTTCACTCTAAGTGATCTTTAATGACTTGTTGGCTTGCCTCCTGTTGCTTGAAACTCAGAGATATCAAAGTATCTCACCCTGTTCCTGTGCATGACTCACTGGAAATGGCCAAGATACTTGCAGCATGGATTTCAACGCATTACCTGTCTGCATGTAGCAGAACCGGTGCATCGACCCGGTTGCGGGAGTAGAATCAGTGCATCGCCTCGGAACCAGTGCTTTGCCTCCCGAGATCGACTCGTCAGACAGCATTTCTCCACCTCTGCAGCTTGGTGAGATTTACGTATCCCCTTGACTACGTGGCAGAATCCGGTGCATTGTTCGACACCTTCCGACTACTGTGCCCATCTTCAGAACCGACACATCGCCTTCACTGCGTGGAGAAGAGTGATGCATCCTGCGCCAGCAGGGCTTGACAGCGATGCATCTCGTTGTTTGCGACTAGGAAAGGTACTTGGTTCACCTGGGACTGCATGGGCCCTGTAGCCAGCCGGTACTCTATCGTGGCTGGCACAAACTTTAAATTTGCCCTGATCCAGAGCAACCTAAAGTAACCTGTTTTTAGCGCTACTTCTTCAAAGCGCCTTACTGCATTTATTCCTTTAAAATTCAATATCTCAACTTCCATACATTGGATTTTTATAATTTTGGTCTTGTTTTGTACATATAATAATAATCATTTTGTTCTAAACCCATGTGGAGCCTTTTTGTGGTGTATTCATTGATTTACTGTGTGTGTGTGTGTGTGTGTGTGTGTGGGTTTGTGTTACTATCCTTGTGGGGACTTGGGTGTGATAATACACTCACGCTGTGGGGACTTGATTGCACTGTGGGGACCTGTACCCAGGTCCCCACAAGGTAATGTCCTTTAAATGATAAAAAATGGCTTCAGGAACATCTGTGTCAATTTTTACAACTTTTAAAAAAATTGTCTTGTGGGGACCTGTGTTTCATAAAGTGTGTTTAAATTTTTGCTCGCTCTGCCCCCGTAGACAGGAGGCGGTACTGCAGTCTTAAACACACTTTGCATTTAAACACACTTTGTTCACCAGGAATACAAGTTAGCAGCAGAAAGCACAGATATTTCAAAGGAAAAGCTGCAAAACTCGGGGTTAAAAAATATTTTTCATGCAAAGTAACATTTTCCCCATTTAATAAAGTAAAACTTTATTTCCATGAAAATTTTGAATTCGGACTATTTTAGTTTAAAAATTGTTAAACATTGTTACAATCAATTTGGATACGATTTGAATCCCAGATTACATCGTGGTGTGTGGAATGTGGTGTGTGGAACCACTCCAGATTCCACACACACACTCCATATTCCACACACTCCACATTCCACACACATTCCACACACCACATTCCACACACATTCCACACACATTCCACACACATTCCACACCACATTCCACACACCACATTCCACACACATTCCACACACATTCCACACACATTCTACACACATTCCACACACCACATTCCACACAAATTCCACACACATTCCACACACATTCCACATTCCACACACATTCCACATTCCACACACCATATCCCACACACCAGACACCAAACACCACATTCCACACACCACATTCCACACACCACGTTCCACACTCCACATTCCACACATTCCACACACCACATTCCACATTCCACATTCCACAGACCATATTCCACACACCACACACCAAACACCATATTCCACACACCACATTCCACACACCACGTTCCACACTCCACATTCCACACATTCCACACACCACATTCCACATTCCACACACCACACATTCCACACACCACATTACACAAACATTCCACACACATTCCACACACCACATTCCACACACCACATACATTCCACATACATTCCACACACCACATTCCACACACATTCCACATTCCACACACATTCCACACACATTCCACACACCACATTCCTCACACATTCCACACACCACACATCACACACACCACATTCCACACACCACATTCCACCCACATTCAACACACCACATTCCACACACCACATTCCACACACATTCCACACACATGCCACACACATGCCACACACCACATTCCACACACATTCCACACACCACATTCCACACACATTCCACACACACCACACACACCACATTCCACGCACCACATTCAACACACACCACATTTCACACATTCCACACACCACATTCCACACACAACATTCCACACACATTCCACACACCACATTCCACACACATTCCACACACATTCCACACACCACATTCCGCACCACATTCCACACCTCATTCCACACACATTCCACACCACATTCCACACCACATTTCACACCACATTCCACACACATTCCACACACATTCCACACACCACATTCCACACACCACATTCTGCACACACTCCACATTCCACACACCACATTCCACACACCACATTCCACACACCACATTCCACACACCACATTCCACACCACATTCCACACCACATTCCACACCACATTCCACACACATTCCACACACCACATTCCACACACCACATTCCACACACCACATTCCACACACCACATTCCACACACATTCAACACACCACATTCCACACACATTCAAAACACCACATCCCACACACATACCACACACATTCCACATTCCACACACATTCCATATTCCACACACATTACACACACCACACATACCACATTACACACACCACATTCCACACACATTCCACACACATTCCACACACATTCCACATTCCACACACATTCCACATTCCACACACATTCCACACACACCACATTCCACACACCACATTCCACACACATTCCACACACCACATTCCACACACACCACATTCCACACACATCCCACACACATTCCACACACACCACATTGCACACACATTCCACACACATTCCACACACATTCCACACACACCACATTCCACACATATTCCACACACATTCCACACACATTCCACACCACATTCCACATACATTTCCACACACCACTTTCCACACACATTCCACACACATCACATTCCACACATATTCCACACACATTCCACACACATTTCACACACATTTCACACACATTCCACACCACATTCCACATACATTTCACACACCACACACCACGTTCCACACACACATTCCACACACATTCCACACACACTCCACATTCCACACACCACATTCCACACACATTCCACACACCACATTCCACACACCACACACATTCCACACACAACACACCACACACACTACATTCCACACACCACATTCCACACACATTCCACACACCACATTCCACACACACCACATTCCACACACATTCCACACACATTCCACACACACTACATTCCACACACCACATTCCACACACATTCCACACACCACATTCCACACACATTCCACACACATTCCACACACATTCCAAACACACATTCCACATGCCACATTGCACACACCACATTCCACACACATTCCACATTCCACACACATTCCACACACATTCCACACACCACATTCCTCACACATTCCTCACACATTCCACACACCACACACCACATTCCACACACACACACACACCACATTCCACACACCACATTCCACATACCACATTCCACCCACATTCCACACACCACATTCCACATTCCACACACATTCCACATTCCACATTCCACATTCCACACGCATTCCACACACAACATTCCACACACATTCCACACACATTCCACACACCACATTCCACACACCACACACACCACATTACACACACCACATTCCACACACCACAATCCACACACATTCCACACACCACATTCCACATACATTCCACACACCACACACATTCCACACACCACATTCCAGCCACATTCCACACATTCCACTCACATTCCACACACCACATTCCACACACAACATTCCACACACATTCCACACACATTCCAAACACATTCAACACACCACATTCCACACACATTACACACACATTCCACACACATTCCACACACAACATTCCACACACATTCCACACACCACATTCCACACACATTCCACACACATTCCACACACACACACCACATTCCACACACACACACCACATAACACATTCCACACACCACATTCCACACACCACATTCCACACACATTCCACACACAGTCCACACACCACATTCCACACACACCACATTCCACACACATTCCACACACACCACATTCCACACACATTCCACACACCACATTCCACACACCACATTCCACACACATTCCACACACCACATTCCACACACATTCCATATTCCACACACATTCCACACACAGTCCACACATCACAAACCTCACACCACATTCCACACACACCACATTCCACACACATTCCACACACACCACATTCCACACACACCACATTCCACACACATTCCACACACCACATTCCACACACACCACATTCCACACACATTCCACACACATTCCACACACATTCCACACACCACATTCCTCACACATTCCACACACATTCCACACATCACACACCACACACACCACATTCCACACACCACATTCCACACACCACACACCACATTCCACATTCCACACACATTCCACACACCACATTCCAGACACATTCCACACACAACATTCCAAACACATTCCACACACATTCCACACACCACATTCCACACACCACATTCCACACACCACATTCCACACACACCACATTCCACACACATTCCACACACCACATTCCACACACATTCCACACACCACATCCCACACACATTCCACACACACCACATTCCACACACATTCCAAACACACCACATTCCACACACATTCCACACACCACCTTCCACACACCACATTCCACACACATTCCACACACATTCCACACACACATTCCACACACACATTCCACACACCACATTCCACACACATTCCACATTCCACACACATTCCACACACATTCCACACACCACATTCCACACACATTCCACACACCACATTCCACACACATTCCACACACCACATTCCACACACCACATTCCACACACACCACCTTTCCACACACCACATTCCACACACATTCCACACACATTCCACACACACATTCCACACACACATTCCACACACCACATTCCACACACATTCCACATTCCACACACATTCCACACACATTCCACACACATTCCACACACCACATTCCACACACATTCCAAACACCACATTCCACACACATTCCACACACCACATTTCAAACAACACATTCCACACACCACATTCCACACACATTCCACACACCACATTCCACACACCACATTCCACACACATTCCACACACATTCCACATACACACACTCCACATTCCACACACACTCCACATTCCACACACTCCACATTCCACATACATTCCACACACATTCCACACACATTCCACACACACTCCACATTCCACATTCCACACACCACATTCCACACACCACATTCCACACACACCACATTCCACACACACCACATTCCAAACACATTCCACGCACATTCCACACACATTCCACACACATTCCACACACATTCCACATTCTACACACCACATTCCACACACATTCGATACACCACATTCCACATACATTCCACACACCACACACATTCCACACACAACACACCACATTCCACACACATTCCACACACATTCCACACACCACATTCCACCCACATTCCACACACCACATTCCACACACATTCCACACACCACATTCCACACACATTCCACACACATTACACACACATTCCACACACCACATTCTCCACACAACATTCCACACACATTCCACACACCACATTCCACACATATTCCAAACACATTCAACACACCACATTCCACACACATTCCACACACATTCCACACACCACATTCCACACACATTCCACACACCACATTCCACACACATTCCAAACACATTCAACACACCACATTCCACACACATTCCACACACCACATTCCACCCACATTCAACACACCACATTCCACACACATTCTGAAACCTCGAAGATTCCGGAAGGAAAAAACATACAAGCGCTCCTTCTCAGGATTGGCGCCTAGGATTTGGAACTCACTCCCTCCCGAAACCAGGCTTATCCCTTCCACTACACTCTTTAAAAAAGAAGTAAAAGCTATCCTCATGGCTAAATACACTTGATCTATTATCTCGAACTCTGTTAACACCCCACACCGATCTGTACTACATGCTTGACCCATTTACTTATCTCTATGAGTTGTCTTATTACTCAAGTGATGGGCTGTGCAGCCACCTACTTGTACTGTGTGATCTATTGATTTATTGTTTGATTATGTTCCCTCATGTACTCCTCTATGTAAAGCGCTCTGATATCTGTGAAGATCTTGTTCGCGCTATATAAAACTTTGAAAATAAATAAAAATGAAAATAAATTCCACACTCCACATTCCACACACATTCCGCACACATTCCATACACCACATTCCACACACAACATTCCACACACATTCCACAAACCACATTCCACACAAATTCCAAACACATTCATCACACCACATTCCACACACATTCCACACACCACATTCCACACACATTCCACACACATTCCACACCACATTCCACACACATTCCACACACATTCCACACACATTCCACACACCACATTCCACACACATTCCACACACCACATTCCACACACCAAATTCAACACACATTCCACACACATTCCACACACACTCCACATTCCACACACCACATTCCACACACCACATTCCACACACACCACATTCCACACACATTCCTCACACATTCCACTCACATTCCAAACACATTCCACACACATTCCACACACATTCCACATTCCACACACCACATTCCACACACATTCGATACACCACATTCCACATACATTCCACACACCACACACATTCCACACACAACACACCACACACACCACATTCCACACACATTCCACACACCACATTCCACCCACATTCCACACACCACATTCCATACACATTCCACACACCACATTCCACACACATTCCACACACATTCCACACACCACATTCTCCACACAACATTCCACACACCACATTCCACACACATTCCAAACACATTCAACACACCACATTCCACACACATTCCACACACCACATTCCACACACATTCCACACACATTCCACACACCACATTCCACACACATTCCACACACCACATTCCACCCACATTCAACACACCACATTCCACACACATTCCACACACCACATTCCACACACATTCCGCACACATTCCACACACCACATTCCACACACATTCAACACACCACATTCCACACACATTCCACACACCACATTCCACACACATTCCACACACATTCCACACCACATTCCACACACATTCCACACACATTCCACACACATTCCACACACCACATTCCACACACATTCCACACACCACATTCCACACACCAAATTCCACACACATTCCACACACACACCACATTCCACACACACACACACACAGCACACCACATTACACACACCACATTACACACACCACATTCCACACACACCACGTTCCACACACCACATTCCACACACATTCCACACACATTCCACACACCACATTGCACACACCACATTCCACACACACCACATTCCACACACATTCCACACACATTCCACACACATTCCACACACACCACATTCCACACACATTCCACACACCACATTCCACACACCACATTCCACACACCACATTCCACACAGCACATTCCACACACATTCCACACACCACATTCCACACACCACATTTCACACACATTCCACACACCACATTCCACACGCAACATTCCACACACATTCCGCGCACCACATTCCACACACATTCCAAACACATTCATCACACCACATTCCACACACATTCCACACACCACATTTCACCCACATTCCACACACCACATTCCACACACATTCCACACACCAAATTCCACACACATTCCACACCACATTCCACACACATTCCATACACATTCCACACACATTCCACACACAACATTCCACACATATTCCACACACCACATCCCACACACACCACATTCCACACACATTCCACACACATTCCACACACACCACATTCCACACACACCACATTCCACACACAATCCACACACCACATTCCACACACCACATTCCACACACCACATTCCACACACATTCCACACACCACATTCCACACACATTCCACATTCCACAAACATTCCACAAACATTCCACACACATTCCACACACCACATTCCTCACACCACATTCCACCCACATTCCACACACCACATTCTACACACATTCCACACACCACATTCCACACACCACATTCCACACACATTCCACACACCACATTCCACATACATTCCACACACATTCCACACACATTCCACACACCACATTCTCCACACAACATTCCACACACCTTCCACACACCACATTCCACACACATTCCAAACACATTCAACACACCACATTCCACACACATTCCACACACCACATTCAACACACATTCCACACACATTCCACACACATTCCACACACCACATTCCACACACATTCCACACACCACATTCCACCCACATTCAACACACCACATTCCACACACATTCCACACACCACATTCCACATACATTCTGCACACATTCCACACACCACATTCCACACACAACATTCCACACACATTCCACAAACCACATTCCACACACATTCCAAACACCTTCAACACACCACATTCCACACACCACATTCCACACACAGTCCACACACATTCCACACCACATTCCACACACATTCTACACACATTCCACACACCACGTTCCACACACATTCCACACACCACATTCCACACACCAAATTCCACACACATTCCACACACACACACCACATACCACATTCCACCCACCACATTCCACACACCACATTCCACACACACCACATTCCACACACCACATTCCACACACATTCCACACACATTCCACACACCACATTCCACACACCACATTCCACACACACCACATTCCACACACACCACATTCCACACACATTCCACACACATTCCACACACACCACATTCCACACACATTCCACACACCACATTCCACACACCACATTCCACACACCACATTCCACACACATTCCACACACCACATTCCACACACACACCACACACACACACCACACACCACATTCCACACACACCACATTCCACACACCACATTCCGCACACAACATTCCATCCACATTCCACACACCACATTCCACACACCACATTCCACACACATTCCACACACAACATTCCACACACATTCCACACATTCCACAAACATTCCACACACCACATTCCACACACCACATTCCACACACAACACACCACACACTACATTCCACACACCACATTCCACACACATTCCACACACCACATTCCACACACACCACATTCCACACACATTCCACACACATTCCACACACACCTCATTCCAAACACCACATTCCACACACATTCCACACACCACATTCCACACACATTCCACACACATTCCACACACATTCCACACACATTCCACACTGCACACACCACATTCCACACAATTTCCACATTCCACACACATTCCACACACATTCCACACACCACATTACACACACCACATTCCACACACCACAATCCACACACCACACACATTCCACACACAACACACTACACACACCACATTACACACACACCACATTACACACACCACATTACACACACCACATTCCACCCACATTCCACACACTACATTCCACCCACATTCCACACACCACATTCCACACACAACATTCCACACACAATCCACACGCCACATTCCACACACATTCCAAACACATTCAACACACCACATTCCACACACATTCCACACACATTCCACACACAACATTCCACACACATTCCACACACCACATTCCACACACATTCCACACACACACACCACATTCCACACACACACACACCACACAACACATTCCACACACCACATTCCACACACCACATTCCACACACACCACATTCCACACACATTCCACACACCACATTCCACACACATTCCACATTCCACACACATTCCACACACATTCCACACACATTCCACACACAGTCCACACACCACATTCCACACACACCACATTCCACACACATTCCACACACATTCCACACACACCACATTCCATACACACCACATTCCACACACATTCCACACACCACATTCCACACACCACATTCCACACACATTCCACACACCACATTCCACACACATTCCACATTCCACACACATTCCACAAACATTCCACACACATTCCACACATCACATTCCTCACACCACATTCCACACACACCACATTCCACACACATTCCACACACATTCCACACACATTCCACACACATTCCACACACATTCCACACACACCACATTCCACACACCACATTCCACACACCACATTCCACACACACCACATTCCACACACATTCCACACACATTCCACACACCACATTCCTCACACATTCCACACACATCCCACACACTTTCAACACACATTCCACACACCACATTCCACACACCACATTCCACACACCACATTCCACACACACCACATTCCACACACATTCCACACACCACATTCCACACACATTCCACACACCACATTCCACACACACCACATTCCACACACATTCCACACACATTCCACACACATTCTACACATCACATTCCTCACACCACATTCCACACACACCACATTCCACACACATTCCACACACATTCCACACACATTCCACACACATTCCACACACATTCCACACACACCACATTCCACACACCACATTCCACACACATTCCACACACCACATTCCTCACACATCCCACACACATTCCACACATCACACACCACATTCCACACACCACACACCACACACACCACACACACCACATTCCACACACACACCACACACACCACATTCCACACACACCACATTCCACACACACCACATTCCACACACCACATTCCACACACCACATTCCACATTCCACACACATTCCACACACCACATTCCAGACACATTCCACACACAACATTCCACACACATTCCACACACATTCAACACACATTCCACACACCACATTCCACACACCACATTCCACACACCACATTCCACACAAACCACATTCCACACACATTCCACACACCACATTCCACACACATTCCACACACCACATTCCACACACACCACATTCCACACACATTCAACACACATTCCACACACATTCCACACACACCACATTCCACACACAACATTCCACACACATTCCACACACATTCAACACACATTCCACACACCACATTCGACACACCACATTCCACACACCACATTCCACACACACCACATTCCACACACATTCCACACACCACATTCCACACACATTCCACACACCACATTCCACACACATTCCACACACATTCCACACACACCACATTCCACACAAATTCCACACACATTCCACACACACCACATTCCACACACCACATTCCAAACACATTCCACACACCACATTCCACAAACCACATTCCACACACATTCTACACACATTCCACACACACATTCCACACACACATTCCACACACCACATTTCACACACATTCCACATTCCACACACATTCCACACACATTCCACACACATTCCACACACCACATTCCTCACACATTCCTCACACATTCCACACACCACACACACCACATTCCACACACACCACATTCCACACACACCACATTCCACACACCATATTCCACCCACATTCCACACACCACATTCCACATTCCACACACATTCCACACACCACATTTCACACACATTCCACACACATTCCACACACCACATTCCACACACCACATTCCACACACACCACATTACACACACCACATTCCATACACCACAATCCACCCACATTCCACACACCACATTCCACACACATTCCACACACCACATTCCACACACGTTCCACACACCACATTTCACACACCACATTCCACACACATTCCACACACCACATTCCGCACACCACATTCCACACACATTCCACACACATTCCACATACACACACTCCACATTCCACACACACACCACATTCCACACACCACATTCCACACACCACATTCCACACACATTCCACACACATTCCACACACACATTCCACACACCACATTCCACACACCACATTCCACACACATTCCATATTCCACACACATTCCACACACATTCCACACACATTCCACACACATTCCACACACAACACAACACACACACTACATTCCACACACCACATTCCACACAACATTCCACACACCACATTCCACACACCACATTCCACACACCACATTCCACACACATTCCACACACATTCCACACACCACATTCCACACACCACATTCCACACACCACATTCCACACACCACATTCCACACACCACATTCCACACACCACATTCCACACACATTCCACACACATTCCACACACCACATTCCACACACCACATTCCACACACATTCAACACACCACATCCCACACACATTCCACACACATTCCACACACTTTCCACATTTTACACACATTCCACATTCCACACACATTACACACACACACACCACACACACCTCATTCCACACACCACATTCCACACACACCACATTCCACACACATTCCACACACCACATTCCACACACATTCCACACACCACATTCCACACACACCACATTCCACACACATTCCACACACATTCCACACACACCACATTCCACATACAACATTCCACACACATTCCACACACCACATTCCACACACATTCCACACACATTCCACACACCACATTGCACACACCACATTCCACACACATTCCACATTCCACACACATTCCACACACCACATTCCTCACACATTCCTCACACATTCCACACACCACACACCACATTCCACACACACACACACACCACACACACCACATTACACACACCACATTCCACACACCACATTCCACCCACATTCCACACACCACATTCCACATTCCACACACATTCCACATTCCACATTCCACACACAACATTCCACACACCACATTCCACACACACCACATTACACTCACCACATTCCACACACCACATTACACACACCACAATCCACACACATTCCACACACCACATTCCACATACATTCCACACACCACACACATTCCACAAGGTGACCGTCCTGTGCCTCACAGAAGCGGTCGCTCCAGACGCTGCTCCCCGGTCTGCCTGGCTCATTTGGTATCGTAGCGCCAGTCTGCTGCTTGCTGCCTCGTTGCCACTGTCTAATTTAACAGCGCATCTCAGTCGCAGTGCGAGATTGCACATCCACCACTAAAATTATTTAATTTATTGACCATTTCGAATCGTAGCGCAGGATTGGCTCAGTGCTTAGTTAAGAATTAATTGACTGCTCGTGTTTTTTGCATCAGGAGCGCTGGACTGCCCAAGTGCGATTAATTTAGATTCTTTCATCACTGTGCCGCGCTGCCTGCGATATTGATTAGAACTCTGCTTCGCTCTTGGCTCTTGGCGTGCTGCCATTTTGTTTGTTCTCATCTCTGTTGTTGTTGTGCCTCCCGGACCGGATATCCACCCTGCTCCCCGCCTCCCAGCTGACCCTCCCTCCCACTGATACTACAAGCCCAGCTCTAGCTGCGTAGCGCTGTGACCGTCCTGTGCCTCACAGAAGCGGTCGCTCCAGACGCTGCTCCCCGGTCTGCCTGGCTCATTTGGTATCGTAGCGCCAGTGAGGTTCCGTGACAATTCGAAACCCGTGTTTTCGACGTTGTCGTAAACCTATAATTTTGGTACCAGTGAACCGTAAATGATCCATATAGTATACCCTGGTGTTTTCGCTATGTTATGAGCAAGAACACTCATGTTACAAGCACATTTCCGATACATCATGGCATCCATTTTAGAATACAGCATCCATCTTGTATTCTTGCCCTCACATAGTCAATGAGCAAACAGTGACCTCCGATCAATTCATTTCGCTAAAGGACACGTAGGCTTTAGCCGGCGATTCACCTTGTAAATGACACGTGCACCCTAGTTCAGAAACGCTGTGGCTGCATGACTCGGCAGAAGCTGCCCCCTCTGCCTGAGGCCAGTCCTGCTATACTGGTTCTCGTGCTCGTTGGACTGATCATGATTAGGCGGCCGAAAACGGCAGCCGTGCCCATTTACGACCCACAAACATCTCTTATCCTGTTTTTCTATCTTCTACACCTGGCTCTGCTCCCTTCCTTCTGGGCCTTTATTAGGGGGAGGTAACGAAATTTACGATGAGGCGGTCCGGCTCCTGAATGAGAAGATGACATGAGATTTTGATCGAACAGTGGGAACCCCTCATTCGTAATGTTTGACATCAGAAATTCATGGACGGTTCCTGTTTAACGCCAAATATTTATTGTTTAGGATACAAAGTTTAAGAAATGTACGAGTATGTGAAGAATGTTGCCTACAGCTAGAAATTGTGTATTTAAGGAACAAACCGACCTCGTACAAATCGAACAGGCTCCTAGAATCTGCCCGTGTGTAGTTTCTGTGACTTCTGTATCCCTGCAGTAATAAACCTTTGGTCTTTGACGCCACCATCGAGAAGCCCGTGTTTCTGTTTTATTTGTGCACCAAGACAGGTAGAACTCAGGGGTCTTCGGGTGTTATCCCTGACACCTCTGGACCGTAATTTAGTCCAGAACTCCAATTGGCACTCCAACGTGGCGCGACGTCATTCGGTATCGGTCCAAAAGCCTGAAGATTTCGAGAAGCTTCGTGTGAAGATTCCAGAGGGAGGCGCCCCACTTCATCGATCCCGGTATATCGCAAAAGTGGCCCGACGTTCTCTTCCACGAGGGTTCCCGTTCAGACGGCTACAAAGGTCCGCTGCCTTGACTGTCACCCTGTCTTGGACCCGAGGTGCAGACCTTAGTACGGCGAGACGTGACGGGTTTCTCCTTGGTGACGTCTACAGTGCCTCAGTTAAGTATTAAGTGGTTGCTGGTTGTTTTTGGTTACTTTGTAAGGATTTATCAATTGGTTGCTCCTGTTCGGATGATCCTTTCAGTTCTCTGACTTGACTTGGTTTGGTAGATTATCACTGGTTGTTCTCGTTACGATAATCTTTGGTTTGGTTTGGGTGTCGATACATTGGTTCATTTGATAGGCCTAAGTTCTCGATTGCGCATCTTTGTCTGTGTTTGTTCTGTGTTCCGTTTTTTCAAAATGGTAAATCGGAAAAACTGTATGTTTTCATGTTTTGGTTGCTACAGGGATTCCCGGTTGGAGGACTCATGTCCGGTCCCTCCAATTGGAACTCCTACTTATGAGCTCTACTGCAAGCATGGTGTGGGGCCTATATCTTATAATTAGGTGTGGGTCCGCTACACGAAAAAGGATGGTGTCCTTAGTTGGCCACTACATGGTAGTTTTGAACCCGAGATCCTTGATAATTTGGAAATAAAACTGTTTGAGAAGAAAGCCCGGCCGGCAATGTTTGATTCTTTCCGTTGTTGGCGAAAAGAATCCAAACAAAGAGAGCTTAAGAAATTGAAGAAAGAGAAAAAAGAGCAAGAGTTGACCTTAATACAGTCTGCTAAGCAGCTACAACTCGATGAAACTGAAAAAGCAATAGAGATATCTGATAGAGAGCGTAATTTGGCGATTGATAAGTGCTACCCTGCCCTGCCATCATGTGCTGCTAAGCCAGTAGAGGACCCTGAAAAGGATCCCCTTTTGTCCTACTTGTTGAGGTCACCTCCATCGTATGCACAGGGTGCTACGGCCCCGCCATTACCACATGTTTTATTACCGGCTGCTGGACAGCCTGGGATACCTGCTCCTGCTCCCTTGAATCTAGCTCCTGCACTCCCTGTGGTTAACAACGTTTTTCCGGCAACCCCTCTTCCAGGATTGCCTGCTCCTCTGCCTATGCCTGCTCCGCTCATACCTGTTATTTCGCAAGTTGCTTTGCCTGCTACCCCTACTCTTACTGTTTCATCTGTTCCAACTACATCTCTACTCAAACATTCTGCAAGCTTTATTTCTCCGCATTCTGTTCTTCGGAAAATCACAGAATCTGTCTCTAATATTCTATCTCCTTTTTACAAAACTCTAATTAAGACTCCTGCATCTGAATCTACTCAGAGACGTAGTCAGCTTCCGAGTGTTGAAGAACGAGGAATATTAGATTCCAAAGCCCTTAGGTGGATTTCGAAAGTTGGAAGGTATGATGTACGAGATGTATTGGATACATTTATGCAATGGAACGAACCGACACAACGTTATGTGTTCGATGTAATGTGTTCCCTTTTGCGTGAGGATTTGGAGGAGGACGACTCTGAATCAGTTCCGGATGAATTAATCCATGTTCAACAAAAATTTGCCGCAGGTATGATAGTAGGCCAGGATGTAAAAGAAGCGATGGAACTGATTTTAGGCTATAGGTTTGATCCGTCTCTCCGCTCACCAAGGGACCTAGAGAAACGTAGCTCAAAACAAGGTCGTCAATATCCGATGAGGGAGGTTCCGCCAATATGGCGCGAAGCCATTCAAGCTGATGCGGTCAATGGTATTGCAGCCGCTCCAGCTCAGTTCCAGAGAGTGTGGATACACATTCCGTGGAAACGAGCTGAAGTATTAGCAGTAAAACAGGCTTTGCCAGACCCGCGTAAAAACCCAGCTGGGTATTATAAAGAGCTGACTCAGACGGTTAAAGCTTGTGTCATGAACTTAGCAGACATCAACATGCTATTTGGCAATGTAGTGCCGCAACCTATTTGGGCTAAAATTCGTAACGAAAATCATCCAGTTGCTCTAGGTGATGATTGGCCAGCCATAGTAGCGGCAGATGGTCAACAAATTGGTGGTTCCAAGCCTGAACCTGTAATTGCTAATTTACCTGGTAGGATAATCGATTTAATGAAAACTTTGATGCCAGCATTGCGCGTTAATTGGGACAAACTGTCCGTATGCAAGCAGAAGAAAGACGAAAGTGTCTCCGACTTCTTCACTAGATTTGAAGAAACTTTCGTAGATCACAGTGGTCAGGATATGAGCACGGAGGGAGGCCAGAGATTGTTTGTCGATAAATTTGTGCATAACTTGTTACCAGAGTTTAGCAATAAATTAAAAGATTCTGAAAGTGCGTGGGCTGTCTCTACGACTGCGCAAATACTTGCAACTGCTCAGTACTATGAAAATAGGGATAAAGAAGAGAAAGAAAAGTCAGAAAAGAAAACAAAAGATTTAAAAACTAAAGTCCTTTTACAACAGGCCTATCCACCTCGCACGAATCAGACAAACTCACAGCAAGGGCCACATCAGAGAACCGATTATGGTTCCCAAAGACCACAGTACCAATGGAATCAGTGTGCTTACTGCAAAAAGGAAGGTCATTACAAGAATGAGTGTCCAGTCCTAGCACAAAATAATGGCGTTCCAGCTCAGAGAGGTCGTGGTGGTTTTACGCAAACCCCTAGAGGCCGAGGACGAGGTACTATGCCTCCGCAGACTAATGATCGCCCTTCTAATTATTTCGATCAGCGGAATGGACAATCTGCACAGCCTGGTAGATCTCAACAGTACCATGTAGAAGATTACTGTGAGGTTAGCGAGGAACTTCAACAAAATGGGTACTAGGACAGCCATGGACAAAGAGAGGGAGTAGTATCAGTTACAGTAGATCAAAGTGGGCCTTATGTCGCAGTAGCTACATCAGGTGTGGTCGAACCGTTTCTGTTGGATACTGGTGCAGCAAAAAGTTCTATCATGCATGCGAAACTCCCTGGCGCACCTTTGTCTGGCTTAACAAACGTTTCAGTAGGTTTTTCAGGCGCCCCTGTTCACAATCCTGTTTCTGGTCCTTTGTCTATTTCTGTTGGGCCTCGTCAATTAAAAGCACCCTTGATTTTGTCGACCGGGTGCAATGAAAATCTGCTTGGTTTAGATCTGTTAAAACGCCTGTATGCGACACTGTACTGTTCTCCTTCAGGAGTACAGCTCACGTTGGGTAAGAGAGTCATCTCCCCAATATACTTGTCAAAGGACGCACTCCCACTGGAGCTGCGTTCTCTCCCTGATACTCTTTGGGCGACTGGTCCTAATGATGTAGGTCTTTTGGAAATTCCCCCTTATGTAGTAAGTTTGAAAGCAAATGTTAAATTCCCACGAATCCCACAATATAGGATCTCTAGCGAAGGCGAGCGTGCGCTCTTATTGATAGTACAAGATCTGATCCAGAAAGACGTAATAGAAGAAACTAGAGGGAATGTCTGTAACAGTCCTGTCTTGCCGATTCTAAAACGCACTGATCCTTCAAAACCTCCAGTCTACAGATTTGTAATTGACCTCAGAGAGGTTAACAAAATTGTGATTCCACAGTTTCCTGTGGTTCCAGACATTACTGCATTGTTGACGCTGATTCCTGCTACGGCCACATGGTTTACAGTGATTGACTTGAAAAATGCCTTTTTCAGCATTCCGATAGCCGAGGAAAGCAGAGATATTTTCGGCTTCTCTCTAGGAGGTCGAAGTTTCAGGTTTAAACGCGCTCCACAAGGCTATTGTGAAAGCCCATCCATTTACAGTCAGGCATTAAAGAGCCAGTTAGATTCTTTTGTACTTCCTCCTGGTTCTGCCCTGGTCCAATATGTAGATGACCTTCTAGTGGCTGCTGATGACAAGGAAACTTGCAAAACAGCTACAATTTCCCTACTGCATCATTTGTCGAATTTTAATCACAAGGTGTCACCTTCCAAACTACAATATTGTTGCCAAGAAGTGACCTATCTAGGTCATCTCTTGTCAAAGGAGGGAAGAAGGTTGACCCCGGAGAGGATAAAAACAATTACTCAGATGAATGTTCCTAGCACACAGAGAGAAGTGCGTGCGTTTTTAGGTATTACTTCATACTGCAGGCAATGGATCCCAAATTTTTCTCTCTTGGCAAAACCATTGGTGGCTCTGACCGGAAAAGGTGTTCCGAGTCCGGTGCCATGGTCTGACGAATGTCAGCAGAGTTTCTCTGAGTTACGGAAAGCACTGTGTTCAGCTCCTGTGTTGGGTACACCTGACTACAGCAAACCATTTACACTCTATGTTCATGAAAGTGAAGGTTGTGCATTAAGTGTTTTGACGCAACGATTTGGGGATAAACAACGTCCTTGTGCGTATTTCTCATCAACATTAGACCCGGTAGCCAGAGCGTTGCCAAGTTGCTTAAGAGCTACAGCAGCAGCTGCAGTGTCCATTCGACAATCTGCTGGTCTGGTCATGAACAATATGCTAATAGTCATGGTTCCACATGCCGTGGATACACTCATGAACCGAACAAAAACTCAGCACCTCACCAGTGCTAGATTATCAGGCTATGAGCTGACACTACTAGCGAATCACATTCAGATTAAAAGATGCAATGTACTGAATCCAGCAACACTGTTGCCGACCGGCCAGGAGTCGAGTGATTCTGAACCCCATGACTGTTGTTTTAGAACAGAGGAGGAGACAAAAGGACGGATTGATCTTAATGACACTCCGTTACCAGATCCAGATGGCACGTTATATGTTGACGGGTCTTGTTTTAAATTGGAGAATGGTGATGTGACAGCTGCCTACGCAGTAACGACCTTGAGTACGATTGTGGAGACTGCAAGGGTGAGTCAGAATTCTGCCCAAGCTGCAGAATTAATTGCATTGACTAGAGCGTGTGTTTTAGCAAAGGGAAAGAGAGTGAATGTGTTCACAGACAGTCAGTATGCGTTCGGCGTAGCGCATAGTTTTGGTCGACTGTGGAAAGAAAGAGGTTTTATTACGTCCCATGGGACTAAGATCCAGCATGGTCAGCTAGTCAATGACTTGTTGGAATCTCTAACCTTACCGACTGAAGTTGCGATTGTGAAATGCAGCGCTCATCGAGCGGTTACGGATGATGTTGGTCGTGGAAATGCTTTTGCTGATGAGATAGCTAAACAGACAGCTAGGAATACGATGAGTGGGATGTATGTTGCATCATCTGTGAGATGGGTTGCTGAATCGGGAATGTGTGAAGACACAGTGGAAAGTGTGAAAGCAATTCAGGAAGAAGCAACTGAAGAGGAAAAGATTGCATGGAAAGAGAAAACGGGTAAATTGGACTCGAGTGGATGTTGGATTGACTTGTCGGAGCATCAGCGTTGGATGTTGCCTGATGCGTATGTGCTTGCGGTGGTAACGATGGCGCATGGAGCAGCGCACATCAGTTCTAAAGGGATTTGTAAAATGTTGGCCCCAGTCTGGAAGAATGATGGAATCAGTAAGTGTGCAGAAAGAGTGGTTAGGAACTGCATGGTATGCCTGATGCATAATCCTGGTAAGGGAACTCCCACACCCGCTGGACATTTCGCTCCTCCCTCTTGCCCCTTCGAAGTGATTCAGTTGGATTTCATCCACATGGACTGATGTAATAACCTTAAATATGTCCTGGTGGTAGTCTGTGCTTTTTCGAGATGGATCGAAGCATATCCGTTAAAAGATAACACTGCCTTGTCCACTGCTAAAATCCTCCTAAAAGAATACTTCCCCAGGTATGGAATGCCACGGATCGTATGGTCAGACAATGGGAGTGAGTTCGTAGGGAAAGTTATGCAGAGTGTGTGTGCAGGCTTAGGGATTAGGCAGAAGTTCCATAGTGCGAACCACCCCCAGTCAGCAGGTTTAGTTGAAGGGTACAATGGTACACTTAAACTGAAACTTGCTAAAATCCAAGCTTCCATGGGTTTGTCCTGGCCAGATGCACTACCGCTGGCCTTGTTATCCACTAGAGCGACTGTGCACTCTCGAGTAGGGCTTAGCCCATATGAGATTGTGTTCGGTCGCCCCGCAAATGTCTAGGGGGTACCGAGACCACGAGAATTTAAGCAGCTAGAGTACCCAATGTTAATTGATTACCTTTTTGACTTGACTGCTAAATTGAGCCTCATTCACCAACAGGTTTTCGATGCATTGCCAAAGCCTCCGGAAAGTCCAGGTCATCAGCTGAAACCCGGAGATTTCATCGTCATCCGAAACTTCGGACGGACCAGGAATCTCCAACCGAAGTTTGTGGGCCCTTTTCAAGTGCTCTTGGCGACAAGGACTGCTGTACATGTGGTGGGCCGGAAAAATTGGGTCCATGCTACTCACACTAAGCGTGTACCCCTTCCACTCCGCTATGACAACTGGGTTAGACAAGGAATTGGTGCCTCTGATACAGAACCTGTTCCTAGATATGTTCCTTTCAGCGATGCAGAACTGACAACTGATTCACCAAACTCTGACTCCCCCCCTGAAGCTGTTTCTGTGATCATTGACCAAAACACTGCATCAAACAAACATTTGTCATCTACGAATACGAACATTGTTGCTCCTGCCGAAAACGAACTATTCCCGGATCAAACAACGTCAGGAAAACTGAGATACAACCTTCGTTCTCATTCTAAGGACAAATAAAGCAGAAAACTGCCTATTTTTCATATTTTATTACATTATTTTCCAGCCAGGAAGTTTGCTGAATATTTTGTATTTCCCTATTTTATTTTTGTTGTTTCTATTACCTTGCCGTCTGGGTCGCCGTAGGGTCGTGGCTTTGTGCCTAGTTGAATCTGCGGGGGCTAGACACAAGGTCGGTCTTTCTGTTAGTTCTGGGAACTCCCAGGGCTGATAGAGGCATTTTCAACTACGTACAAATCAACAGTGGTCACGAGCGGTTGTAGAAGATGGAGCTTCCTGGGCTGCACCCAGAGAATGTAATTTATGCTCGCAGAAATAGATTATACGAAATTTTGCATAGCAAATGCTTTCTGATGCAATGTGCAATTAAATTTTTGATTGTTTTAATAACGTTGATGGGTGGAATTGCCATTGGTATTCATTTAATCTTTGCACCGATCACGACTACAGTACCTCCCCATGCTCCTGTTTCTCCTACTGATGCTTCTTTTCATTCCTTTCATCCGTTTCCCAAACATGAGCAAGCTCGACGCTCAGAATTCATAAATAACACTTTTGTACAACTCTTGCACCAACACCAACTGGTAGTTAACACAACAGACTGCTGGGTGTGCGGTTTGATACCACACACTATGGATAAAGGCATCCCCTACCTGGTCTTGCCTTTTAGCTATAATGGATCATGTCGGGCCTTTCAGACTGTGTTCGTCTATGCCCTCGAGACCTATCCCCCGCGTCCTCCAC
This sequence comes from Lissotriton helveticus, assembly GCF_964261635.1. Lineage (NCBI taxonomy): Eukaryota > Metazoa > Chordata > Amphibia > Caudata > Salamandridae > Lissotriton > Lissotriton helveticus. Next base: position 977,399,755 of record NC_136063.1, read on the forward strand.
GTTCCACCAAGTATAACTCCGCTAATAAAGCTTTGTTAAAGGGAATAACTGACATGATTAAAGATGTCAATAACACCCCATTTATACCTAAAGATGAGCTACGAGTCTATTTGAGTTGGAATACTACGGAGTATAGCATTAGTTTGGGTGAAAACAAGCATAAAAGCTCCACTCCAGTTTGGGTCGTACCTCACCGAGGTCAAGTCTGTTTGCAAGGTAATGGGAGGAATCCAAGAGCTCGGCTAGGGAAGAGTGACTGTGTTGAAACTTACGTGTATCCATCAAACTCTTCCCCTGCCTTCCTAACCGCTAAGGGTACCTACTTCATCTGTAAAGACCGGGCATATACATGGCTGCCTGCGGACTTTTCAGGCTCATGTTATATTGCTCGACTGTTGCCTCCGACATATACAGCTGCCCCAAATTATCACAGAACCAGAATGATAAGAGGTGTTTTCAGCAAGGAAGACACAGCTGGTCAGGAAGCCGGAGACTTCTTCAAAGGCTTCCTTCCGTTCTGGGGGCCTATGGCCAATAGTAGAAATCTACGTCAGCTAACACGGGTAGTTGAATCTACTATTACAGAAACTGCTGGTGCCCTTAGTAACTTAACAGCTGAGCTTCAGGCGGATCGTCTCATGACATTACAGAATCGTATGGTTCTTGATGTAATACTTGCAGATCGAGGTGGGGTATGCAGAATGATCCAATCGAGCTGCTGTGTTTATAGTAGTTTCTGTGACTTCTGTATCCCTGCAGTAATAAACCTTTGGTCTTTGACGCCACCATCGAGAAGCCCGTGTTTCTGTTTTATTTGTGCACCAAGACAGGTAGAACTCAGGGGTCTTCGGGTGTTATCCCTGACACCTCTGGACCGTAATTTAGTCCAGAACTCCACCAGTCTGCTGCTTGCTGCCTCGTTGCCACTGTCTAATTTAACAGCGCATCTCAGTCGCAGTGCGAGATTGCACATCCACCACTAAAATTATTTAATTTATTGACCATTTCGAATCGTTGCGCAGGATTGGCTCAGTGCTTAGTTAAGAATTAATTGACTGCTCGTGTTTTTTGCATCAGGAGCGCTGGACTGCCCAAGTGCGATTAATTTAGATTCTTTCATTACTGTGCCGCGCTGCCTGCGATATTGATTTAGAACCCTGCTTCGCTCTTGGCTCTTGGCGTGCTGCCATTTTGTTTGTTCTCATCTCTGTTGTTGTTGTGCCCCCCGGACCGGATATCCACCCTGCTCCCCGCCTCCCAGCTGACCCTCCCTCCCACTGATACTACAAGCCCCGCTCTAGCTGCGTAGCGCTGTGACCGTCCTGTGCCTCACAGAAGCGGTCGCTCCAGACGCTGCTCCCCGGTCTGCCTGGCTCATTTGGTATCGTAGCGCCAGTCTGTTGCTTGCTGCCTGTTATATTGCTCGACTGTTGCCTCCGACATATACAGCTGCCCCAAATTATCACAGAACCAGAATGATAAGAGGTGTTTTCAGCAAGGAAGACACAGCTGGTCAGGAAGCCGGAGACTTCTTCAAAGGCTTCCTTCCGTTCTGGGGGCCTATGGCCAATAGTAGAAATCTACGTCAGCTAACACGGGTAGTTGAATCTACTATTACAGAAACTGCTGGTGCCCTTAGTAACTTAACAGCTGAGCTTCAGGCGGATCGTCTCATGACATTACAGAATCGTATGGTTCTTGATGTAATACTTGCAGATCGAGGTGGGGTATGCAGAATGATCCAATCGAGCTGCTGTGTTTATATCCCCAATAATGCTCCGACAGTATACGAAGCGATCTCTAAGCTACACAAAATTTCCGACTCTATTCACGTAGACAAGGGAAATTGGTCGCTAATGGAATGGCTTTGGACTCTATTATCAGCGTGGGGATGGAAGTTTCTGGTGGTCATTGGTATTGCCTTAGTGTTCCTATTCTCGTGCTGTCTTGTTATCCAGTGTGGCCCTGCCTTGTGTAGTCTCTGTGCTGCAACCTGTTTAAGGAGACCACCTGTGTTGGGAGACAAGGTGCGAGAAAGAATAATGCTACAGCAACATATTACTGATCTGATGAACATCGAGACAGACTCTGACATAGAGTGAGTAATTGCCTATGTAAGGGCAAAAGGAGGGCCTGAGGTTCCGTGACAATTCGAAACCCGTGTTTTCGACGTTGTCGTAAACCTATAATTTCGGTACCAGTGAACCGTAAATGATCCATATAGTATACCCTGGTGTTTTCGCTATGTTATGAGCAAGAACACTCATGTTACAAGCACATTTCCGATACATCATGGCATCCGTTTTAGAATACAGCATCCATCTTGTATTCTTGCCCTCACATAGTCAATGAGCAAACAGTGACCTCCGATCAATTCATTTCGCTAAAGGACACGTAGGCTTTACCCGGCGATTCACCTTGTAAATGACACGTGCACCCTAGTTCAGAAACGCTGTGGCCGCATGACTCGGCAGAAGCTGCCCCCTCTGCCTGAGGCCAGTCCTGCTATACTGGTTCTCGTGCTCGTTGGACTGATCATGATTAGGCGGCCGAAAACGGCAGCCGTGCCCATTTACGACCCACAAACATCTCTTATCCTGTTTTTCTATCTTCTACACCTGGCTCTGCTCCCTTCCTTCTGGGCCTTTATTAGGGGGAGGTAACGAAATTTATGATGAGGCGGTCCGGCTCCTGAATGAGAAGATGACATGAGATTTTGATCGAACAGTGGGAACCCCTCATTCGTAATGTTTGACATCAGAAATTCATGGACGGTTCCTGTTTAACGCCAAATATTTATTGTTTAGGATACAAAGTTTAAGAAATGTACGAGTATGTGAAGAATGTTGCCTACAGCTAGAAATTGTGTATTTAAGGAACAAACCCACCTCGTACAAATCGAACAGGCTCCTAGAATCTGCCCGTGTGTAGTTTCTGTGACTTCTGTATCCCTGCAGTAATAAACCTTTGGTCTTTGACGCCACCATCGAGAAGCCCGTGTTTCTGTTTTATTTGTGCACCAAGACAGGTAGAACTCAGGGGTCTTCGGGTGTTATCCCTGACACCTCTGGACCGTAATTTAGTCCAGAACTCCACCAGTCTGCTGCTTGCTGCCTCGTTGCCACTGTCTAATTTAACAGCGCATCTCAGTCGCAGTGCGAGATTGCACATCCACCACTAAAATTATTTAATTTATTGACCATTTCGAATCGTTGCGCAGGATTGGCTCAGTGCTTAGTAAAGAATTAATTGACTGCTCGTGTTTTTTGCATCAGGAGCGCTGGACTGCCCAAGTGCGATTAATTTAGATTCTTTCATTACTGTGCCGCGCTGCCTGCGATATTGATTTAGAACCCTGCTTCGCTCTTGGCTCTTGGCGTGCTGCCATTTTGTTTGTTCTCATCTCTGTTGTTGTTGGCCCCCCGGACCGGATATCCACCCTGCTCCCCGCCTCCCAGCTGACCCTCCCTCCCACTGATACTACAAGCCCCGCTCTAGCTGCGTAGCGCTGTGACCGTCCTGTGCCTCACAGAAGCGGTCGCTCCAGACGCTGCTCCCCGGTCTGCCTGGCTCATTTGGTATCGTAGCGCCAGTCTGTTGCTTGCTGCCTCGTTGCCACTGTCTAATTTAACAGCGCATCTCAGTCGCAGTGCGAGATTGCACATCCACCACTAAAATTATTTAATTTATTGACCATTTCGAATCGTAGCGCAGGATTGGCTCAGTGCTTAGTTAAGAATTAATTGACTGCTCGTGTTTTTTGCATCAGGAGCGCTGGACTGCCCAAGTGCGATTAATTTAGATTCTTTCATTACTGTGCCGCGCTGCCTGCGATATTGATTAGAACCCTGCTTCGCTCTTGGCTCTTGGCGTGCTGCCATTTTGTTTGTTCTCATCTCTGTTGTTGTTGTGCCCCCCGGACCGGATATCCACCCCGCACCCCGCCTCCCAGCTGACCCTCCCTCCCACTGATACTACAAGCCCTGCTCTAGCTGCGTAGCGCTGTGACCATCCTGTGCCTCACAGAAGCGGTCGCTCCAGACGCTGCTCCACGGTCTGCCTGGCTCATTTGGTATCGTAGCGCCAGTCTGCTGCTTGCTGCCTCGTTGCCACTGTCTAATTTAACAGCGCATCTCAGTCGCAGTGCGAGATTGCACATCCACCACTAAAATTATTTAATTTATTGACCATTTCGAATCGTAGCGCAGGATTGGCTCAGTGCTTAGTTAAGAATTAATTGACTGCTCGTGTTTTTTGCATCAGGAGCGCTGGACTGCCCAAGTGCGATTAATTTAGATTCTTTCATTACTGTGCCGCGCTGCCTGCGATATTGATTAGAACCCTGCTTCGCTCTTGGCTCTTGGCGTGCTACCATTTTGTTTGTTCTCATCTCTGTTGTTGTTGTGCCCCCCGGACCGGATATCCACCCCGCTCCCCGCCTCCCAGCTGACCCTCCCTCCCACTGATACTACAAGCCCCGCTCTAGCTGCGTAGCGCTGTGACCGTCCTGTGCATCACAGAAGCGGTCGCTCCAGACGCTGCTCCCCGGTCTGCCTGGCTCATTTGGTATCGTAGCGCCAGTCTGCTGCTTGCTGCCTCGTTGCCACTGTCTAATTTAACAGCGCATCTCAGTCGCAGTGCGAGATTGCACATCCACCACTAAAATTATTTAATTTATTGACCATTTTGAATCGTAGCGCAGGATTGGCTCAGTGCTTAGTTAAGAATTAATTGACTGCTCGAGTTTTTGGCATCAGGAGCGCTGGACTGCCCAAGTGCGATTAATTTAGATTCTTTCATTACTGTGCCGCGCTGCCTGCGATATTGATTAGAAACCTGCTTCGCTCTTGGCTCTTGGCGTGCTGCCATTTTGTTTGTTCTCATCTCTGTTGTTGTTGTGCCCCCCGGACCGGATATCCACCCTGCTCCCCGCCTCCCAGCTGACCCTCCCTCACCCCTCCCCTCCACTATCCACTTATGACAGATGTTCTTACGCGCAGCGGTCACGCGCAGCGATCGCGCCCCAGTCATGCCGAAGGTGCACCAAAGGTAAGCCCGTCTGCGCCCGTCCGCGCCTGGCCCGCGCCCAGCGCCAGACCCCCTGCTCCCCGCCATTCCCTGCCCACTAGAGTTACATATGATGCCGCAACTCTCCTCGCCCTCAACCCCGGACGCGCACCACAATGCTGTGAAGCCACCCCAGGACGTATCCACGGCCCATTCGCCTGCCTCTCCTGCAAGTTCAACTGCTAAAGGACCCTGACCAAATCCACTTCTCCACACACAGCTCCGACTCTAACCGCCTGAAGTGCATCCTGCTCAACACCCGCTCAGTTCACAGACACGCAACGGAACTCTGGGACCTAATCGACACTGCGTCACCGGACATCGCCTTCCTTACAGAAACTTGGATGAACACATCATCAGCACTCGACATCGCCATAGCCATACCGGACGCTTACAAGATTACCCGTAAAGACCGCACCAATCAAACAGGAGGAGGCATCACCATCATCCATAAGAACACCATCAAAATCACAACCAGCTCCGATGATAATCTTGCAAACGCCGAACATCTCCACTTTCAGATCCACACCGACCCTAGGACCACACTTAGAGGCACCCTCATCTACAGGCCTCCAGGTACCCGCAGTCAATTCAGCGATGACATCACCGACTTTGTCAGCCCACATGCCCTCGCCTCCGAGAACTACATTCTTTTAGGAGACTTCAACTACCACCTTGAAAACAAACACGACAGCAACACCACCACCCTTCTGGACAACCTGGCCAATCTCGGACTCAAACAACTTGTTGACACCCCCACCCATGTAGCCGGACACACGCTCGACCCTATCTTCACCTCCTGCAAGCACATCTCCTTCGATCGCACCACAGCTCTCCATTGGACGGACCACAGCTGTGTTCACTTCAGCTACAAAACCACCCTGACCCACAACCGCCCACAACCTATTCCTCGGAGAAACTGGAACAAAATCACCTCCGACCAACTCCTCACATCACTCAACCAAAACCCTCCCACCTTGTAGTGTAGTTCCTATTATCCCAATAGGCTCTGCGCATTGGAATAATACCTTCAATAGTAAAGGCCTAGACCAGACGTTAACTAGGTCTACTACTGTCGATATTAGACTTAAAGTTTTGGGTTTGCCAGCTAGCTCAGAGTTCACTAGAAACTTTCTCGAATGTTCAGGAAGGAATTAACTTCCCTGATTAGACAAGAAGGGATTTAGTTTCTGACAACCATAGAACATGACAACTTTGCTCTCCCCTAATCAAGAGTGTATCTCGAGAGTCGTGTGAACAAAAGGCAATTTATTTTACTCAGTCAGTACGTGCATTCTTAGTCTCATCAGATTGTAGAGAAAAGGAAGAGACGGGCGTGTTCAATAAAAGATGTTATTTATTGATCAGTCTCTTTTCTCGTACAAGAGAAATGGATCGATATTATTGCAATACTTATGGTTAAGTAAAGTGCATACATTAAAAGCAGAAGTATAAAATAATACTGTAAAAACATTGATATGGTTTCTAAGCCATATGAAGGTTTAAAATGAATAAAATATATTACATACACGTATACATTTGACTAAACGTACTCAACTGGTGTTTCTAAATACGCCTACCCCGTGTACCTGACCTAAGCCTAATACGTGGGCGGGAATAGAAAGTTACAGTTTAAGTTAAGTTTGTTTTTGCCAAGTGACTGACTAAAGAATTCTCTGCGAGGGGTTATTCAGTTCTGTACCTGGAATTAAGGATGAATGAGGGATGGTATCTCTCGTCTCTGGTCTCGATATTCCAGGTTGCCTGCGAGGGCTACCCGGAAGCGCCGGTGCTGGATTTCTCGGCAGGAGAAAGCAGCGCGTCTCGTTTTCAGCGCGTCAGGAAGGCGGGGCTGCGCCAGCGGGGTCTGCTCTGCTTTGGGCTTCGGCAAGTCTGGCTGCTCCGATCTCGTCACCACCGCGTGTGTTTGCATAGGGCAATATCGGTAATATTTATACCTTTAAGGTGCCGAGATTGACGTAAGGATGGACATAGATACGTCAATAAGGATGTCATACGACCAGGTCGTTAGCACATTCTTTTGCTGAAGTTCTCGGTGAAATCAAAACAATGGCCGCAGGGTTTTTCCCAGGTTGTCATAGGTTTGATTTGTTATGAGAACTCCGTATGCCTTATCAGGGGCTGGAGGAATATCGCTTGTCTAATTAGATCGCAAGCGTTATGACCTAATCAGATAACACGTTCCTGTGCCGTAGTGTGGCTTCGTCAGATAACGGTATCTGCATCATGGGGGTTTGCTGCCTCATGGGCTGACTGCTAGTTAACTTGTTAGTTTGTTTAACCAGAATAGGGTCAGGAATAGGGGGATCGATTCAGAACCTATAGGAATACATCACACCCACTCCACGCTAACTATGGTCATATTTACTAATCTATGCATAGTAAAACATAGTACAATATATTTATAGAGTATTGTGTATACCTTACCACCCCAAAATACATAAATGTATTTCGAAATTTACAAATATACGGAAAAAATGGCAGTCATATGTATTGTATGCACTCAAGCTGTAGAATAATGCTAAAGTAATTACGCATTTGTATACATTATTGCTATTCGGTATATGAGAATTTACACATGAAATGGCTCTTAATACAGAAAAAAAGTTTGAGACCATTTCATCACAGAATAAAATATGTATGAACATGCCAGCGGGCAGCTAATGTCTATAAGCTGTCTAAAAATAGAAATCTTAGTTCTCTAGGAATAGTCTCTTACTTTAAGCAGAAGATAAGTGACCCGAAAAATTTGTAAAAAATAATTTGGGACTGCTGAAAAAATTGCTGTCCGTGAACTGGAGGGAAAATTGTTCATGTGACTTTATTATCAAAGTTGAAGGCCAAATTCAGGGAACGCCGTGTACGAGCTTGTTCAAAAGTCTCTATTTCTGCTCTGGTGAGAACATCATATCATTTAGGCTTTCGAAAAAGTTGTCAACAGCTTCCTGGGAGAGTTCCACTAACTCGGAAATAGGTGTAACCATGCATTCATGCGCATGATTGTCTCCATTGACATTCTGATTTGGATTGCTGACAGAAGGTCGTACCTGATCGATGCTGCTTTCATCTTGTACTTCACTCCCCCTTAATCGTAGTGGTGAAGCTTCCACGAATGCCGTCATCAGGATTGGTAGCCTTTGAGGGCAGCACAAAGCATGAGCCTTGATCGGACTCAACAATGTTTCTGCATCCATTGGCGCATCTGATTGTAGCGTCAGACAGGTGTCTAACACGCATTCTTCTCCGCATAGCAGGCACCTTAATACAGGTAAAACACAACGTTGCCACATAGGTCGAAATGATAGAAACCAAGTCATGTTCAGGTCTCTAAGCCGGGATAGTCCCAGGATTCTTGATATCCGGTCCCGGTATCCAATGGCTAGGATTGTTTCTTCCCTTGTCGCAGGTGTTTTGTCTGTGACATGGTTTGCCATAACGAAAAATGAGGACTAGGAATAGGATTCCTGCAATCAGTCCTAAAATGAGGGGAAGTCCGCCAAAAATCGAGTGGACAAAATCTGGAAAAATACCCAGTATGGCTTTGAATGGTGTTAATGCCATCAAAAATACGGTCTTAAATACTTGTGAGACCCCACTGGTATCAGAAATATTTAAGATTTCATTCAGGATTTCTGCGAAATGTATGGGGGAATTAGTTGATAACAATGAATGTATCTCTGCAGTCGTCCTTGCGACTTGTAGATCATACGTTTCTTTTCATGACGTGAGCCTGGTCAGCGTCTGAAGAAGCACTGTTTTCATTCTGCTTAAAGTATCTATTCGAATAGAAGTAATTTTCAAGTTGGGCCATGCCCTTGCCTCCCTGTCTGGAAAGGAGCTGGGGAACAATGAGTGTCCACAGCACTTGACCTTCGCAGTCGTAGTTACGAGATAAGGAGTCCCGGGCATAAGACTACAACATCTGCGATCTACAATTAGAATGTAACTCCCATTATAGAGTCTTTGAAAGAATGGTTCAATCTCTGTTGCAGGTGCGCCTTGCTGGTGACATGAAAGGTTATTTGAGTTCCCTTCACAGGCTCCGTGCAAACTAATTCCGTTACACAGAAGTGTACCGCTTAGTGACATTGCACAATTATTGCCACTAAGAAACACTTTCTGTCCTTTATTACTGACACATGCATGTGAATAGGGCAGGTTCCATGTTGTTTTTATGTACCCTTTTCCCAATTTCTCGTACATACAGCCTGTATATATTTTTGGCAGTATTGAAACCTGAAGGTTGATATTGGAATATTTATTATCCCATGTATTATCCATTCACTGACAGGTCGTTCTGACATTGTCACTGGTAATCTCTCAAGTTTCTCAATGCTCAGGATTGTATAATCAGCTCCCTTTTGGGCCATACTGATTTGTCTATCAGTAAGGTTAAAGATATAGAATAGTGACGTCGTGTTGATTAAACGCCAAGGCACATAGCCTGAACGCAGATTTTGTAACGTCCAGCCAAGCTGTACAATAGAACGCAATTGGGACTGACCGTGTTGTAATAACAGTAAGTCTTGCGATAATATGTCGATTGCTGAAGACACAATGCTGTCCAAAGAAAAAATTCTGGAGGACAGAGTCATTAACCCATTGTCCACTACAGAAAGTGATTTTTCCAAATTAATACGGTCAATTTCCCGTATTCTCTCTGCTGTTTCAATTTGAGTAACCTTCCAGGCCTCATTGTATGCTGCATATACAGAGGCTGCTATGAAACGCTTTTGACGCTGTTTGCGTGGTCCCATAGTGAAATCACGCAAGTCAGCACCATCAGTAACTAAACTTAGGTGTTGCTTAATTTCTGCCAGTGTGGAAGTTTGTAGCCATTGAAGGCATAATTTGCCCACACTGTAGGTGGTTATTATCCCTGGGTGATGTCTTTGAGGATATCTAGGGTCTGGCCTGGTCATTTTGAACCCCTGTGTTTTGTTCAGGAATCTGTCTTGACAGTTATTAGTATCTGTGGGCCAGATCAACCACTGTTTCCAATCTGGATGTGTTCTGTTTTGGTTTAATACATAATTTACGTCTATCTCTTCATCTGTAGAGCTATTACTGTTCATTGTTGGTTTTGGAATAGACGGTTTATTTAAGTCTTTGATTTTGGCTAAGCCAAGACAGGTAGTTTGTTGAACAGTGTCATTCAAAAATATAATTTGTTCTGGGATCATGCAGGCTCTAAACAAAGATTCTATACCCTGTACTTGCCATTCTTTTGTGCCCCAAACACTTTTCAATTCAACATTTTTGTCCCAATAATCAAAACCAAAAGTATTCATTTGTTCAAAGAATGCGTCTGAATATATCAATTTCGTGTTTGTTATCATGGTCTTTGTCCCTGTCTTATTTGACAATTTGAAATAAAATGTTTCAGCATTACTTATGTTAAACCCTGAAAAGTATGAATATTTGTCGTAAACGGTTCTTGAGCTTCCTTTTGGAGGTGTTGCACAATGTTCCCATTGATTATAATTTAAAACATTTCTAGGTTGTGCAGATCTATGTAAAAAATTGGTTGCCATAGTGGTTATAACAGTACATACTATCATAATTTGTAGAACCCTGCAAATAATCATGTTTGGTAAATTTAGCAGACATTACTAAGTCAGACATCATGTTATTAATGCTTTCGAAATCCCAATCATCAGCAAATGAGCTTGGTTTTACAAAGTCACTCAAAGAGATCTTAATTTGGTGTGGATATTTCAGGATTTCAACCGGACCATAAATTTCGTAGTCTGTGTTGTCCCATGCTACCCCACCCGGTATAGGATTGGCTGTAAAGTTGACTGAAGAAAGTTCTCTTTTCTCGACGTGTGAAGATGTGTGTGGTTTGAGGATCAAGTTGATTTTCTGACTTGCTGTGTCCATTTTAGCATATTTTCCCTCAACGAAGCATCCCAAAGTTAGTACCATGATGAGCCAAAGTATCAGGATAAATGCACCAAAACCCACCCAAAATTCAAGCCATGGAGAAATCAGATATGTTTCTTTCAGTTGTTTCAAAAGTTCTTTAGCTTTATCTTTAAAGGTTTTTGATGATGGCTGTGTCTTTGATTCACTGAAGCCTTCAGAGGAATCATCGAAGTTTATGAAGTAGCCGGATGCAGTTCTGTCAATTGTTCCAATTGGTTCAGGATTACTGTTTCTTGCATTTGCACTTGGTACTTCATTATAGATTGGTGTGTCTCTGCTAAATGTTTTTATTTGGGTTTTCAGAGGTCTAAGTTCCATTGCATTGTTGCATAGTCCTTGTTGTTCTTTTGTAGGCGTTTGGAATGTGAGTAGCCTCTTGGTTAGAACCTCTGTACTGGTAGCAAACCTTGGTGTTCTGCTACTTATTGGGAGTCCACTTGGCCTACTATTTGTTATCGGCCACATGATTGTGGTTTTACCAGGTCGATGGATACAACTCGGTTCTCCTTTTTACCAGCAAGTGGCGGTAGTACAACTGATCTTGTCCCGTTGACAGACAAGACAGGAACTGCTTTTCTGTAAGAAGGCCCAAATTCCTTCTTTACCGCGATCTTTTCTCTGACTAGATCCCCGACTTTTGGAATCCAGACAGGTCTTGCTGGGACAGGTGGTGGTTCTTCAGTGGTTGTTGGCTGTTGTTTCAACTTTATGTTGCTCAGGTCTTTTCTTGTTTTGTTTAAGTCCTGCAAAATAGCCAAACGGTCTTTGATATCAAAGCTTTTTTCTTTCACCACTGAAGTCTGACTGTCAAGGTCAGAGATCAACATCCTAGTTCCAAATAATAATTCGTACGGACTGAATCCCTTCAGAGAATTTCTTGGCAAGTTATTTAGACTACGTTGGACACTTATTAGATGTTTGACCCACCCAGCTCCTGAACCTAATATCCTTTCCGTTATAGATTGCTTTATGCCTTGGTTTTTTCTTTACACCATCCCGTATCCCTCAGGAAGGAAGTGAGAAGATTCCCGCTGTGCTATGCTCATTTGGCCATGTTTCCCCTCAGGCTGGAGGGCTAGAGTGAAAACAATGGTCAAACGTAGCATGCTCTTAGCGTATATGCCATTTAGACTCGCAAATCTTGTATAACAGTCCAGACGTCAGCCGAGTGCTGGTGATCTACATTATAAGTGGAAACTAGCCTGTATATGTTAATCGCAAGCCTTGCTTTTTACTCTTGATTTTTTCTGGAGTAAAATGACGAGGTATTAAACTGTTTCTCTCCCCACTGCGATCTCTGTTGCAGTTTGGGCAGTTTTTTACAAACATGGTGTGATGCAGGCTCATGCCTGGCCACCAATACCTTGATTGTAATTCTTCCAGAGAATCTTTTAGTTTGAGGTGTCTGAGACCCTCGCCCATATGTGCGTCTGCGATTAACAAGTTTCTCCTGTCCATGTTTGGAATCACTCTATCCCCCACTCCAGGGATTCGAGCAAAAGGGACGGAGTTTGCATCGATTATGTATGTATAATTGAGTGGATAGTTGATCGGTAGCGCTGAGCAGTCGCCTTTTGATGACGTTTTCACCGCCAGCACTGTTTCACCGTCAATGTATTTTAATGTACGCTTTTTTCGAACTACGGGAGCCGATTTAGTGGCTGCCGCTGTGGCTGTTTCAGCCAATGAATTCCCTGCAACGTGAACGCCATCACGCTGATGACTCAGTGAGTGTGTCACGTGAGTCTTTGGTAGTTCTTTTTGTAAAAGAGCTATTTGTTCCCAGAGCAGTTTCTGCTTTATTGTTGCATCTGTGTCATCTTTGTAACCATTTTGAATCCATGTCTGCAAATCCTTGTTATATGATTTGACGCAGTAATATGAATCTAACACTATAAGTGTCGGGAATTCGCGATCCGCATTATCTAGCGCCATTTTCAATGCTAATATTTCAGTTTGTTGTTCTGAATTAGTTTCTACTGAGTGTGTTTTTGTTAATAGAGGTTTTAGTTTACCTCCGCGCCACACTTCTTTTGTAATCCCACATGTGGGGTTGTATGCTTGTTCTCCCCAAACGGGGGGTTGAGCATGACCGTCTGTATAAATTACACAGGCGTAATGTCGTAAAGGCAGAATGTCGATTGGCAGAGGGAATGTTCCTTCATATTCTAAATTTTCCATTTCTTCTAGTTCTGGATCAAAGTAATAGTATACTTTGTCCGTTGTGATTGAATTCACCCATTGTATCCATTCCGGATTCAATGTTGTTGTTGGTAAATTACACGGTGTTGTTAGTGCCTCAAAGGCTGATTCTGCTGTTCTGACTGTGACATGTCTACCGTCAGCTTGATCTTTTTCTCTAGCTATTGCGGTTTGAACTGCACGAACAATTTTTTCTTTGTTGTTGAATTTCTGTTCAGCTTCTGTGTACAAGTGTGATTTGAATGCAATTGGTACCTTTTCTCCCTCATTAGACGTTAGGTATGTGAATCCGCATCTCCCTGGGATGATTCGAATCACAAGATTGCGTGTGTTATCACGTGTTTCTAATTTTGTTTTAATTAGCATGTCTGTTTGTAAGGATCTCAAAGTTTCTGTGTGTATTTGAGTCCAATTGGATCTTTTAAAATCTGGTTTTATCAGATCATAAAGGGGTTTGACCCTTTCTGCGTAATTTGCAATGTATGTTCTTCCGAAATTTAGGAAACCTAGAATTGACTGTAGGTTTTTTAGTGTTCTAGGTGCTTGGAGCACGGCACATTTTTCTAGAAAATTGTCGGCCAGGCTTTTGCCTTCACTTGATAATTCATATCCTAAGAACAGGACTGTCAGATGGGCAATTCTGGATTTTTTAAAGTTGAATTTGTAACCCTCTGCTGCGGACCCAAGTATTATGGTGTTCACTCTCTTCAAGTGAGTCTCCAAGTCATCATCTGTTAAGTATATGTCGTCGACATATGATAATGCTTCGTCGTCATATATTTGTAGTAATTCTGTTACTCTCGCTGAGAATACTCCCGGGCTGTTCTTGTACCCCTGGGCTAACCGACAGAATTGTTTTTGAGTGCCATTTATTGAGAATGCAGACAAATATCTGCTCTCTGGTGCTATGTTTTGACAAAAGAATCCATTAGAGATGTCTAAGGTTGTTTTGTATTTTTTGCGCACTATGTTATTCATTAGTGCAGCACTATGCGAATTTTGCACTGCAAAAGTTTTGCAACATGAGTTAAGGTGTCAGTAATCCAAAACTAGACGATATGAATTGTCTGGTTTGGAGACCGGAAACAAAGGGTTGTTCATTTGTGAGGTGCAAGTTTCAATCACCCCCTGGTATTCTAGCTGATCTAGAATTTCTTTTACCTGTTTTTTAGCTTCTTGCTTAATTGGGTACTGCCTTTGTGCAGTAGGTTGTGATTTTAACTGGATTTTGTGAGGAGGAGAGTCCTCATCCCATCCTACGTGATTTTTATATAAAGCGGGAGCTAGAGCTACTGCCCACTTTCTAGCAAGTGTGTATTTTTTATGAATTGGGATGTGATTTGAGAAGGCAGGCATAATTATTTCTTCGCCATGAGGGCACTCCCTGACAAACTCTGGTGGCCAGTCTTTTTCAGCTAGAAGGATGTCATAGCCCTTGGAGAGATTATCCCAAAATAGTCCCCTTATTTTTCTAGTCTTATCCCCCTCTATACGTAATGTTATTTCATATATTTTGTGAGGTTTGCTAACTCTGGTGTCTGCAGTTTCCATTTGAAGATATTCATTCGTGTCCACTGTCTCCAGATGATTCATAAGGACTTTGCGAGCTATGCTCACTTCTGCTGCGCTGTCTAGCATTGTCTGAGCCCATTCTCCGTTTTTCAGTTGTGTCCTCAGTATTCTCGGCATTGTTAACTACCTTGATACTGGCTACCTTCTTTCTTGGAAATTGTAATTTCTTTTTTAGCTGAGCAGGTTCCTTGTCTTTGGACTTGGCGTGCTCTTCTCTTTGTTCTGATCGTCCTCTTCTTTGCGATTTCTGCGAGGAAGTCTGAAAAGATTGAGAGGGACGTGTATCAATGTCTTGATATCTATCAGGCTTCTTTATATTATCCCTATTTCTAAGGTTATATCTTTTCCCAGAGGGGTCACTCTGAGGTGACCTGTGTCTTTGGTTCGCAGATTTTTCTCTTCGCCTAGGAGACCTTCCTCTGGACTGGAATTTCTTTTCTTTAGGATTGGATTGTTTGTTTCCATCCCAGGTCTTTTTCTGTGATGTTGAATTATTATTAAAAAATATTTTTTCAGGACTTTCAATCAGTTGTGGTTTTACTGGTATTCCACCTAAACTATCTCTACCTAGTTCCTCATAGGATTTTTCTATGATTCTGGCAATTTCAGCTGGTTGGTCTGCTATATCTGTCTCTTTTAACCTCTGGCGGATCGCCACGTTCGCTGCTTCACCTTTTATGTTGGCTAATAATATAGCTGAGACCTGCTTGAAGTCTTTTAGTAATTTCATAGCAAGAGTTAAAGCTGGTTCTGGACCATATTCATCTTGAATTTGTTTTAGCACATCTGGTATTACCGAAATGGATGGAACACCGTGCGTTTTTGTGTAGATGGAAGCAAAGACTGTACCCCAAGTGTCACAGTCCTCAATGTGTGGTGCGATTCCCATTGGAAGACAGATAGTCAGAATCCTGTGTTTTTCTAACGGGGTGGTGTCGGGAAACACCGCCTCTATTTGGGTGATCTTCTGTGCCAACCAGAATGGTATTTGTTCCCGTTTAGCCGGTACTTTACCTAGGCAGGATTGTATGTTCTGTGGTGTAATTTTATTTGTGTTCCCCTGGTGAGGGGTCAGCTGTGGAATTTTAATTGCTGGCTGAATTGTTGAAGTCCGCATCACATATTGGACTAATTGTCTATGTATTTTTATTAATTGTTTTAGCTGTGTTAAAAGGTTTGCTGCAGACATCTCGTCGATGTCTGGATGTGGTGTGTATCCGGCTAGGACCGGCCACGTTGCTCCTGGTCTACCTAAAGGACCGAGCCTGGTGATGTGATTATTATGTTTTAGGGCGCCATCAAATAAGAGCAGGTGCTCTTGAAATTTGAGTGGTACTTCCACCTCCTCAAAAGGAGTGTACGTTTCAGGAGGTTCCTCTATTTTGTAATAGTGGAAGTACTTTGTTGCAGCATTTGCTGCTGGAAAATTTATCCATGAATAGTATACCTCTGTCTGCCGATATTCGTGTGCCTCAATTACGAATATGACTGTACCACCTCTAGGTGTCAGTCCATTTTCTATAAGTTTTAAGGTTATAGATTTCCTTTTGATGACCGGGATGAGTATTATATCCGGGTCTGCTTCTTGCAGTGCAGTATCAGCTGCTGCGAGTTCAGTTGCTAATCTAACTGCCTCTCTTTCATCATCACTGTCTACCATTTTACCGACAGGATGGTTACTTTGCTTGTTTGCAGATCAGGTTTCTTATGGAAACGAAAGATTAGATGCACAATTTTTTAGGAACGGTTTATCCTTCAACGTTGACTAAACCAAGAACCATACATAGGAGTTTCCTCCTGCGAGGTTTTGGAGGATATTACCTTTCACCCACTCCAGACGTCTTTGGAGTATTATGGGGAAAAGGGGTCTGAGTGAGAAAGCACGACTGAGTTACTTTAAATGTCTTACGTTAGTTTTATCGCCCTTTCCAAACGCGTTGGGCGCCATGTAGTGTAGTTCCTATTATCCCAATAGGCTCTGCGCATTGGAATAATACCTTCAATAGTAAAGGCCTAGACCAGACGTTAACTAGGTCTACTACTGTCGATATTAGACTTAAAGTTTTGGGTTTGCCAGCTAGCTCAGAGTTCACTAGAAACTTTCTCGAATGTTCAGGAAGGAATTAACTTCCCTGATTAGACAAGAAGGGATTTAGTTTCTGACAACCATAGAACATGACAACTTTGCTCTCCCCTAATCAAGAGTGTATCTCGAGAGTCGTGTGAACAAAAGGCAATTTATTTTACTCAGTCAGTACGTGCATTCTTAGTCTCATCAGATTGTAGAGAAAAGGAAGAGACGGGCGTGTTCAATAAAAGATGTTATTTATTGATCAGTCTCTTTTCTCGTACAAGAGAAATGGATCGATATTATTGCAATACTTATGGTTAAGTAAAGAGCATACATTAAAAGCAGAAGTATAAAATAATACTGTAAAAACATTGATATGGTTTCTAAGCCATATGAAGGTTTAAAATGAATAAAATATATTACATACACGTATACATTTGACTAAACGTACTCAACTGGTGTTTCTAAATACGCCTACCCGTGTACCTGACCTAAGCCTAATACGTGGGCGGGAATAGAAAGTTACAGTTTAAGTTAAGTTTGTTTTTGCCAAGTGACTGACTAAAGAATTCTCTGCGAGGGGTTATTCAGTTCTGTACCTGGAATTAAGGATGAATGAGGGATGGTATCTCTCGTCTCTGGTCTCGATATTCCAGGTTGCCTGCGAGGGCTACCCGGAAGCGCCGGTGCTGGATTTCTCGGCAGGAGAAAGCAGCGCGTCTCGTTTTCAGCGCGTCAGGAAGGCGGGGCTGCGCCAGCGGGGTCTGCTCTGCTCTGGGCTTCGGCAAGTCTGGCTGCTCCGATCTCGTCACCACCGCGTGTGTTTGCATAGGGCAATATCGGTAATATTTATACCTTTAAGGTGCCGAGATTGACGTAAGGATGGACATAGATACGTCAATAAGGATGTCATACGACCAGGTCGTTAGCACATTCTTTTGCTGATGTTCTCGGTGAAATCAAAACAATGGCCGCAGGGTTTTTCCCAGGTTGTCATAGGTTTGATTTGTTATGAGAACTCCGTATGCCTTATCAGGGGCTGGAGGAATATCGCTTGTCTAATTAGATCGCAAGCGTTATGACCTAATCAGATAACACGTTCCTGTGCCATAGTGTGGCTTCGTCAGATAACGGTATCTGCATCATGGGGGTTTGCTGCCTCATGGGCTGACTGCTAGTTAACTTGTTAGTTTGTTTAACCAGAATAGGGTCAGGAATAGGGGGATCGATTCAGAACCTATAGGAATACATCACAACCTTCTCATTGGACCCAAACCAAGCGGCCACCAAGCTCAAGCAATGGATCACCCACAGTGCTGACGAATTAGCACCCCTGAAAAAACACCAGATCAAATCAGCCAGCAAAAAGGCCCCCTGGTTCAATGATGACCGTAAAAAATCCAAGAAGCTATGCCGCACCCTGGAGAAAACATGGAGAAAAAACCCAACCACCGACAACATGTCCACCCTCAAGGCAGCCACCCGCAAACACCACCAACTGATTCGATCTGCCAAGAAATCAGCATTTAAGGATCGTCTCGACAACAACACTCACAACAGCAAGGAACTTTTCAACATCGTCAAAGAATTCACCAACCCCACTGCAGCATCTAACGACATCACTCCCTCCCAAGACCTCTGCGATGCGTTATCCTCCTTCTTCTACAACAAAATCGCCGACATCCACAACAGCTTCGAGAATACTCCCGGCGTTCAACCCTCCCCACCCCCCTCAGATCCTACTCCGCCAACTAACAACCTCACCGCCTGGAACCCAATCACCACTGAAGACACCATCCGCCTAATGAACTCCATCCACTCTGGCTCGCCAACTGACCCCTGCCCCCACCACATCTTCAACAAAGCGGACTCCATCATCGCACCCCATCTCCGCGATGTCATCAACTGCTCGTTCAACTCTGCCACCTTCCCAGAAAGCTGGAAACATGCCGAACTCAGCGCCCTTCTGAAGAAACCCACAGCAGGCCCCTCTGAACTTAAAAATGACCGACCCATATCCCTCCTCCCATTCCCGGCCAAAGTCATCAAGAAAGCCGTCAACAACCAGCTCGCCGCCTTCCTTGAATCCAACAACTCCCTCGATCCATCTCAATCCGGGTTTCAAGCCAAACACAGCACCGAAACCGCCCTCATTGCAGCAACTGACGACATCCGAACACTACTGGACAACGGTGAAACAGTGGCCCTCATTCTACTCGACCTCTCCGCCGCTTTCGACACAGTCTGCCACAGCACCCTTATTCAACACCTCAGCAACATCGGAATACATGGAAAAGCCTTGGATTGGATCACCTCATTCCTCGCTGGGAGAACTCAAAGAGTCCGAGTTCCCCCATTCAACTCTGAGGCCACTGAAGTCATCTGTGGCGTACCACAAGGATCGTCACTCAGTCCCACCCTCTTCAACGTTTACATGAGCCCACTCGCCTCCATCGCGCGCCAACACAACCTTAACATCATCTCTTATGCCGACGACACCCAGCTAATCCTTTCCCTCACCAAAGACCCTAACAACGCCAAAACCAATCTTCACGAAGGCATGAAAGAAGTAGCCGAATGGATGAAACATAGCCGCCTAAAACTCAACTCAGACAAAACGGAGGTGCTCATCCTAGGATCTTCCCCCTCTGCCTGGGACGACTCTTGGTGGCCTTCCGCTCTGGGCACAGCACCCACACCCACAGACCATGCACGTAACCTTGGCTTCATCCTAGACTCCTCTCTCTCGATGTCCAGACAAGTCAACGCAGTCTCATCCTCCTGCTTCAACGTACTTCGCATTCTCAAAAAGATCTTCCGCTGGATCCCCCTCGAGACAAGAAAGACTGTCACCCACGCACTGGTCACGAGTCGACTGGATTATGGTAACACACTATATGCCGGAATCACAGCAAAATTACAGAAAAACTCCAACGCATCCAAAACGCATCAGCGAGACTCATATTAGACATCCCTCGCCAAGATCACATCACCGGACACCTAAAAGACCTCCACTGGCTTCCCGTCAACAAAAGAATTACATTCCGCCTTCTCACCCACGCACACAAGGCCCTCTACAATCTAGGACCCGAATGCCTCAACACTCGACTGTCCTTCTACAAACCCACCCGCCAACTTAGATCGTCCAATCAAGCCCTCGCAGCTGTCCCGCGCATCCAAAAATCCACCATGGTGGCAGATCCTTCTCCTTCCTTGCTGCCAAGACCTGGAACTCACTCCCCACTCACCTCTGCCTTACTGAAAACCACATCTCCTTCAGAAAAGAACTTAAAACCTGGCTATTCGACAAACAATGAACCCCTTACCCAAGCGCCTTGAGACCCTCTGGGTGAGCAGTGCGCTATACAAATACCCAAACTTGAACTTGAACACACACAACACACTACACACACTCCATTCCACACACATTCCACACACATTCCACACACCACATTCCACCCACATTCCACACACCAAATTCCATCCACATTCCACACACCACATTCCACACACAACATTCCACACACATTCCACACGCCACATTCCACACACATTCCAAACACATTCAACACACCACATTCCACACACATTCCACACACCACATTCCACACACATTCCACACACATTCCACACACAACATTCCACACACATTCCACACACCACATTCCACACACCACATTCCACACACATTCCACACACACACACACCACACAACACATTCCACACACCACATTCCACACACCACATTCCACACACACCACATTCCACACACGTTCCACACACAGTCCACACACCACATTCCACACACACCACATTCCACACACATTCCACACACACCACATTCCACACACACCACATTCCACACACATTTCACACACCACATTCCACACACCACATTCCACACACATTCCACACACATTCCACACACCACATTCCACACACATTCCACATTCCACACACATTCCACACATATTCCACACACATTCCACACACATTCCACACATCACATTCCTCACACCATATTCCTCACACATTCCACACACACCACATTCCACACACATTCCACACACATTCCACACACCACATTCCTCACACATTCCACACACATTCCACACATCACACACCACACACACCACATTCCACACACCACACACCACACACACCACATTCCACACACACCACATTTCACACACACCACATTCCACACACCACATCCCGCACACCACATTCCACCCACATTCCACACACCACATTCCACACACCACATTCCACACACCACACTCCACATTCCACAACATTCCACACACAACATTCCACACACATTCCACACACATTCCACACACATTCCACACACATTCCACACACACCACATTCCACACACCACATTCAAACACATTCCACACACCACATTCCACACACCACATTCCACACACACCACATTCCACACACATTCCACACACATTCCACACACACCACATTCCACACACATTCCACACACATTCCACACACACCACATTCCACACACATTCCACACACCACATTTAAACACATTCCACACACCACATTCCACACACATTCTACACACATTCCACACACACATTCCACACACACATTCCACACACCACACTCCACATTCCACACACATTCCACACACCACATTCCACACACATTCCACACACACATTCCACATTCCACACACATTCCACACACATTCCACACACATTCCACACACCACATTCCTCACACATTCCTCACACGTTCCACACACCACACACACCACATTCCACACACACCACATTCCACACACACCACATTCCACACACCACATTCCACCCACATTCCACACACCACATTCCACATTCCACACACATTCCACACACCACATTCCACACACCACATTCCACACACACCACATTCCACACACCACATTCCACACACACCACATTATACACACCACATTCCACACACCACAATCCACCCACATTCCACACACCACATTCCACACACATTCCACACACCACATTCCACACACAAGAGTGTTTCTCGAGAGTCGTGTGAACAAAAGGCAATTTATTTTACTCAGTCAGTACGTGCATTCTTAGTCTCATCAGATTGTAGAGAAAAGGAAGAGACGGGCGTGTTCAATAAAAGATGTTATTTATTGATCAGTCTCTTTTCTCGTACAAGAGAAATGGATCGATATTATTGCAATACTTATGGTTAAGTAAAGAGCATACATTAAAAGCAGAAGTATAAAATAATACTGTAAAAACATTGATATGGTTTCTAAGCCATATGAAGGTTTAAAATGAATAAAATATATTACATACACGTATACATTTGACTAAACGTACTCAACTGGTGTTTCTAAATACGCCTACCCGTGTACCTGACCTAAGCCTAATACGTGGGCGGGAATAGAAAGTTACAGTTTAAGTTAAGTTTGTTTTTGCCAAGTGACTGACTAAAGAATTCTCTGCGAGGGGTTATTCAGTTCTGTACCTGGAATTAAGGATGAATGAGGGATGGTATCTTTCGTCTCTGGTCTCGATATTCCAGGTTGCCTGCGAGGGCTACCCGGAAGCGCCGGTGCTGGATTTCTCGGCAGGAGAAAGCAGCGCGTCTCGTTTTCAGCGCGTCAGGAAGGCGGGGCTGCGCCAGCGGGGTCTGCTCTGCTCTGGGCTTCGGCAAGTCTGGCTGCTCCGATCTCATCACCACCGCGTGTGTTTGCATAGGGCAATATCGGTAATATTTATACCTTTAAGGTGCCGAGATTGACGTAAGGATGGACATAGATACGTCAATAAGGATGTCATACGACCAGGTCGTTAGCACATTCTTTTGCTGATGTTCTCGGTGAAATCAAAACAATGGCCGCAGGGTTTTTCCCAGGTTGTCATAGGTTTGATTTGTTATGAGAACTCCGTATGCCTTATCAGGGGCTGGAGGAATATCGCTTGTCTAATTAGATCGCAAGCGTTATGACCTAATCAGATAACACGTTCCTGTGCCATAGTGTGGCTTCGTCAGATAACGGTATCTGCATCATGGGGGTTTGCTGCCTCATGGGCTGACTGCTAGTTAACTTGTTAGTTTGTTTAACCAGAATAGGGTCAGGAATAGGGGGATCGATTCAGAACCTATAGGAATACATCACAACCTTCTCATTGGACCCAAACCAAGCGGCCACCAAGCTCAAGCAATGGATCACCCACAGTGCTGACGAATTAGCACCCCTGAAAAAACACCAGATCAAATCAGCCAGCAAAAAGGCCCCCTGGTTCAATGATGACCGTAAAAAATCCAAGAAGCTATGCCGCACCCTGGAGAAAACATGGAGAAAAAACCCAACCACCGACAACATGTCCACCCTCAAGGCAGCCACCCGCAAACACCACCAACTGATTCGATCTGCCAAGAAATCAGCATTTAAGGATCGTCTCGACAACAACACTCACAACAGCAAGGAACTTTTCAACATCGTCAAAGAATTCACCAACCCCACTGCAGCATCTAACGACATCACTCCCTCCCAAGACCTCTGCGATGCGTTATCCTCCTTCTTCTACAACAAAATCGCCGACATCCACAACAGCTTCGAGAATACTCCCGGCGTTCAACCCTCCCCACCCCCCTCAGATCCTACTCCGCCAACTAACAACCTCACCGCCTGGAACCCAATCACCACTGAAGACACCATCCGCCTAATGAACTCCATCCACTCTGGCTCGCCAACTGACCCCTGCCCCCACCACATCTTCAACAAAGCGGACTCCATCATCGCACCCCATCTCCGCGATGTCATCAACTGCTCGTTCAACTCTGCCACCTTCCCAGAAAGCACATTCCACACACCACATTCCACACACCACATTCCACCCACATTCCACACACTACATTCCACCCACATTCCACACACCACATTCCACACACAACATTCCACACACAATCCACACACCACATTCCACACACATTCCACACACATTCCACACACACATTCCACACTGCACACACCACATTCCACACAATTTCCACATTCCACACACATTCCACACACATTCCACACACCACATTACACACACCACATTCCACACACCACAATCCACACACCACACACATTCCACACACCACATTCCACACACCACATTCCACACACCACATTCCACCCACATTCCACACACTACATTCCACCCACATTCCACACACCACATTCCACACACAACATTCCACACACAATCCACACGCCACATTCCACACACATTCCAAACACATTCAACACACCACATTCCACACACATTCCACACACATTCCACACACAAAATTCCACACACATTCCACACACCACATTCCACACACATTCCACACACACACACACACACACACACCACATTCCACACACACACACACACACACCACACACCACATTCCACACACCACATTCCACACACACCACATTCCACACACATTCCACACACCACATTCCACACACATTCCACATTCCACACACATTCCACACACATTCCACACACATTCCACACACATTCCACACACAGTCCACACACCACATTCCACACACACCACATTCCACACACATTCCACACACATTCCACACACACCACATTCCACACACATTCCACACACCACATTCCACACACCACATTCCACACACATTCCACACACCACATTCCACACACATTCCACATTCCACACACATTCCACACACATTCCACAAATCACATTCCTCACACCACATTCCACACACACCACATTCCACACACATTCCACACACATTCCACACACATTCCACACACACCACATTCCATACACACCACATTCCACACACATTCCACACACCACATTCCACACACATTCCACACACATTCCACACACCACATTCCACACACATTCCACACACCACATTCCACCCACATTCAACACACCACATTCCACACACATTACACACATCACATTCCACACACATTCCGCACACATTCCACACACCACATTCCACACACATTCCACACACATTCCACACCACATTACACACACATTCCACACACATTCCACACACATTCCACACACCACATTCCACACACATTCCACACACCACATTCCACACACCAAATTCCACACACATTCCACACACACACCACATTCCACACACACACACACACCACACCACATTCAACACACAACATTCCACACACCACATTCCACACACACCACGTTCCACACACCACATTCCACACACATTCCACACACCACATTGCACACACCACATTCCAGACACACCACATTCCACACACATTCCACACACATTCCACACACATTCCACACACACCACATTCCACACACATTCCACACACCACATTCCACACACCACATTCCACACAAAATCCACACACCACATTCCACACACCACATTCCACACACATTCCACACACATTCCACACACCACATTCATCACAACATTCCACACATCAAATTCCACACACATTCCACACACACACCACATTCCACACACACACACACACCACACCACATTCAACACACAACATTCCACACACCACATTCCACACACACCACGTTCCACACACCACATTCCACACACATTCCGCACACATTCCACACACCACATTCCACACACATTCAACACACCACATTCCACACACATTCCACACACATTCCACACACATTCCACACCACATTCCACACACATTCCACACACATTCCACACACATTCCACACACCACATTCCACACACATTCATCACAACATTCCACACACCAAATTCCACACACATTCCACACACACACCACATTCCACACACACACACACACCACACCACATTCAACACACAACATTCCACACACCACATTCCACACACACCACGTTCCACACACCACATTCCACACACATTCCACACACATTCCACACACCACATTGCACACACCACATTCCACACACACCACATTCCACACACATTCCACACACATTCCACACACATTCCACACACCACATTCCACATACCACATTTCACACACATTCCACACACCACATTCCACACACCACATTCCACACACATTCCACGCACCACATTCCACACGCAACATTCCACACACATTCCGCACACCACATTCCACACTTATTCCAAACACATTCATCACACCACATTCCACACACATTCCACACACCACATTTCACCCACATTCCACACACCACATTCCACACACATTCCAAACACATTCCAAACACATTCATCACACCACATTCCACACACATTCCACACACCACATTCCACACACAACATTCCACACACATTCCACACACCACATCCCACACACACCACATTCCACACACATTCCACACACATTCCACACACACCACATTCCACACACGCCACATTCCACACACAATCCACACACCACATTCCACACACCACATTCCACACACCACATTCCACACACCACATTCCACACACCACATTCCACACACATTCCACACACCACATTCCACACACATTCCACATTCCACAAACATTCCACACACATTCCACACACATTCCACACACCACATTCCTCACACATTCCACACACCACATTCCACACACCACATTCCACACACCACATTCCACACACATTCCACACACATTCCACCCACCACATTCCCCACATAACATTCCACACACCTTCCACACACCACATTCCACACACATTCCAAACACATTCAACACACCACATTCCACACACATTCCACACACCACATTCCACACACATTCCACACACATTCCACACACCACATTCCACCCACATTCAACACACCACATTCCACACACCACATTCCACACACATTCCGCACACATTCCACACACCACATTCCACACACAGTCCACACACATTCCACACCATATTCCACACACATTCTACACACATTCCACACACCACATTCCACACACATTCCACACACCACATTCCACACACACACACCACATTCCACACACATTCCACACACACACACCACACACCACATTCCACACACCACATTCCACACACCACATTCCACACACACCACATTCCACACACACCACATTCCACACACATTCCACACACATTCCACACACCACATTCCACACACCACATTCCACACACACCACATTCCACACACATTCCACACACATTCTACACACACCACATTCCACACACATTCCACACACCACATTCCACACACCACATTCCACACACCACATTCCACACACATTCCACACACCACATTCCACACACACACCACACACACACACCACACACACCACATTCCACACACACCACATTCCACACACCACATTCCGCACACCACATTCCATCCACATTCCACACACCACATTCCACACACCACACACAACATTCCACATTCCACACACATTCCACACACCACATTCCACACACATTCCACACACAACATTCCACACACATTCCACACACATTCCACACACATTCCACACACCACATTCCACACATCATATTCCACACACCACATTCCACACACAACACACCACACACACTACATTCCACACACCACATTCCACACACATTCCACACACCACATTCCACACACACCACATTCCACACACATTCCACACACATTCCACACACACACCACATTCCAAACACCACATTCCACACACATTCCACACACATTCCACACACATTCCACACACACATTCCACACTGCACACACCACATTCCACACAATTTCCACATTCCACACACATTCCACACACATTCCACACACCACATTACACACACCACATTCCACACACCACAATCCACACACCACACACATTCCACACACCACATTCCACACACCACATTCCACACACCACATTCCACCCACATTCCACACACTACATTCCACCCACATTCCACACACCACATTCCACACATAACATTCCACACACAATCCACACGCCACATTCCACACACATTCCAAACACATTCAACACACCACATTCCACACACATTCCACACACATTCCACACACAAAATTCCACACACATTCCACACACCACATTCCACACACATTCCACACACACACACCACATTCCACACACACACACCACACAACACATTCCACACACCACATTCCACACGCCACATTCCACACACACCACATTCCACACACATTCCACACACCACATTCCACACACATTCCACATTCCACACACATTCCACACACATTCCACACACATTCCACACACAGTCCACACACCACATTCCACACACACCACATTCCACACACATTCCACACACATTCCACACACATTCCACACACACCACATTCCACACACATTCCACACACCACATTCCATACACCACATTCCACACACATTCCACACACCACATTCCACACACATTCCACATTCCACACACATTCCACACAGATTCCACACACATTCCACACATCACATTCCTCACACCACATTCCACACACACCACATTCCACACACATTCCACACACATTCCACACACATTCCACACACACCACATTCCATACACACCACATTCCACACACCACATTCCACACACACCACATTCCACACACATTCCACACACCACATTCCTCAGACATTCCACACATCACACACCACACACACCACATTCCACACACCACACACCACACACACCACATTCCACACACACCCCACACACACCACATTCCACACACACCACATTCCACACACACCACATTCCACACACCACATTCCACACACCACATTCCACATTCAACACACATTCCACACACCACATTCCAGACACATTCCACACACAACATTCCACACACAACATTCCACACACATTCCACACACATTCCACACACATTCCACACACACCACATTCCACACACCACATTCAAACACATTCCACACACCACATTCCACACACCACATTCCACACACACCACATTCCACACACATTTCACACACATTCCACACACACAACATTCCACACACATTCCACACACATTCCACACACCACATTCCACACACCACATTCCACACACATTCCAAACACATTCAACACACCACATTCCACACACATTCCACACACCACATTCCACCCACATTCCACACACCACATTCCACACACATTCCACACACCACATTCCACACACATTCCACACACATTCCACACCACATTCCACACACATTCCACACACATTCCACACCACATTCCACACACATTCTACACACATTCCACACACCACATTACACACACCACATTCCACACACCACAATCCACACACCACACACATTCCACACACCACATTCCACACACCACATTCCACACACCACATTCCACCCACATTCCACACACTACATTCCACCCACATTCCACACACCACATTCCACACACAACATTCCACACACAATCCACACACCACATTCCACACACATTCCACACACATTCCACACACACATTCCACACTGCACACACCACATTCCACACAATTTCCACATTCCACACACATTCCACACACATTCCACACACCACATTACACACACCACATTCCACACACCACAATCCACACACCACACACATTCCACACACCACATTCCACACACCACATTCCACACACCACATTCCACCCACATTCCACACACTACATTCCACCCACATTCCACACACCACATTCCACACACAACATTCCACACACAATCCACACGCCACATTCCACACACATTCCAAACACATTCAACACACCACATTCCACACACATTCCACACACATTCCACACACAAAATTCCACACACATTCCACACACCACATTCCACACACATTCCACACACACACACACACCACATTCCACACACACACACACACCACACACCACATTCCACACACCACATTCCACACACACCACATTCCACACACACCACATTCCACACACATTCCACACACCACATTCCACACACATTCCACATTCCACACACATTCCACACACATTCCACACACATTCCACACACATTCCACACACATTCCACACACAGTCCACACACCACATTCCACACACACCACATTCCACACACATTCCACACACATTCCACACACACCACATTCCACACACATTCCACACACCACATTCCACACACCACATTCCACACACATTCCACACACCACATTCCACACACATTCCACATTCCACACACATTCCACACACATTCCACAAATCACATTCCTCACACCACATTCCACACACATTCCACACACATTCCACACACATTCCACACACACCACATTCCATACACACCACATTCCACACACATTCCACACACCACATTCCACACACATTCCACACACATTCCACACACCACATTCCACACACATTCCACACACCACATTCCACCCACATTCAACACACCACATTCCACACACATTACACACATCACATTCCACACACATTCCGCACACATTCCACACACCACATTCCACACACATTCAACACACCACATTCCACACACATTCCACACACATTCCACACACATTCCACACCACATTACACACACATTCCACACACATTCCACACACATTCCACACACCACATTCCACACACATTCCACACACCACATTCCACACACCAAATTCCACACACATTCCACACACACACCACATTCCACACACACACACACACACCACACCACATTCAACACACAACATTCCACACACCACATTCCACACACACCACGTTCCACACACCACATTCCACACACATTCCACACACATTCCACACACCACATTGCACACACCACATTCCAGACACACCACATTCCACACACATTCCACACACATTCCACACACATTCCACACACACCACATCATTCCACACACATTCCACACACCACATTCCTCACACCACATTCCACACACATTCATCACAACATTCCACACATCAAATTCCACACACATTCCACACACACACCACATTCCACACACACACACACACACACCACATTCAACACACAACATTCCACACACCACATTCCACACACACCACGTTCCACACACCACATTCCACACACATTCCGCACACATTCCACACACCACATTCCACACACATTCAACACACCACATTCACACACACATTCCACACACATTCCACACACATTCCACACCACATTCCACACACATTCCACACACATTCCACACACCACATTCCACACACATTCATCACAACATTCCACACACCAAATTCCACACACATTCCACACACACACCACATTCCACACACACACACACCACACCACATTCAACACACAACATTCCACACACCACATTCCACACACACCACGTTCCACACACCACATTCCACACACATTCCACACACATTCCACACACCACATTGCACACACCACATTCCACACACACCACATTCCACACACATTCCACACACATTCCACACACACCACATTCCACACACATTCCACACACCACATTCCACATACCACATTTCACACACATTCCACACACCACATTCCACACACCACATTCCACACACATTCCACGCACCACATTCCACACGCAACATGCCACACACATTCCGCACACCACATTCCACACTTATTCCAAACTTATTCATCAAACCACATTCATCACACAACCACTCTATTCCACACACATTCCACACAACCACACACATTTCACACACATTCCACAAACACCTTCCCCACACATTCCAAACACATTCATCACACATTCATCACACCCACATTCCACACACATTCCACACACCACATTCCACACACAACATTCCACACACATTCCACACACCACATCCCACACACACCACATTCCACACACATTCCACACACATTCCACACACACCACATTCCACACACGCCACATTCCACACACAATCCACACACCACATTCCACACACCACATTCCACACACCACATTCCACACACCACATTCCACACACATTCCACACACCACATTCCACACACATTCCACATTCCACAAACATTCCACACACATTCCACACACATTCCACACACCACATTCCTCACACATTCCACACACCACATTCCACACACCACATTTCACACACCACATTCCACACACATTCCACACACATTCCACACACCACATTCCCACATAACATTCCACACACCTTCCACACACCACATTCCACACACATTCCAAACACATTCAACACACCACATTCCACACACATTCCACACACCACATTCCACACACATTCCACACACATTCCACACACCACATTCCACCCACATTCAACACACCACATTCCACACACCACATTCCACACACATTCCGCACACATTCCACACACCACATTCCACACACAGTCCACACACATTCCACACCATATTCCACACACATTCTACACACATTCCACACACCACATTCCACACACATTCCACACACCACATTCCACACACACACCACATTCCACACACATTCCACACACACACACACCACACCACATTCCACACACCACATTCCACACACCACATTCCACACACACCACATTCCACACACACCACATTCCACACACATTCCACACACATTCCACACACCACATTCCACACACCACATTCCACACACACCACATTCCACACACATTCCACACACATTCCACACACACCACATTCCACACACATTCCACACACCACATTCCACACACATTCCACACACCACATTCCACACACCACATTCCACACACCACATTCCACACACATTCCACACACCACATTCCACACACACACCACACACACACACCACACACACCACATTCCACACACACCACATTCCACACACCACATTCCGCAGACCACATTCCATCCACATTCCACACACCACATTCCACACACCACACACAACATTCCACATTCCACACACATTCCACACACCACATTCCACACACATTCCACACACAACATTCCACACACATTCCACACACATTCCACACACATTCCACACACCACATTCCACACATCACATTCCACACACCACATTCCACACACAACACACCACACACACTACATTCCACACACCACATTCCACACACATTCCACACACCACATTCCACACACACCACATTCCACACACATTCCACACACATTCCACACACACACCACATTCCAAACACCACATTCCACACACATTCCACACACCACATTCCACACACATTCCACACACATTCCACACACATTCCACACACACATTCCACACTGCACACACCACATTCCACACAATTTCCACATTCCACACACATTCCACACACATTCCACACACCACATTCCACACACCACATTCCACACACCACAATCCACACACCACACACATTCCACACACCACATTCCACACACCACATTCCACACACCACATTCCACCCACATTCCACACACTACATTCCACCCACATTCCACACACCACATTCCACACATAACATTCCACACACAATCCACACGCCACATTCCACACACATTCCAAACACATTCAACACACCACATTCCACACACATTCCACACACATTCCACACACAAAATTCCACACACATTCCACACACCACATTCCACACACATTCCACACACACACACCACATTCCACACACACACACACACACACCACACAACACATTCCACACACCACATTCCACACGCCACATTCCACACACACCACATTCCACACACATTCCACACACCACATTCCACACACATTCCACATTCCACACACATTCCACACACATTCCACACACAGTCCACACACCACATTCCACACACACCACATTCCACACACATTCCACACACATTCCACACACACCACATTCCACACACATTCCACACACCACATTCCATACACCACATTCCACACACATTCCACACACCACATTCCACACACATTCCACATTCCACACACATTCCACACACATTCCACACACATTCCACACATCACATTCCTCACACTACATTCCACACACACCACATTCCACACACATTCCACACACATTCCACACACATTCCACACACACCACATTCCATACACACCACATTCCACACACCACATTCCCACACACCACATTCCACACACATTCCACACACCACATTCCTCAGACATTCCACACATCACACACCACACACACCACATTCCACACACCACACACCACACACACCACATTCCACACACACCCCACACACACCACATTCCACACACACCACATTCCACACACACCACATTCCACACACCACATTCCACACACCACATTCCACATTCAACACACATTCCACACACCACATTCCAGACACATTCCACACACAACATTCCACACACATTCCACACACATTCCACACACATGCCACACACACCACATTCCACACACCACATTCAAACACATTCCACACACCACATTCCACACACCACATTCCACACACACCACATTCCACACACATTCCACACACATTCCACACACACCACATTCCACACACATTCCACACACATTCCACACACACCACATTCCACACACATTCCACACACCACATTCAAACACATTCCACACACCACATTCCACACACATTCTACACACATTCCACACACACATTCCACACACACATTCCACACACCACATTCCACACACATTCCACATTCCACACACATTCCACACACATTCCACACACATTCCACACACCACATTCCTCACACATTCCTCACACGTTCCACACACCACACACACCACATTCCACACACACCACATTCCACACACACCAAATTCCACACACCACATTCCACCCACATTCCACACACCACATTCCCACATTCCACACACATTCCACACACCACATTCCACACACCACATTCCACACACACCACATTCCACACACCACATTCCACACACACCACATTATACACACCACATTCCACACACCACAATCCACCCACATTCCACACACCACATTCCACACACATTCCACACACCACATTCCACACACATTCCACACACCACATTTCACACACCACATTCCACACACATTCCACACACCACATTCCACACACATTCCACACCACATTCCGCACACCACATTCCACACATTCCACACACATTCCACATTCCACATACACACACTCCACATTCCACACACACACCACATTCCACACACCACATTCCACACACCACATTCCACACACATTCCACACACATTCCACACACACATTCCACACACACATTCCACACACCACATTCCACACACATTCCACATTCCACACACATTCCACACACATTACACACACATTCCACACACAACACAACACACACACTACATTCCACACACCACATTCCACACAACATTCCACACACCACATTCCACACACCACATTCCACACACCACATTCCACACACATTCCACACACATTCCACACACCACATTCCACACACCACATTCCACATTCCACACACCACATTCCACACACCACATTCCACACACCACACTCCACACACATTCCACACACCACATTCCCCACACCACATTCCACACACATTCAACACACCACATTCCACACACATTCCACACACATTCCACACACTTTCCACATTTTACACACATTCCACATTCCACACACATTACACACACACACACCACACACACCTCATTCCACACACCACATTCCACACACACCACATTCCACACACATTCCACACACCACATTCCACACACATTCCACACACCACATTCCACACACATCACATTCCACACACATTCCACACACATTCCACACACACCACATTCCACATACCACATTCCACACACATTCCACACACCATATTCCACACACATTCCACACACATTCCACACACCACATTGCACACACCACATTCCACAGACATTCCACATTCCACACACATTCCATACACATTCCACACACCACATTCCTCACACATTCCTCACACATTCCACACACCACACACCACATTCCACACACACACACCACACACACCACATTACACACACCACATTCCACACACCACATTCCACCCACATTCCACACACCACATTCCACATTCCACACACATTCCACATTCCACATTCCACACACAACATTCCACACACCACATTCCACACACACCACATTACACACACCACATTACACACACCACATTACACACACCACAATCCACACACATTCCACACACCACATTCCACATACATTCCACACACCACACACATTCCACACGGTGACCGTCCTGTGCCTCACAGAAGCCGTCGCTCCAGACGCTGCTCCCCGGTCTGCCTGGCTCATTTGGTATCGTAGCGCCAGTCTGCTGCTTGCTGCCTCGTTGCCACTGTCTAATTTAACAGCGCATCTCAGTCGCAGTGCGAGATTGCACATCCACCACTAAAATTATTTAATTTATTGACCATTTCGAATCGTAGCGCAGGATTGGCTCAGTGCTTAGTTAAGAATTAATTGACTGCTCGTGTTTTTTGCATCAGGAGCGCTGGACTGCCCAAGTGCGATTAATTTAGATTCTTTCATTACTGTGCCGCGCTGCCTGCGATATTGATTAGAACCCTGCTTCGCTCTTGGCGTGCTGCCATTTTGTTTGTTCTCATCTCTGTTGTTGTTGTGCCCCCCGGACCGGATATCCACCCCGCTCCCCGCCTCCCAGCTGACCCTCCCTCCCACTGATACTACAAGCCCCGCTCTAGCTGCGTAGCGCTGTGACCGTCCTGTGCCTCACAGAAGCGGTCGCTCCAGACGCTGCTCCCCGGTCTGCCTGGCTCATTTGGTATCGTAGCGCCAGTCTGCTGCTTGCTGCCTCGTTGCCACTGTCTAATTTAACAGCGCATCTCAGTCGCAGTGCGAGATTGCACATCCACCACTAAAATTATTTAATTTATTGACCATTTCGAATCGTTGCGCAGGATTGGCTCAGTGCTTAGTTAAAAATTAATTGACTGCTCGTGTTTTTTGCATCAGGAGCGCTGGACTGCCCAAGTGCGATTAATTTAGATTCTTTCATTACTGTGCCGCGCTGCCTGCGATATTGATTAGAACCCTGCTTTCGCTCTTGGCTCTTGGCGTGCTGCCATTTTGTTTGTTCTCATCTCTGTTGTTGTTGTGCCCCCCGGACCAGATATCCACCCCGCACCCCGCCTCCCAGCTGACCCTCCCTCCCACTGATACTACAAGCCCTGCTCTAGCTGCGTAGCGCTGTGACCGTCCTGTGCCTCACAGAAGCGGTCGCTCCAGACGCTGCTCCCTGGTCTGCCTGGCTCATTTGGTATCGTAGCGCCAGTCTGCTGCTTGCTGCCTCGTTGCCACTGTCTAATTTAACAGCGCATCTCAGTTGCAGTGCGAGATTGCACATCCACCACTAAAATTATTTAATTTATTGACCATTTCGAATCGTAGCGCAGGATTGGCTCAGTGCTTAGTTAAGAATTAATTGACTGCTCGTGTTTTTTGCATCAGGAGCGCTGGACTGCCCAAGTGCGATTAATTTAGATTCTTTCATTACTGTGCCGCGCTGCCTGCGATATTGATTAGAACCCTGCTTCGCTCTTGGCTCTTGGCGTGCTACCATTTTGTTTGTTCTCATCTCTGTTGTTGTTGTGCCCCCCGGACCGGATATCCACCCCGCTCCCCGCCTCCCAGCTGACCCTCCCTCCCACTGATACTACAAGCCCCGCTCTAGCTGCGTAGCGCTGTGACCGTCCTGTGCATCACAGAAGCGGTCGCTCCAGACGCTGCTCCCCGGTCTGCCTGGCTCATTTGGTATCGTAGCGCCAGTCTGCTGCTTGCTGCCTCGTTGCCACTGTCTAATTTAACAGCGCATCTCAGTCGCAGTGCGAGATTGCACATCCACCACTAAAATTATTTAATTTATTGACCATTTTGAATCGTAGCGCAGGATTGGCTCAGTGCTTAGTTAAGAATTAATTGACTGCTCGTGTTTTTTGCATCAGGAGCGCTGGACTGCCCAAGTGCGATTAATTTAGATTCTTTCATTACTGTGCCGCGCTGCCTGCGATATTGATTAGAACCCTGCTTCGCTCTTGGCTCTTGGCGTGCTGCCATTTTGTTTGTTCTCATCTCTGTTGTTGTTGTGCCCCCCGGACCGGATATCCACCCCGCTCCCCGCCTCCCAGCTGACCCTCCCTCACCCCTCCCCTCCACTATCCACTTATGACAGATGTTCTTACGCGCAGCGTTCACGCGCAGCGATCGCGCCCCAGTCATGCCGAAGGTGCACCAAAGGTAAGCCCGTCTGCGCCCGTCCACGCCTGGCCCGCGCCCAGCGCCAGACCCCCTGGTCCCCGCCATTCCCTGCCCACTAGAGTCACATATGATGCCGCAACTCTCCTCGCCCTCAACCCCGGACGCGCACCACAATGCTGTGAAGCCACCCCAGGACGTATCCACGGCCCATTCGCCTGCCTCTCCTGCAAGTTCAACTGCTAAAGGACCCTCATCAAATTCACTTCTCCACACACAGCTCCGACTCTAACCGCCTGAAGTGCATCCTGCTCAACACCCGCTCAGTCCACAGACACGCAACGGAACTCTGGGACCTACTCGACACTGCGTCACCGGACATCGCCTTCCTTACAGAAACATGGATGAACACATCATCAGCACCCGACATCGCCATAGCCATACCGGACGCTTACAAGATTACCCGTAAAGACCGCACCAATCAAACAGGAGGAGGCATCACCATCATCCATAAGAACACCATCAAAATCACAACCAGCTCCGATGATAATCTTGCAAACGCCGAACATCTCCACTTTCAGATCCACACCGACCCTAGGACCACACTTAGAGGCACCCTCATCTACAGGCCTCCAGGTACCCGCAGTCAATTCAGCGATGACATCACCGACTTTGTCAGCCCACATGCCCTCGCCTCCGAGAACTACATTCTTTTAGGAGACTTCAACTACCACCTTGAAAACAAACACAACAGCAACACCACCACCCTTCTGGACAACCTGGCCAATCTCGGACTCAAACAACTTGTTGACACCCCCACCCATGTAGCCGGACACACGCTCGACCCTATCTTCACCTCCTGCAAGCACATCTCCTTCGATCGCACCACAGCTCTCCATTGGACGGACCACAGCTGTGTTCACTTCAGCTACAAAACCACCCTGACCCACAACCGCCCACAACCTATTCCTCGGAGAAACTGGAACAAAATCACCTCCGACCAACTCCTCACATCACTCAACCAAAACCCTCCCACCTTCTCATTGGACCCAAACCAAGCGGCCACCAAGCTCAAGCAATGGATCACCCACAGTGCTGACGAATTAGCACCCCTGAAAAAACACCAGATCAAATCAGCCAGCAAAAAGGCCCCCTGGTTCAATGATGACCTTAAAAAATCCAAGAAGCTATGCCGCACCCTGGAGAAAACATGGAGAAAAAACCCAACCACCGACAACATGTCCACCCTCAAGGCAGCCACCCGCAAACACCACCAACTGATTCGATCTGCCAAGAAATCAGCATTCAAGGATCGTCTCGACAACAACACTCACAACAGCAAGGAACTTTTCAACATCGTCAAAGAATTCACCAACCCCACTGCAGCATCTAACGACATCACTCCCTCCCAAGACCTCTGCGATGCGTTATCCTCCTTCTTCTACAACAAAATCGCCGACATCCACAACAGCTTCGAGAATACTCCCGGCGTTCAACCCTCCCCACCCCCCTCAGATCCTACTCCGCCAACTAACAACCTCACCGCCTGGAACCCAATCACCACTGAAGACACCATCCGCCTAATGAACTCCATCCACTCTGGCTCGCCAACTGACCCCTGCCCCCACCACATCTTCAACAAAGCGGACTCCATCATCGCACCCCATCTCCGCGATGTCATCAACTGCTCGTTCAACTCTGCCACCTTCCCAGAAAGCTGGAAACACGCCGAACTCAGCGCCCTTCTGAAGAAACCCACAGCAGGCCCCTCTGAACTTAAAAATTACCGACCCATATCCCTCCTCCCATTCCCGGCCAAAGTCATCGAGAAAGCCGTCAACAACCAGCTCGCCGCCTTCCTTGAATCCAACAACTCCCTCGATCCATCTCAATCAGGGTTTCGAGCCAAACACAGCACCGAAACCGCCCTCATTGCAGCAACTGACGACATCCAAACACTACTGGACAACGGTGAAACAGTGGCCCTCATTCTACTCGACCTCTCCGCCGCTTTCGACACAGTCTGCCACAGCACCCTTATTCAACGCCTCAGCAACATCGGAATACATGGAAAAGCCTTGGATTGGATCACCTCATTCCTCGCTGGGAGAACTCAAAGAGTCCGAGTTCCCCCATTCAACTCTGAGGCCACTGAAGTCATCTGTGGCGTACCACAAGGATCGTCACTCAGTCCCACCCTCTTCAACGTTTACATGAGCCCACTCGCCTCCATCGCGCACCAACACAACCTTAACATCATCTCTTACGCCGACGAGACCCAGCTAATCCTTTCCCTCACCAAAGACCCTAACACCGCCAAAACCAATCTTCACGAAGGCATGAAAGAAGTAGCCGAATGGATGAAACATAGCCGCCTAAAACTCAACTCAGACAAAACGGAGGTGCTCATCCTAGGATCTTCCCCCTCTGCCTGGGACGACTCTTGGTGGCCTTCCGCTCTGGGCACAGCACCCACACCCACAGACCATGCACGTAACCTTGGCTTCATCCTAGACTCCTCTCTCTCGATGTCCAGACAAGTCAACGCAGTCTCATCCTCCTGCTTCAACGTACTTCGCATTCTCAAAAAGATCTTTCGCTGGATCCCCCTCGAGACAAGAAAGACTGTCACCCACGCACTGGTCACGAGTCGACTGGATTATGGTAACACACTATATGCTGGAATCACAGCAAAATTACAGAAAAAACTCCAACGCATCCAAAACGCATCAGCGAGACTCGTATTAGACATCCCTCGCCAAGATCACATCACCGGACACCTAAAAGACCTCCACTGGCTTCCCGTCAACAAAAGAATTACATTCCGCCTTCTCACCCACGCACACAAGGCCCTCTACAATCTAGGACCCGAATGCCTCAACACTCGACTGTCCTTCTACAAACCCACCCGCCAACTTATATCGTCCAATCAAGCCCTCACAGCTGTCCCGCGCATCCGAAAATCCACCATGGTGGCAGATCCTTCTCCTTCCTTGCTGCCAAGACCTGGAACTCACTCCCCACTCACCTCCGCCTTACTCAAAACCACATCTCCTTCAGAAAAGAACTTAAAACCTGGCTATTCAACAAATAATGAACCCCTTACCCAAGCGCCTTGAGACCCTCTGGGTGAGCAGTGCGCTATACAAATACCCGAACTTGAACTTGAACACACACAACACAGTACACACACTCCATTCCACACACATTCCACACACATTCCACACACCACATTCCACCCACATTCCACACACCACATTCCACACACCACATTCCACACACAACATTCCACACACATTCCACACACATTCCACACACCACATTCCACCCACATTCCACACACCACATTCCACCCACATTCCACACTCCACATTCCACACACAACATTCCACACACATTCCACACGCCACATTCCACACACATTCCAAACACATTCAACACACCACATTCCACACACATTCCACACACATTCCACACACAACATTCCACACACATTCCACACACCACATTCCACACACCACATTCCACACACATTCCACACACACACCACATTCCACACACACACACACCACACAACACATTCCACACACCACATTCCACACACCACATTCCACACACACCACATTCTACACACATTCCACACACAGTCCACACACCACATTCCACACACACCACATTCCACACACATTCCACACACATTCCACACACACCACATTCCACACACACCACATTCCACACACATTTCACACACCACATTCCACACACCACATTCCACACACATTCCACACACATTCCACACACCACATTCCACACACATTCCACATTCCACACACATTCCACACACATTCCACACACATTCCACACATCACATTCCTCACACCATATTCCTCACACATTCCATACACACCACATTCCACACACACTCCACACACCACATTCCTCACACATTCCACACATCACACACCACACACACCACATTCCACACACCACACACCACACACACCACATTCCACACACACCACATTTCACACACACCACATTCCACATACCACATCCCGCACACCACATTCCACCCACATTCCACACACCACATTCCACACACCACATTCCACACACCACACTCCACATTTCACACACATTCCACACACCACATTCCACACACATTCCACACACAACATTCCACACACATTCCACACACATTCCACACACATTCCACACACCACATTCCACACACATTCCACATTCCACACACATTCCACACACATTCCACACACATTCCACACATCACATTCCTCACACCATATTCCTCACACATTCCACACACCACATTCCACACACCACATTCCACACACCACATTCCACACACATTCCACACACATTCAACACACCACATTCCACACAAATTCCACACACCACATTCCACCCACATTCCACACACCACATTCCACACACATTCCACACACATTCCACACACCACATTCCACACACATTCCACACACATTCCACACCACATTCCACACACATTCCACACACATTCCACACACCACATTCCACACACACCACATTCCACACACATTCCACACACATTCCACACACATTCCACACACACCACATTCCACACACACCACATTCCACACACACCACACACACCACATTCCACACACCACATTCCACACACCACATTCCACACACATTCCACACACCACATTCCTCACACATTCCACACATCACACACCACACACACCACATTCCACACACCACACACACCACATTCCACACACACACCACATTCCACACACACCACATTCCACACACACCAAATTCCACACACACACCACATTCCACACACCACATTCCACACACATTCCAAACACCACATTCCACACACCACACACCACATTCCACATTCCACACACATTCCACACACCACATTCCACACACAACATTCCACACACATTCCACACACATTCCACACACATTCCACACACCACATTCCACACACCACATTCCACACACACCATATTCCACACACATTCCACACACCACATTCCACACACATTCCACATT
The DNA here is from genome assembly GCF_964261635.1 of Lissotriton helveticus. Taxonomy (NCBI): domain Eukaryota; kingdom Metazoa; phylum Chordata; class Amphibia; order Caudata; family Salamandridae; genus Lissotriton; species Lissotriton helveticus. Next base: position 977,442,913 of record NC_136063.1, read on the forward strand.
CCACACACACCACATTCCACACACATTCCACACACACCACATTCCACAAACATTCCACACACATTCCACACACACATTCAACACACCACATTCCACACACATTCCACATTCCACACACAATCAACACACATTCCACACACATTCCACACACCACATTCCTCACACATTCCTCACACATTCCTCACACATTCCTCATACATTCCACACACCACACACACCACATTACACACACACACACACCACACACACCACATTCCACACACCACATTCCACCCACATTCCACACACCACATTCCACATTCCACACACATTCCACACACCACATTCCACACACATTCCACACACATTACACACACCACATTACACACACCACATTACACACACCACAATCCACCAACATTCCACACACCACAATCCACATTCCACACACATTCCACACACCACATTCCACACACATTCCACACACCACATTCCACACACATTCCACACACCACATTTCACTCACCACATTCCACACACATTCCACACACCACATTCCACACACCACATTCCACACACATTCCACACACATTCCACATTCCACATACTCACACTCCACATTCCACACACACACTCCACATTCCACACACCACATTCTACATACATTCCACACACATTCCAAACACATTCCACACACATTCCACACACACTCCACATTCCACACACCACATTCCACACACACCACATTCCACACACATTCCACACACATTCCACACACATTCCACACACCACATTCCACACACCACATTCCACACACCACATTCCACACACCACATTCCACACACCACATTCCACACACATTCCACACACCACATTCCACACATATTCCACACACAACATTCCACACACATTCCACACACCACATTCCAAACACATTCCACACACATTCCACACACCACATTCCACCCACATTCCACACACCACATTCCACACACATTCCACACCACATTCCACACACATTCCACACACATTCCACACACAAGATTGTTGGACCCGGCCTCATGGCGTGGTCCTACCCCTCCCGCATGGCGGGCCCAGGGCGACATCGGCCCTCCTCCAGACCTCGGGCGGCCCATTCTGCCCGACCCTGCACGCCCCAACACCACAGATCCGGCTACCATCCCGGATCCCCATCATCGGCCTGGCACCAGCGTAGGCCCATCACGACCTAAGCACGAGGCCGTGCCCGACTCCATCTTGGGCCCACCACGTCACGACCACATGGCCTTGACCCCAGCCTCGGCCCCAGCAAAGCCCAGACATCGAGGCACCAAGATTCACCCAGGTGGTCGAGTGGCCACTCGACAGATCCCGGAGGGAGAGGAGTTTCGATGGCCCTCCAGCCGTCCCCGGACGCCTGGTATCGATCGCCCTCCGGCCTCCCTGGGCGCTGGCTCCACCCCCCTGCTGGGTGTCTGGACACCATCATCTCGGCCCCTCTGGCCTCCAGGCGCGAGGGTCCGGACATCAAAGGACCTCCGTCCTATATCTGGGCCAGCCCCGGAGTAGGACGCCAGTTGTATCCTGGACTGGAAGCCCTGCTGACGCTGTCACGGCCGACACCAGACGAACTCATCCGTAACCCGACGACCATCTGAGAGCCTGCTGGCGCTGCCGCGGCCTACCTTGCTGAAACATCTGAGAGCCTGCTGGCGCTGCCGCGGCCTACCTTGCTGAGACTTCTGAGAGCCTGCTGGCGCTGCCGCGGCCTACCTTGCTGAAACATCGGAAAGCCTGCTGGCGCTGCCGCGGCCTACCTTGCTGAGACTTCTGAGAGCCTGCTGGCGCTGCCGCGGCCTACCTTGCTGAAACATCTGAGAGCCTGCTGGCGCTGCCGCGGCCTACCTTGATGAACCATCTGTTAGCCTGCTGGCGCTGCCGCGGCTCGACCTCTCGGAACCCCCCGGCTCGAGGATTGAGAGCTGTGCGTAGGGTATCCCGTCCTCCGCCCAGAGTAAGACTGTCCCGCTACCTTACCCCTCTTTGCGAGACTTTACAGATCCCTCGATCTGCTTGTACATACTACCAGAAACCCGCAACCTTTTACTAGCTATAAAAGCTTAAGAACTTGACCTCTTGTGTGGTGTCCGTTTGTAGTGTTGTGATTACTCTGCTGTACGATCCTAGGAGAGGACCCTCATTCAGGAGGCCTCTCAGTAAACGCTCGGCTACTTCTCGACGGAGGGGTGGACCTAGGGGTGGTCAGTCAGACATCTTCTGCCTCCCCCGGGTTGCCTTTCTAACATTGGTGGCAAGCGCTGGGATCCGAGCCCCCGCAGATCGTACAGAGAGTGATTCACTCGCTACCCAGAAAAACCCACTGCGACCATGAGCACAGAATTCCAGAAGGAGAAAATGGAAGACTACAGTCACAAGGAACTGAAGCAATTCTGCAAAGATCTAGGCATCGCTACCACTGGCTTAAGCACCAAAGAAGATTTCAAATCGGCCCTGCAGGCCTGGGTGGACGCCGGGGAGGCGCCACCCCCGAGGGAAGATAACCCGGGCCCGAACGGAGGCCCGGAGGCTCAGCTGAACCCAGCGGGAGAGAGACCCGCAAACCCAAACCCGGGCCTCTCCCCCGAAGACGCCCGAGAACGAGAGAGGAACCGGCTCCACGAGTTGGAGCTTGCTCGACTCAAACAAGAAGGAGAGATCCAACTGGCAGAAAGGAAGCTAGCCCTCGAGCAGCTACGGCTAGAAGGAGACCTGGAAGAAAAGCGAAGACAAAGAGACCTCGAGGAGAAAAAACTCATGCTCGAGCACGAGCGCGTCCTCAAAGAACTAGAATTTAAAAACAAGGCAGGCGAGACTACCACCTCCGGGAGTAAGACCTCACCTCCCCTGGTGGACACGAAGGTGCACATACCCAAGGATGTTGTCAAAGAGTACTATAAGAACGACGACATCCAGCAGTGGTTCAAAGCTTACGAGGTCGCCATGGCCGCCCATCGAGTACCCCTCAGGGACTGGGGTGCCGGCCTGTGGGGGAAATTTATCAACGAAGGGAGAGACGCCCTGCTGGAGCTCCCTGATGCCGAGAGGACCTCGTACGAGCACATGAAGACCGCCCTCCTCACTCGCTACGGATTCACCCCCGAGATGTACCGGCAGCGATTCCGAGACTGCAAAAAAATCCCCGGTACCACGTGGGTAGAATACGTGAACTATTACAGTAGAGCCTTCGAGGGGTGGACTCGGGGCTGCCAGGTCACCACCTACCAGCAGTTGGTCGACCTCATTCTATGGGAACACCTGTCCAATAACTGTTTCGTCGAACTCCGGCAGCACCTCCTCGACAGCAAATTGACTGAGCCACGAAAACTCGCTGTCGAGGCAGACCGATGGGCCAGCACCCGAGTTCCCCGGAACATGATGGGAGATTACGGCCGGGGGTCCCCGGGGAACCACCGCCCACGAGGGGGCGGAGTAGGTCAGAGCCGGGGTCGAGACACCCCCCAGGGGTCATCCCCTACCTCCACGTCGCCATCCCTGGCCCGGAGAGGGGGCCCCCCAGCCAGGCCGGGGCCCCGCCCGAACGTTACGTGCCACAGATGCCAGCGACAGGGGCATTATGCAAATGACCCCCTCTGCCCGATGAACCAGCGACCCGGCACCACCGGGCCACCAGCCCGCCAGATCACAGCAGCCGCCCTAGGTGAAGAAAGAAGGGAGGAAGAGGACGACGACCCCGAGCAGGCCGAGTGGGAGCCCGCCGCCATGACCTTAGCCTGCCTGGGTACTCACGACATGATCCCCTGGGGGCCGATCCCCAGCAACACCCAGAAGTACCGCCAGTGGGTCACCATCAACGGTCGCCGGACCGAAGCCCTCCGTGACACTGGGGCCAGCGTGACAGTGGTCCGCTGCCATCTGGTGACCCCGGAACAGATCCTTCCTAACGTCCTGTGTCCAGTCCGATCCGCAGATAACTCCGAAACTATGTGTCAGATGGCCCGCATCCCCTTCGAGTGGGGGGGAGTGTCAGGCGTACTGAAAGTGACTGTCCGCGACGATGCCCCCGTGGACTGCCTCCTTGGGAACGACCTGGAAAGTTCCCCATGGGCTGGCGTCGAATGAAGAGAGCACCTGGGGATACTAGGCCTTCCCGAGTGGGTCTGTGCGACTACCCGCTCCATGTCCGCCCGAGCCTCCGCCCCAGCGGGGGAAGCTATAACAGAGGAGCCAGAATGGCCCGCACCTCCGCCGCCCGTCGTCCCCGAGGACGCCGACACTGGGCCCGGCCCCCAAGGGCCCGACCAAGAAGATCTCACCGAGATCGACCGCCTCCCGGAACTCGCTCAATGGCGCCAAGAAGGTGGCCCCACCCGCGAACAGTTCCGGCAGGAACAGAAAACCTGCCCCTCCCTCGAGGGGATGCGACGGCAAGCCGCTACGCAAGCCGCCGGAGACCCCGCGGGGTCCCACTGGGTCTACTGGGACAACGGCCTCCTTTACAGTGAGCAGAAGATTGCCGAGCTAGGGGCCGGCCGGGTGCTGGTTGTACCCCTCCGGTTCAGAGACTTCCTCCTGAACTTAGCACATGATGTGCCCCTCGCCGGGCACCTGGGCCAGGACAAAACTTACAGCCGCCTGGTGACCCATTTCTACTGGCCAAAAATGCGAACTGATGTACAGAACCACTGCAGGACCTGCCCGACCTGTCAAGCCAGCGGGGGAATAGACATCGTAGGGCCCCTGGATCCTCGCACCTCGCAGGGGCACCGTTTCATCCTCGTCCTGGTGGACCACGCCACCCGCTATCCTGAGGCCATCCCTCTCCGAACAATCACGGCCCCCGTGGTGGGCCGAGCCCTCATGAGCATCTTCTCCCGAGTCGGCTTCCCCCGAGAAGTCGTGAGTGATCGGGGTTCCAACTTCATCTCGAAGCATATGCGGTCCCTACGGCAACAGTGCGGGGTCGCATATAAGTTCACCACCCCGTATCATCCCCAGGGAAATGGACTAGTGGAACGCTTTAACCGGACACTGAAGGGAATGATCAAGGGCCTAGAAGAGCCCCTCCGGCGCAAATGGGATGTCCTGCTGCCCTGCCTCCTGTTCGCCTACCGAGAGGTACCCCAGAAGTCCCTGGGGTTCAGCCCGTTCGAACTCTTGTACGGACACCCGGTTCGAGGCCCCCTTAGCCTGGTCAAGGAAGGCTGGGAGACAGCGGTTCGAGATGCCCCACCGGATGTCTACCGGGACCTCCTGACCCTCCGCAATCAGACGCGGAAGTTCAGGGAACTTGCCGAGGCCAACCTGGAAGCCAGTCAGGAGGAGATGAAACGCTGGTATGACCAGAACGCCTCGTCCATCGAGTTCGAGCCGGGCCAGCAAGTCTGGGTCATGTCCCCGGTTGAACCGTGTGCCCTCCAGGACAAATGGACGGGGCCCTTCAAGGTGGTGGAGCGCAAGAGCCCCGTCACCTACCTGGTAGACATGGAGTCCCCCAGGAACCCCCTCCGGGTTCTACATGCTAACCGGCTCAAGCCGCACTTTGCACGCACCGAACTGAGCCTGCTGCTGGCGACCGATGACGGAGCTGAAGACGACTCCGAGCCACTACCAGATCTCCTCAGCACCACCGAGAAAGACGGCTCCTTCGAAGGGGTCCGGCTCTCCTCTACCCTGACCCCGGAGCAGCAACAAGACTGTCGGAAGCTGCTGGGGCAGTTTGCGGATCTGTTTTCCCTCACGCCGGGGGTCACCCGGTGGTGTGTCCACGATGTGGACACCGGAGACAGCCCCCCTGTGAAACAACGCGCTTTTCGAGTGCCCGACCGGGTTCGGGCCTGCATCCAATCCGAGGTGGCCAAGATGTTGGCCCTGGGGGTAGTCGAACCCTCCAACAGTCCCTGGGCCAGTCCCGTTGTCCTGGTCCCGAAAGCTGCTTCCCCCGGAGCAGCGCCCGAGCTCCGGTTCTGTGTTGACTACCGGGGACTGAATGCCGTCACCAGGACCGACGCCCATCCCATCCCCAGGGCGGATGAACTGATCGATCGCCTCGGGGCCGCCAGATACCTCAGCACCTTCGATCTCACGGCGGGGTATTGGCAGATCGGCCTTACCCCTGGTGCACAAGAGCGATCGGCCTTCTCGACGCCAGATGGCCACTATCACTTCAAAGTAATGCCCTTTGGCATGAAAAATGCGCCGGCCACCTTCCAGAGGCTAGTAAATCAGGTGCTGGCCGGTCTAGAAGAATACAGCGCCGCCTATCTCGATGACATTGCGGTGTACAGCCTTCACTGGGATGAGCACCTGTCCCACCTCTGGGAAGTCCTGACGGCCCTCCGGCGGGCTGGACTAACCATCAAGGCCAGCAAATGCCAGATAGGCCAAGGGTCCGTGACCTATCTAGGACACCAAGTAGGGAGCGGTCAAGTAGCTCCCCTCCAACCAAAGGTAGACGCCATCCGGGCCTGGGAGCCCCCGGTCACCCAGACCGCCGTCCGAGCCTTCCTGGGGCTCACCGGATACTATCGGCGATTTATAAAAGACTACGGGAGCATTGTGGGGCCCCTCACAGAACTGACCTCAAAGAAACTACCACAGAAGGTGCACTGGACCCCCGCGTGCCAGACAGCCTTCGAGACTTTAAAGACGGCCATGTGCACCGCCCCTGTGCTCCAGGCCCATGACTACAGCAGAGAGTTTGTAGTCCAAACCGACGCCTCGGAGCACGGCATCGGGGCGGTCCTGTCCCAAGTTAACCCCGAAGGAATCGACCGGCCTGTGGCCTTCATCAGCCGACGCCTCCTGGCAAGAGAACAGCGGTGGAGCACCATCGAGAGGGAAGCCTTTGCCGTGGTGTGGGCCCTCAAGAAGCTCCGGCCCTACCTCTTCGGCACCCACTTCCGAGTCCAGACCGACCACCAGCCCCTGCGTTGGTTGATGCAGATGCGGGGAGAAAACCCGAAACTGCTGCGCTGGTCCATTTCTCTACAAGGGATGGATTTCACTGTGGAGCATCGCCCCGGCAACGACCACGCCAATGCCGACGGCCTGTCCAGATTCTTCCGCCTCGGCGAGGAGAATCCCCAAGAAAGTGGGTGACTCTCCCCTGCCTTCAGCTGGGGGGGACGCGTGTTGGACTCGGCCTCATGGCGTGGTCCTACCCCTCCCGCATGGCGGGCCCAGGGCGACATCGGCCCTCCTCCGGACCTCGGGCGGCCCATTCTGCCCGACCCTGCACGCCCCAACACCACAGATCCGGCTACCATCCCGGATCCCCATCATCGGCCTGGCACCAGCGTAGGCCCATCACGACCTAAGCACGAGGCCGTGCCCGACTCCATCTTGGGCCCACCACGTCACGACCACATGGCCTCGACCCCAGCCTCGGCCCCAGCAATGCCCAGACATCGAGGCACCAAGATTCACCCAGGTGGTCGAGTGGCCACTCGACAGATCCCGGAGGGAGAGGAGTTTCGATGGCCCTACAGCCGTCCCCGGACGCCTGGTATCGATCGCCCTCCGGCCTCCCTGGGCGCTGGCTCCACCCCCCTGCTGGGTGTCTGGACACCATCATCTCGGCCCCTCTGGCCTCCAGGCGCGAGGGTCCGGACATCAAAGGACCTCCGTCCTATATCTGGGCCAGCCCCGGAGTAGGACGCCAGTTGTATCCTGGACTGGAAGCCCTGCTGACGCTGTCACGGCCGACACCAGACGAACTCATCCGTAACCCGACGACCATCTGAGAGCCTGCTGGCGCTGCCGCGGCCTACCTTGCTGAAACATCTGAAAGCCTGCTGGCGCTGCCGCGGCCTACCTTGCTGAGACTTCTGAGAGCCTGCTGGCGCTGCCGCCGCCTACCTTGCTGAAACATCGGAAAGCCTGCTGGCGCTGCCGCGGCCTACCTTGCTGAGACTTCTGAGAGCATGCTGGCGCTGCCACGGCCTACCTTGCTGAAACATCTGAGAGCCTGCTGGCGCTGCCTCGGCCTACCTTGCTGAACCATCTGTTAGCCTGCGGGCGCTGCCGCGGCTCGACCTCTCGGAACCCCCCGGCTCGAGGATTGAGAGCTGTGCGTAGGGTATCCCGTCCTCCGCCCAGAGTAAGACTGTCCCGCTACCTTACCCCTCTTTGCGAGACTTTACAGATGCCTCGATCTGCTTGTCAGATGCCTCGATCTGCTTGTACATACTACCAGAAACCCGCAACCTTTTACTAGCTATAAAAGCTTAAGAACTTGACCTCTTGTGTGGTGTCCGTTTGTAGTGTTGTGATTACTCTGCTGTACGATCCTAGGAGAGGACCCTCATTCAGGAGGCCTCTCAGTAAACGCTCGGCTACTTCTCGACGGAGGGGTGGACCTAGGGGTGGTCAGTCAGACATCTTCTGCCTCCCCCGGGTCGCCTTTCTAACAAAGATTCACACACATTCCACACACACCACATTCCACACACACCACATTCCACACACATTCCACACACCACATTCCACACACATTCCACATTCCACAAACATTCCACACACATTCCACACACATTCCACACACCACATTCCTCACACCACATTCCTCATACATTCCACACACACCACATTCCACACACATTCCACACACATTCCACACACCACATTCCTCACACATTCCACACACATTCCACACATCACACACCACACACACCACATTCCACACACCACACACCACACACCACACACACCACATTCCACACACACACCACATTCCACACACACCACATTCCACACACACCACATTCCACACACCACATTCCACACACATTCCACACACCACATTCCACACACCACATTCCACATTCCACACACATTCCACACACCACATTCCACACACATTCCACACACAACATTCCACACATATTCGAAACACATTCCACACACATTCCACACACCACATTACACACACCACATTCCACACACCACATTCCACACACACCATATTCCTCACACATTCCTCACACATTCCACACACATTCCACACATCACACACCACACACACCACATTCCACACACCACACACCACACACCACACACACCACATTCCACACACACACCACATTCCACACACGCCACATTCCACACACACCACATTCCACACACCACATTCCACATACATTCCACACACCACATTCCACACACCACACACCACACACCACATTCCACATTCCACACACATTCCACACACCACATTCCACACACAACATTCCACACACATTCCACACACATTCCACACACCACATTCCACACACCACATTCCACACACACCATATTCCACACACATTCCACACACCACATTCCACACACATTCCACACTCCACATTCCACACACACCACATTCCACACACATTCCACACACATTCCACACACACCACATTCCACACACATTCCACACACATTCCACACACACATTCCACACACCACATTCCACACACCACATTCCACACACATTCCACATTCCACACACATTCAACACACATTCCACACACATTCCACACACCACATTCCTCACACATTCCTCACACATTCAACACACCACACACACCACATTACACACACACCACATTCCACACACACCACATTCCACACACCACATTCCACCCACATTCCACACACCACATTCCACATTCCACACACATTCCACACACCACATTCCACACACATTCCACACACATTCCACACACCACATTACACACAACACATTCCACACACCACAATCCATCCACATTCCACACACCACATTCCACATTCCACACACATTCCACACACCACATTCCACACACATTCCACACACCACATTCCACACACATTCCACACACCACATTTCACACACCACATTCCACACACATTCCACACACCACATTCCACACACCACATTCCACACACATTCCACACACATTCCACATTCCACATACACACACTCCACATTCCACACACACACTCCACATTCCACACACTCCACATTCCACATACATTCCACACACATTCCAAACACATTCCACACACATTCCACACACACACTCCACATTCCACATTCCACCCACCACATTCCACACACCACATTCCACACACCACATTTCACACACACCACATTCCACACACACCACATTCCACACACATTCCACACACATTCCACGCACATTCCACACACATTCCACACACATTCCACATTCCACACACATTCCACATTCCACACACATTCCATACACCACATCCCACATACATTCCACACACCACACACATTCCACACACAACACACCACACATACCACATTCCACACACATTCCACACACATTCGACACACCACATTCCACACACATTCCACACACCACATTCCACCCACATTCCACACACCACATTCCACACACCACATTCTCCACACAACATTCCACACACATTCCACACATTCCAAACACATTCAACACACCATATTCCACACACATTCCACACACCACATTCCACACACATTCCACACACATTCCACACCATATTCCACACACATTCCACACACATTCCACACACCACATTCCACACACATTCCACACACCACATTCCACACACCAAATTCCACACACATTCCACACATTCCACACACACACCACATTCCACACACATTCCACACACCACATTCCACACACATTCCAAACACATTCAACACACCATATTCCACACACATTCCACACACCACATTCCACACACATTCCACACACATTCCACACCATATTCCACACACATTCCACACACATTCCACACACCACATTCCACACACATTCCACACACCACATTCCACACACCAAATTCCACACACATTCCACACATTCCACACACACACCACATTCCACACACATTCCACACACCACATTCCACACACCAAATTCCACACACATTCCACACACATTCCACACACACACCACATTCCACACGCATTCCACACACACACACACACCACATTCCACACACCACATTCCACACACCACATTCCACACACACCACATTCCATACACCACATTCCACACACATTCCACACACATTCCACACACATTCCACACACCACATTCCACACACCACATTCCACACACACCATATTCCACGCACATTCCACACACCACATTCCACACACATTCCACACTCCACATTCCACACACACCACATTCCACACACATTCCACACACATTCCACACACACCACATTCCACACACATTCCACACACATTCCACACACACATTCCACACACCACATTCCACACACCACATTCCACACACATTCCACATTCCACACACATTCAACACACATTCCACACACATTCCACACACCACATTCCTCACACATTCCTCACACATTCAACACACCACACACACCACATTACACACACACCACACACACCACATTACACACACCACATTCCACCCACATTCCACACACCACATTCCACATTCCACACACATTCCACACACCACATTCTACACACATTCCACACACATTCCACACACCACATTACACACAACACATTCCACACACCACAATCCACCCACATTCCACACACCACATTCCACATTCCACACACATTCCACACACCACATTCCACACACATTCCACACACCACATTCCACACACATTCCACACACCACATTTCACACACCACATTCCACACACATTCCACACACCACATTCCACACACCACATTCCACACACATTCCACACACATTCCACATTCCACATACACACACTCCACATTCCACACACACACTCCACATTCCACACACTCCACATTCCACATACATTCCACACACATTCCAAACACATTCCACACACATTCCACACACACACTCCACATTCCACATTCCACCCACCACATTCCACACACCACATTCCACACACCACATTTCACACACACCACATTCCACACACACCACATTCCACACACATTCCACACACATTCCACGCACATTCCACACACATTCCACACACATTCCACATTCCACACACATTCCACATTCCACACACATTCCATACACCACATCCCACATACATTCCACACACCACACACATTCCACACACAACACACCACACACACCACATTCCACACACATTCCACACACATTCGACACACCACATTCCACACACATTCCACACACCACATTCCACCCACATTCCACACACCACATTCCACACACATTACACACACCACATTCTCCACACAACATTCCACACACATTCCACACACCACATTCCACACACATTCCAAACACATTCAACACAACACATTCCACACACATTCCACACACCACATTCCACACACATTCCACACACATGCCACACCATATTCCACACACATTCCACACACATTCCACACACCACATTCCACACACATTCCACACACCACATTCCACACACCAAATTCCACACACATTCCACACATTCCACACACACACCACATTCCACACACATTCCACACACCACATTCCACACACCAAATTCCACACACATTCCACACACATTCCACACACACACCACATTCCACACGCATTCCACACACACACACACCACATTCCACACACCACATTCCACACACCACATTCCACACACACCACATTCCATACACCACATTCCACACACATTCCACACACCACATTCCACACACCATATTCCACACACACAACATTCCACACACATTCCACACACATTCCACACACATTCCACACACACCACATTCCACACACCACATTCCACATACCACATTCCACACACCACATTCCACACACATTCCACACACCACATTCCACACACATTCCACATACCACATTCCACCCACATTCCACACACCACATTCCACACACATTCCACACACCACATTCCACACACATTCCACACACCACATTCCACACACAACATTCCACACACATTCCACACACCACATTCCACACACATTCCCAACACATTCAACACACCACATTCCATACATATTCCACACACCACATTCCACACACCACATTCCACACACCACATTCCACACACATTCCACACACCACATGCCACACACATTCCACACACATTCCACACCACATTCCACACACATTCCACACACATTCCATACACATTCCACACACATTCCACACACCACATTCCACACACACACACCACATTCCACACACATTCCACACACATTCCACACACACCACATTCCACTCACACCACATTCCACACACATTCCACACACCACATTCCACACACCACATTCCACAAACCACATTCCACACACCACATTCCACACACATTCCACATTCCACACACCACATTCCACACACATTCCATACACCACATTCCACATACATTCCACACACCACACACCACACACACCACATTCCACACACATTCCACACACATTCCACACACATTCCACACACATTCCACACACCACATTCCACACACCACATTCCACACACATTCCACACACTACATTCCACCCACATTCAACACACCACTTTCCACACACATTCCACACACCACATTCCACCCACATTCCACACACATTCCACACACCACATTCCACACACAACATTCCACACACATTCCACACACCACATTCCACACACATTCCAAACACATTCCACAAACCACATTCCACACACATTCCACACACACCACATTCCACTCACACCACATCCCACACACATTCCACACACCACATTCCACACACCACATTCCACACACCACATTCCACACACCACATTCCACACACATTCCACATTCCACACACCACATTCCACACACATTCCATACACCACATTCCACATACATTCCACACACAACACACCACACACACCACATTCCACACACATTCCACACACATTCCACACACATTCCACACACATTCCACACACCACATTCCACACACCACATTCCACACACATTCCACACACCACATTCCACCCACATTCAACACACCACTTTCCACACACATTCCACACACCACATTCCACACACATTCCACACACATTCCACACACCACATTCCACACACAGCATTCCACACACATTCCACACACCACATTCCACACACATTCCAAACACATTCCACACACCACATTCCACACACATTCCACACACATTCCACACACCACATTCCACACAGATTCCACACACCAAATTCCACACACATTCCACACACACGCACCACACACCACATTCCACACACCACATTCCACACACACACCACATTCCACACGCCACATTCCACACACATTCCACACACCACATTCCACACACATTCCAAACACATTCAATACACCACATTCCACACACATTCCACACACCACGTTCCACCCACATTCCACACACCACATTCCACACACATGCCACACACCACATTCCACACACCATATTCCACACACATTCCACACACCACAATCTACACACATTCCACACACAACATTCCACACACATTCCACACACATTCCACACACACACCGTACATTCCACACACACCACATTCCACACAAAATCCACACACCACATTCCACACACCACATTCCACACACATTCCACACACATTCCACACACCACATTCCTCACACCACATTCCTCACACATTCCACACACACCACATTCCACACACATTCCAAACACATTCCACACACCACATTCCTCACACATTCCACGCACATTCCACACATCACACACCACCCACACCACATTTCACACACCACACACCACATTCCACACACACACCACACACACCACATTCCACACACACCACATTCCACACACACCACATTCCACACACACCACATTCCACACACCACATTCCACCCACATTCCACACACCACATTCCACACACCACACACCATATTCCACACACATTCCACACACCACAATCTACACACATTCCACACACAACATTCCACACACCACATTCCACACACCACATTCCACACACCACATTCCACACACATTCCACACTCCACATTCCACACACCACATTCCACACACATTCCACACTCCACATTCCACACACACCACATTCCACACGCCACATTCCACACACCACATTCCACACACCACATTCCACACACATTCCACACACCACATGCCACACACATTCCACACACATTCCACACCACATTCCACACACACCATATTCCACACACATTCCACGCACCACATTCCACACACATTCCACACACCACATTCCACACACACCACATTCCACACACATTCCACACACCACATTCCACACACCACATTCCACACACATTCCACATACCACATTCCACCCACATTCCACACACCACATTCCACACACATTCCACACACCACATTCCACACACATTCCACACACCACATTCCACACACATTCCACACACCACATTCCACACACATTCCACACACCAAATTCCACACACATTCCACACACATGCACCACACACCACATTCCACACACCACATTCCACACACCACATTCCACACACCACATTCCACACACATTCCACACACCACATTCCACACACATTCCAAACACATTCAATACACCACATTCCACACACATTCCACACACCATGTTCCACCCACATTCCACACACCACATTCCACACACATGCCACAAACCACATTCCACACACATTTCACACACATTCCACACCACATTCCACACATTCCACACACATTCCACACACATTCCACACACCACATTCCACACACACCACATTTCACACACATTCCACACACATTCCACACACATTCCACACACACACTGTACATTCCAAATAACACCACATTCCACACAAAATCCACACACCACATTCCACACACCACATTCCACACACCACATTCCACACATCACATTCCACACACATTCCACACACATTCCACACACATTCCACACACATTCCACACACCACATTCCTCACACCACATTCCTCACACATTCCACACACACCACATTCCACACACACCACATTCCACACACATTCCACACACCACATTCCTCACACATTCCACGCACATTCCACACATCACACACCACCTACACCACATTCCACACACACCACATTCCACACACTCCACATTCCACACACACCACATTCCACACACCACATTCCACCCACATTCCACACACCACATTCCACACATCACACACCATATTCCACACACATTCCACACACCACAATCCACACACATTCCACACACATTCCACACACCACATTCCACACACCACATTCCACACACCACATTCCAAACACCACATTCCACACACACCATATTCCACACACATTCCACACACCACATTCCACACACATTCCACACTCCACATTCCACACACACCACATTCCACACACCACATTCCACACACAACATTCCACACACCGCATTCCACACACATTCCACACACCACATGCCACACACATTCCACACACATTCCACACCACATTCCACACACACCATATTCCACACACATTCCACACACCACATTCCACACACATTCCACACACCACATTCCACACACACCACATTCCACACACATTCCACACACATTCCACACACATTCCACACACCACATTCCACACACATTCCACATACCACATTCCACCCACATTCCACGCACCACATTCCACACACATTCCACACACCACATTCCACACACATTCCACACACCACATTCCACACACAACATTCCACACACATTCCACACACCCCATTCCACACACATTCCCAACACATTCAACACACCACATTCCAAACACATTCCACACACCACATTCCACACACCACATTCCACACACCACATTCCACACACATTCCACACACCACATGCCACACACATTCCACACACATTCCACACACATTCCACACACATTCCACACACCACATTCCACACACACACACCACATTCCACACACATTCCACACACATTCCACACACACCACATTCCACTCACACCACATTCCACACACATTCCACACACCACATTCCACACACCACATTCCACACACCACATTCCACACACCACATTCCACACACCACATTCCACACACATTCCATACACCACATTCCACACACATTCCACACACCACATTCCACACACCACATTCCACACACACTCCACACACCACATTCCACCCACATTCAACACACCACTTTCCACACACATTCCACACACCATATTCCACACACATTCCACACACATTCCACACACCACATTCCACACACAGCATTCCACACACATTCCACACACCACATTCCACACACATTCCAAACACATTCCACACACCACATTCCACACACATTCCACACACATTCCACACCACATTCCACACACATTCCTCACACATTCCACACACATTCCACACACCACACTCCACACACATTCCACACACCAAATTCCACACACATTCCACACACACGCACCACACACCACATTCCACACACCACATTCCACACACCACATTCCACACACACCACATTCCACACGCCACATTCCACACACATTCCACACACCACATTCCACACACATTCCAAACACATTCAATACACCACATTCCACACACATTCCACACACCACGTTCCACCCACATTCCACACACCACATTCCACACACATGCCACACACCACATTCCACACACATTTCACACACATTCCACACCACATTCCACACACATTCCACACACATTCCACACACATTCCGCACACCACATTCCACACACACCACATTCCACACACATTCCACACACATTCCACACACATTCCACACACACCGTACATTCCACACACACCACATTCCACACAAAATCCACACACCACATTCCACACACCACATTCCACACACATTCCACACATCACATTCCACACACATTCCACACACATTCCACACACATTCCACACACCACATTCCTCACACCACATTCCTCACACATTCCACACACATTCCACACACATTCCACACACATTCTACACACCACATTCCTCACACATTCCACGCACATTCCACACATCACACACCACCCACACCACATTCCACGCACCACACACCACATTCCACACACACACCACACACACCACATTCCACACACACCACATTCCACACACACCAAATTCCACACACACCACATTCCACACACCACATTCCACCCACATTCCACACACCACATTCCACACACCACACACCATATTCCACACACATTCCACACACCACAATCCACACACATTCCACACACCACATTCCACACACCACATTCCACACACACCATATTCCACACACATTCCATACACCACATTCCACACACCACATTCCACACACCACATTCCACACACATTCCACACGCATTCCACATTCCACACACCACATTCCACACACATTCCATACACCACATTCCACACACATTCCACACACCACATTCCACACACCACATTCCACACACACTCCACACACCACATTCCACCCACATTCAACACACCACTTTCCACACACATTCCACACACCATATTCCACACACATTCCACACACATTCCACACACCACATTCCACACACAGCATTCCACACACATTCCACACACCACATTCCACACACATTCCAAACACATTCCACACACCACATTCCACACACATTCCACACACATTCCACACCACATTCCACACACATTCCTCACACATTCCACACACATTCCACACACCACATTCCACACACCAAATTCCACACACATTCCACACACACGCACCACACACCACATTCCACACACCACATTCCACACACCACATTCCACACACACCACATTCCACACGCCACATTCCACACACATTCCACACACCACATTCCACACACATTCCAAACACATTCAATACACCACATTCCACACACCACATTCCACCCACATTCCACACACCACATTCCACACACATGCCACACACCACATTCCACACACATTTCACACACATTCCACACCACATTCCACACACATTCCACAC
This sequence comes from Lissotriton helveticus, assembly GCF_964261635.1. Lineage (NCBI taxonomy): Eukaryota > Metazoa > Chordata > Amphibia > Caudata > Salamandridae > Lissotriton > Lissotriton helveticus. The sequence goes on from NC_136063.1 coordinate 977,461,892, forward strand.
ACATTCCACACACATTCCACACACACCACATTCCACACACATTCCACACACATTCCACACACATTCCACACACACACACCGTACATTCCACACACACCACATTCCACACAAAATCCACACACCACATTCCACACACCACATTCCACACACCACATTCCACACACATTCCAAACATCACATTCCACACACATTCCACACACATTCCACACACATTCCACACACATTCCACACACCACATTCCTCACACCACATTCCTCACACATTCCACACACACCACATTCCACACACATTCCACACACATTCCACACACATTCCACACACCACATTCCTCACACATTCCACGCACATTCCACACATCACACACCACCCACACCACATTTCACACACCACACACCACATTCCACACACACACCACACACACCACATTCCACACACACCACATTCCACACACACCACATTCCACACACCACATTCCACTCACATTCCACACACCACATTCCACACACCACACACCATATTCCACACACATTCCACACACCACAATCCACACACATTCCACACACAACATTCCACACACCACATTCCACACACCACATTACACACACCACATTACACACACCATATTCCACACACATTCCACACACATTCCACACTCCACATTCCACACACACCACATTCCACACACCACATTCCACACACCACATTCCACACACCACATTCCACACACATTCCACACACCACATGCCACACACATTCCACACACATTCCACACCACATTCCACACACACCATATTCCACACACATTCCACACACCACATTCCACACACATTCCACACACCACATTCCACACACACCACATTCCACACACATTCCACACACCACATTCCACACACATTCCACATACCACATTCCACCCACATTCCACACACCACATTCCACACACATTCCACACACCACATTCCACACACATTCCACACACCACATTCCACACACATTCCACACACCACATTCCACACACATTCCACACACCACATTCCACACACATTCCACACACCAAATTCCACACACATTCCACACACCACATTCCACACACACCACATTCCACACACCACATTCCACACACATTCCAGACACCACATTCCACACACATTCCAAACACATTCAATACACCACATTCCACACACATTCCACACACCACGTTCCACCCACATTCCACACACCACATTCCACACACATGCCACAAACCACATTCCACACACATTTCACACACATTCCACACCACATTCCACACATTCCACACACATTCCACACACATTCCACACACCACATTCCACACACACCACATTCCACACACATTCCACACACATTCCACACACACACTGTACATTCCAAATAACACCACATTCCACACAAAATCCACACACCACATTCCACACACCACATTCCACACATCACATTCCACACACATTCCACACACACCACATTCCACACACATTCCACACACATTCCACACACCACATTCCTCACACATTCCATGCACATTCCACACATCACACACCACCCACACCACATTCCACACACCACACACCACACACCACATTCCACACACACACCACACACACCACATTCCACACACACCACATTCCACACACTCCACATTCCACACACACCACATTCCACACACCACATTCCACCCACATTCCACACACCACATTCCACACACCACACACCATATTCCACACACATTCCACACACCACAATCCACACACATTCCACACACAACATTCCACACACCACATTCCACACACCACATTCCACACACATTCCACACACCACATTCCACACACATTCAACACTCCACATTCCACACACACCACATTCCACACACCACATTCCACACACCACATTCCACACACCGCATTCCACACACATTCCACACACCACATGCCACACACATTCCACACACATTCCACACCACATTCCACACACACCATATTCCACACACATTCCACACACCACATTCCACACACACCACATTCCACACACATTCCACACACATTCCACACACATTCCACACACCACATTCCACACACATTCCACATACCACATTCCACCCACATTCCACACACCACATTCCACACACATTCCACACACCACATTCCACACACATTCCACACACCACATTCCACACACATTCTACACACCACATTCCACACACATTCCACACACCACATTCCACACACATTCCACACACCAAATTCCACACACATTCCACACACACGCACCACACACCACATTCCACACACCGCATTCCACACACCACATTCCACACACACCACATTCCACACACCACATTCCACACACATTCCACACACCACATTCCACACACATTCCAAACACATTCAATACACCACATTCCACACACATTCCACACACCACGTTCCACCCACATTCCACACACCACATTCCACACACATGCCACACACCACATTCCACACACATTTCACACACATTCCACACCCCATTCCACACACATTCCACACACATTCCACACACCACATTCCACACACACCACATTCCACACACACCACATTCCACATACATTCCACACACATTCCACACACATTCCACACACATTCCACACACACACCGTACATTCCACACACACCACATTCCACACAAAATCCACACACCACATTCCACACACCACATTCCACACACCACATTCCACACACATTCCACACATCACATTCCACACACATTCCACACACATTCCACACACATTCCACACACCACATTCCTCACACCACATTCCTCACACATTCCACACACACCACATTCCACACACATTCCACACACATTCCACACACCACATTCCTCACACATTCCATGCACATTCCACACATCACACACCACCCACACCACATTCCACACACCACACACCACATTTCACACACACACCACACACACCACATTCCACACACACCACATTCCACACACACCACATTCCACACACACCACATTCCACACACCACATTCCACCCACATTCCACACACCACATTCCATACACCACACACCATATTCCACACACATTCCACACACCACAATCCATACACATTCCACACACAACATTCCACACACATTCCACACACCACATTCCACACACCACATTCCACACACCACATTCCACACACTCCATATTCCACACACATTCCACACACTACATTCCACACACATTCCACACTCCACATTCCACACACACCATATTCCACACACATTCCACACACCACATTCCACACCACATTCCACACACCACATTCCACACACCACATTCCACACACATTCCACATACCACATGCCACACACATTCCACACACATTCCACACCACATTCCACACACACCATATTCCACACACATTCCACACACCACATTCCACACACATTCCACACACCACATTCCACACACACCACATTCCACACACATTCCACACACATTCCACACACCACATTCCACACACATTCCACATACCACATTCCACTCACATTCCACACACCACATTCCACACACATTCCACACACCACATTCCACACACATTCCACACACCACATTCCACACACAACATTCCACACACATTCCACACACATTCCCAACACATTCAACACACCACATTCCAAACACATTCCACACACCACATTCCACACACCACATTCCACACACATTTCACACACCACATGCCACACACATTCCACACACATTCCACACACATTCCACACACCACATTCCACACACACACACCACATTCCACACACATTCCACACACATTCCACATACACCACATTCCACTCACACCACATTCCACACACATTCCACACACCACATTCCACACACCACATTCCACACACCACATTCCACACACATTCCACATTCCACACACCACATTCCACACACATTCCATACACCACATTCCACATACATTCCACACACCACACACATTCCACAAACAACACACCACGCACACCACATTCCACACACATTCCACACACCACATTCCACACACATTCCACACACCACATTCCATCCACATTCAACATACCACATTCCACACACATTCCACACACCACATTCCACACACATTCCACACACATTCCACACACCACATTCCACACACAACATTCCACACACATTCCACACACCACATTCCACACACATTCCAAACACATTCCACACACCACATTCCACACACATTCCACACCACATTCCACACACATTCCACACACATTCCACACACCACATTCCACACACATTCCACACACCAAATTCCACACACATTAAACACACACGCACTACACACCACATTCCACACACCACATTCCACACACCACATTCCACACACACCACATTCCACACACCACATTCCACACACATTCCACACACCATATTCCACTTACATTCCACACACCACATTCAACACACATTCCACACACCACATTCCACTCACATTCCACACACCACATTCCACACACAACATTCCACACACATTCCACACACCACATTCCACACACATTCCAAACACATTCAATACACCACATTCCACACACATTCCACACACCACATTCCACCCACATTCCACACACCACATTCCACACCACATTCCACACACATTCCACACACATTCCACACACATTCCACACACCACATTCCACACACACCACATTCCACACACATTCCACACACATTCCACACACATTCCACACACACACCGTACATTCCACATACACCACATTCCACACAAAATCCACACACCACATTCCACACACCACATTTCACACACATTCCACACACATTCCACACACATTCCACACACATTCCACACACCACATTCCTCACACATTCCACACACACCACATTCCACACACATTCCACACACATTCCACACACCACATTCCTCACACATTCCACGCACATTCCACACATCACACATCACCCACACCACATTCCACACACCACACACCACATTCCACACACACACCACACACACTCCACATTACACACACCACATTCCACACACCACAATCCACCCACATTCCACACACCACATTCCACACACCACTTTCCACACACATTTATTTATTTATTTATTTATTTAATGCTATTTATAAAGCGCGGGCAATTACCCTTAGGCGTCTCGGCGCTGAAATTGCATTAAAGTCTCACCCTAGACAGAAAAAAGCAGGAAGTAAGTTACTGATTAAAAAGCCATGTCTTCAGTTTTTTTCTAAACTGAAGAAGAGTAGAACTGGTCCTAATATCAATGGGTAAGGTGTTCCAGAGTCTGGGGGCCGCGATTAAAAAGCGGCGATCACCCCAGGAAACTGTACGGCTACGTTGAACCACTAGCTGGTTAGAAGATGTGGATCTGAGCTTTCTCACAGGATTGTACGGAATCAATTGTTTTTTAAAGAATCGAGGTCCTAAATCCTGAAGTGATTTAAAAACCGTGCACAAAGATTTGAATTTGACCCTATTGTGAATGGACAGCCAGTGGTATTTTTTTAGCGTGTCCGAAATGGGGGCAAATCTGGTTTTTTTTGCAAGTACGCGGGCAGCAGCATTTTGAACGGTCTGTAATTTTTTGATGACTCTGTTCTGGGCGTTAAGCAACAGACCGTTACAGTAGTCTAGTGAAGACAACACTAGCGAAGAGACTAGTGTTTTTGCTGCTGATTCAGGTAGGTATGGTATGATTTTCCTTACAATACGTAACTTAAAGTGAGCGTTAGCAGCCACTTTATTCGCATGGGCCATAAAGTTGAGCTGGTTGTCAAAGGTAACACCTAAGTTTCTAACTTTGACCGAGGGGCAAGGAGGTGTACCCATAGCTGCTGGCCACCAGGTTGCCGACCAGGGTGGGGAGAGCTTACCGAAGATAACCACCTCTGTTTTATCAGAGTTGAGCTTCAGGCAATTTCTTGCCATCCACTCACTAATTGCAGTCATCCCAGCTTGGAAACTCTCCGCCATCTTCTGTCCATCATCTCTTATGGCCAAAACCAACTGAGTGTCGTCCGCGTATGAGGTCAGGCCCATCCCGTAGGCTTTGATGACACTAGCAAGGTCCGACACATATATGTTAAATAGTGTCGGACTCAGGGATGAGCCTTGTGGGACCCCACACGGCAACGACAGGTCGGCGGATTGAAAGGGGCCCAGGGTAACTGCCTGGGTTCTATTGGCCAGAAAAGAGGCCAGAAGATCTCTAGCAGTAAGCTGAATGCCCATCCTCTCGACACGGTCGACCAAGATCTTGTGGTCGACCGTGTCGAAGGCAGCAGACAAGTCAAGGAGGACTAATACCGCAGTACCTCCTTGGTCACGGATGACTCTTATGTCGTCGGCTGCTTTAATGAGTGCGGTTTCCGTGCCATGATGTTTGCGGAAGCCGAACTGTGTATCATCCAGCACACTCCATTCCACACTTATTCCACACACCACATTTCCCACACCACATTCCACACACATTCCACACACCACATTCCACACACATTCCACACAAATTCCACATTCCACATACACACACTCCACATTCCACACACACACCACATTCCACACACCACATTCCACACACCACATTCCACACACCACATTCCACACACATTCCACACACATTCCACACACACATTCCACACACATTCCACACACCACATTCCACACACATTCCACATTCCACACACATTCCACACACATTCCACACACAACACAACACACACACTACATTCCACACACCACATTCCACACAACATTCCACACACCACATTCCACACACCACATTCCACACACCACATTCCACACACATTCCACACACATTCCACACACCACATTCCACACACCACATTCCACACACCACATTCCACACACCACATTCCACACACCACATTCCACACACATTCCACACACCACATTCCCCGCACCACATTCCACACACATTCAACACACCACATTCCACACACATTCCACACACATTCCACACACATTCCACACACTTTCCACATTTACACACATTCCACATTCCACACACATTACACACACCACACACACCTCATTCCACACACCACATTCCACACACCACATTCCACACACACCACATTCCACACACATTCCACACACCACATTCCACACACATTCCACACACCGCATTCCACACACACCACATTCCACACACATTCCACAAACATTCCACACACACCACATTCCACATACCACATTCCACACACATTCCACACACCACATTCCACACACATTCCACACACATTCCACACATCACATTGCACACACCACATTCCACACACATTCCACATTCCACACACATTCCACACACCACATTCCTCACACATTCCTCACACATTCCACACACCACACACCACATTCCACACACAGACACCACACACACCACATTACACACACCACATTCCACACACCACATTCCACCCACATTCCACACACCACATTCCACATTCCACACACATTCCACATTCCACATTCCACACACAACATTCCACACACCACATTCCACACACACCACATTCCACACACCACATTACACACACCACAATCCACACACATTCCAAACACCACATTCCACATACATTACACACACCACACACATTCCACACGGTGACCGTCCTGTGCCTCACAGAAGCGGTCGCTCCAGACGCTGCTCCCCGGTCTGCCTGGCTCATTTGGTATCGTAGCGCCAGTCTGCTGCTTGCTGCCTCGTTGCCACTGTCTAATTTAACAGCGCATCTCAGTCGTAGTGCGAGATTGCACATCCACCACTAAAATTATTTAATTTATTGACCATTTCGAATCGTAGCGCAGGATTGGCTCCGTGCTTAGTTAAGAATTAATGGACTGCTCGTGTTTTTTGCATCAGGAGCGCTGGACTGCCCAAGTGTGATTAATTTAGATTCTTTCATTACTGTGCCGCGCTGCCTGCAATATTGATTAGAACCCTGCTTCGCTCTTGGCTCTTGGCGTGCTGCCATTTGGTTTGTTCTCATCTCTGTTGTTGTTGTGCCCCCCGGACCGGATATCCACCCCGCTCCCCGCCTCCCAGCTGACCCTCCCTCCCACTGATACTACAAGCCCCGCTCTAGTTGCGTAGCGCTGTGACCGTCCTGTGCCTCACAGAAGCGGTCACTCCAGACGCTGCTCCCCGGTCTGCCTGGCTCATTTGGTATCGTAGCGCCAGTCTGCTGCTTGCTGCCGCTCCCCGCCTCCCAGCTGACCCTCCCTCACCCCTCCCCTCCACTATCCACTTATGACAGATGTTCTTACGCGCAGCGGTCACGCGCAGCGATCGCGCCCCAGTCGTGCCGAAGGTGCACCAAAGGTAAGCCCGTCTGCGCCCGTCCGCGCCTGGCCCGCGCCCAGCGCCAGACCCCCTGGTCCCCGCCATTCCCTGCCCACTAGAGTCACATATGATGCCGCAACTCTCCTCGCCCTGAACCCCGGACGCGCACCACAATGCTGTGAAGCCACCCCAGGACGTATCCACGGCCCATTCGCCTGCCTCTCCTGCAAGTTCAACTGCTAAAGGACCCTCACCAAATCCACTTCCTCCACACACAGCTCCGACTCTAACCGCCTGAAGTGCATCCTGCTCAACACCCGCTCAGTCCACAGACACGCAACGGAACTCTGGGACCTACTCGACACTGCGTCACCAGACATCGCCTTCCTTACAGAAACATGGATGAACACATCATCAGCACCCGACATCGCCATAGCCATACCGGACGCTTACAAGATTACCCGTAAAGACCGCACCAATCAAACAGGAGGAGGCATCACCATCATCCATAAGAACACCATCAAAATCACAACCAGCTCCGATGATAATCTTGCAAACGCCGAACATCTCCACTTTCAGATCCACACCGACCCTAGGACCACACTTAGAGGCACCCTCATCTACAGGCCTCCAGGTACCCGCAGTCAATTCAGCGATGACATCACCGACTTCGTCAGCCCACATGCCCTCGCCTCCGAGAACTACATTCTTTTAGGAGACTTCAACTACCACCTTGAAAACAAACACGACAGCAACACCACCACCCTTCTGGACAACCTGGCCAATCTCGGACTCAAACAACTTGTTGACACCCCCACCCATGTAGCCGGACACACGCTCGACCCTATCTTCACCTCCTGCAAGCACATCTCCTTCGATCGCACCACAGCTCTCCATTGGACGGACCACAGCTGTGTTCACTTCAGCTACAAAACCACCCTGACCCACAACCGCCCACAACCTATTCCTCGGAGAAACTGGAACAAAATCACCTCCGACCAACTCCTCACATCACTCAACCAAAACCCTCCCACCTTCTCATTGGACCCAAACCAAGTGGCCACCAAGCTCAAGCAATGGATCACCCACAGTGCTGACGAATTAGCACCCCTGAAAAAACACCAGATCAAATCAGCCAGCAAAAAGGCCCCCTGGTTCAATGATGACCTTAAAAAATCCAAGAAGCTATGCCGCACCCTGGAGAAAACATGGAGAAAAAACCCAACCACCGACAACATGTCCACCCTCAAGGCAGCCACCCGCAAACACCACCAACTGATTCGATCTGCCAAGAAATCAGCATTCAAGGATCGTCTCGACAACAACACTCACAACAGCAAGGAACTTTTCAACATCGTCAAAGAATTCACCAACCCCACTGCAGCATCTAACGACATCACTCCCTCCCAAGACCTCTGCGATGCGTTATCCTCTTTCTTCTACAACAAAATCGCCGACATCCACAACAGCTTCGAGAATACTCCCGGCGTTCAACCCTCCCCACCCCCCTCAGATCCTAATCCGCCAACTAACAACCTCACCGCCTGGAACCCAATCACCACTGAAGACACCATCCGCCTAATGAACTCCATCCACTCTGGCTCGCCAACTGACCCCTGCCCCCACCACATCTTCAACAAAGCGGACTCCATCATCGCACCCCATCTCCGCGATGTCATCAACTGCTCGTTCAACTCTGCCACCTTCCCAGAAAGCTGGAAACACGCCGAACTCAGCACCCTTCTGAAGAAACCCACAGCAGGCCCCTCTGAACTTAAAAATTACCGACCCATATCCCTCCTCCCATTCCCGGTCAAAGTCATCGAGAAAGCCGTCAACAACCAGCTCGCCGCCTTCCTTGAATCCAACAACTCCCTCGATCCATCTCAATCCGGGTTTCGAGCCAAACACAGCACCGAAACTGCCCTCATTGCAGCAACTGACGACATCCGAACACTACTGGACAACAGTGAAACAGTGGCCCTCATTCTACTCGACCTCTCCGCCGCTTTTGACACAGTCTGCCACAGCACCCTTATTCAACGCCTCAGCTGCATCGGAATACATGGAAAAGCCTTGGATTGGATCACCTCATTCCTCGCTGGGAGAACTCAAAGAGTCCGAGTTCCCCCATTCAACTCTGAGGCCACTGAAGTCATCTGTGGCGTACCACAAGGATCGTCACTCAGTCCCACCCTCTTCAACGTTTACATGATCCCACTCGCCTCCATCGCGCGCCAACACAACCTTAACATCTTCTCTTACGCTGAAGACACCCAGCTAATCCTTTCCCTCACCAAAGACCCTAACACAGCCAAAACCAATCTTCATGAAGGCATGAAAGAAGTAGCCGAATGGATGGAACATAGCCGCCTAAAACTCAACTCAGACAAAACAGAGGTGCTCATCCTAGGATCTTCCCCCTCTGCCTGGGACGACTCTTGGTGGCCTTCCGCTCTGGGCACAGCACCCACACCCACAGACCATGCACGTAACCTTGGCTTCATCCTAGACTCCTCTCTCTCGATGTCCAGACAAGTCAACGCAGTCTCATCCTCCTGCTTCAACGTACTTCGCATTCTCAAAAAGATCTTCCGCTGGATCCCCCTCGAGACAAGAAAGACTGTCACCCACGCACTGGTCACGAGTCGACTGGATTATGGTAACACACTATATGCCGGAATCACAGCAAAATTACAGAAAAAACTCCAACGCATCCAAAATGCATCAGCGAGACTCATACTAGACATCCCTCGCCAAGATCACATCACCGGACACCTAAAAGACCTCCACTGGCTTCCCGTCAACAAAAGAATTACATTCCGCCTTCTCACCCACGCACACAAGGCCCTCTACAATCTAGGACCCGAATGCCTCAACACTCGACTGTCCTTCTACAAACCCACCCGCCAACTTATATCATCCAATCAAGCCCTCGCAGCTGTCCCGCGCATCCGAAAATCCACCATGGTGGCAGATCCTTCTCCTTCCTTGCTGCCAAGACCTGGAACTCAGTCCCCACTCACCTCCGCCTTACTCAAAACCACATCTCCTTCAGAAAAGAACTTAAAACCTGGCTATTCGACAAATAATGAACCCCTTACCCAAGCGCCTTGAGACCCTCTGGGTGAGCAGTGCGCTATACAAATACCCGAACTTGAACTTGAACACACACAACACACTACACACACTCCATTCCACACACATTCCACACACATTCCACACACCACATTCCACCCACATTCCACACACCACATTCCACCCACATTCCACACACCACATTCCACATACAACATTCCACACACATTCCACACGCCACATTCCACACACATTCCAAACACATTCAACACACCACATTCCACACACATTCCACACACCACATTCCACACACATTCCACACACATTCCACACACAACATTCCACAAACATTCCACACACCACATTCCACACACCACATTCCACACACATTCCACACACACACCACATTCCACACACACACACACCACACAACACATTCCACACACCACATTCCACACACCACATTCCACACACACCACATTCCACACACATTCCACACACAGTCCACACACCACATTCCACACACACCACATTCCACACACATTCCACACACATTCCACACACACCACATTCCACACACATTTCACACACCACATTCCACACACCACATTCCACACACATTCCACACACCACATTCCACACACATTCCACATTCCACACACATTCCACACACATTCCACACACATTCCACACATCACATTCCTCACACCATATTCCTCACACATTCCACACACACCACATTCCACACACATTCCACACACATTCCACACACCACATTCCTCACACATTCCACACACATTCCACACATCACACACCACACACACCACATTCCACACACCACACACCACACACACCACATTCCACACACACCACATTTCACACACACACCACATTCCACACACCACATCCCGCACACCACATACCACCCACATTCCACACACCACATTCCACACACCACATTCCACACACCACACTCCACATTCCACACACATTCCACACACCACATTCCACACACATTCCACACACAACATTCCACACACATTCCACACACATTCCACACACCACATTCCACACACCACATTCCACACACATTCCAAACACATTCAACACACCACATTCCACACACATTCCACACACCACATTCCACCAACATTCCACACACCACATTCCACACACATTCCACACACCACATTCCACACACATTCCACACACATTCCACACCACATTCCACACCACATTCCACACACATTCCACACACATTCCACACACATTCCACACACCACATTCCACACACACCACATTCCACACACATTCCACACACATTCCACACACATTCCACACACACCACATTCCACACACACCACATTCCACACACAATCCACATACCACATTCCATACACCACATTCCTCACACCACATTCCTCATACATTCCACACACACCACATTCCACACACATTCCACAGACCACATTCCTCACACATTCCACACACATTCCACACATCACACACCACACACACCACATTCCACACACCACACACACCACATTCCACACACACACACCACATTCCACACATACCACATTCCACACACACCACATTCCACACACACACCACATTCCACACACCACATTCCACACACATTCCAAACATCACATTCCACACACCACACACCACATTCCACATTCCACACATATTCCACACACCACATTCCACACACATTCCACACACAACATTCCACACACATTCCACACACATTCCACACACCACATTCCACACACCACATTCCACACACCACATTCCACACACACCATATTCCACACACATTCCACACACCACATTCCACACACATTCCACATTCCACACACACCACATTCCACACACATTCCACACACATTCCACACACAACACATTCCACAAACATTCCACACACATTCCAAACACACATCCCACACACCACATTCCACACACCACATTCCACACACATTCCACATTCCACACACAATGAACACATTCCACACACATTCCACACACCACATTCCTCACACATTCCTCACACATTCCACACCACACACACACACCACATTACACACACACACCACACACACCACATTCCACACACCACATTCCACCCACATTCCACACACCACATTCCACATTCCACACACATTCCACACACCACATTCCACACACATTCCACACACATTCCACACACCACATTACACACACCACATTCCACACACCACAATCCACCAACATTCCACACACCACATTCCACGTCCAACACACATTCCACACACCACATTCCACACACATTCCACACACCACATTCCACACACATTCCACACACCACATTTCACTCACCACATTCCACACACATTCCACACACCACATTCCACACACCACATTCCACACACATTCCACACACATTCCACATTCCACATACACACACTCCACATTCCACACACACACTCCACATTCCACACACCACATTCTACATACATTCCACACACATTCCAAACACATTCCACACACATTCCACACACACACTCCACATTCCACATTCCACACACCACATTCCACACACCATATTCCACACACACCACATTCCACACACACCACATTTCACACACCTTCCACACACATTCCACACACATTCCACATTCCACACACCACATTCCACACACCACATTCCACACACACCACATTCCACACACATTCCACACACATTCCACACACACACACCACACAACACATACATTCCACACACACATTACACACACCACATTCCCACACCCACATTCCACACACATTCCCATTCCACCCCACACCCCCACACACATTCCACACACCTCAACACACACCACATCCACCATCCACACACCACATTCCACACACATTCCACCACCACATTCCCACACATTCCACACACCACATTCCACACACTTCCACCCATCCCACACACAATCCACATTCCACACACCACACCACACACCACATTCCACACACACATTTTCCACACACCCACACACACACATTCCCACATCCCATTACATTCCTCACACATTCCACACACACCACATTCCACACACATTCCACACACATTCCACACACCACATTCCTCACACATTCCACACACATTCCACACATCACACACCACACACACCACATTCCACACACCACACACCACACACACCACATTCCACACACACCACATTTCACACACACACCACATTCCACACACCACATCCCGCACACCACATACCACCCACATTCCACACACCACATTCCACACCCACATTCCACACACCACACTCCACATTCCACACACATTCCACACACCACATTCCACACACATTCCACACACAACATTCCACACACATTCCACACACATTCCACACACCACATTCCACACACCACATTCCACACACATTCCAAACACATTCAACACACCACATTCCACACACATTCCACACACCACATTCCACCAACATTCCACACACCACATTCCACACACATTCCACACACCACATTCCACACACATTCCACACACATTCCACACCACATTCCACACACATTCCACACACATTCCACACACATTCCACACACCACATTCCACACACACCACATTCCACACACATTCCACACACATTCCACACACATTCCACACACACCACATTCCACACACACCACATTCCACACACAATCCACATACCACCTTCCATACACCACATTCCTCACACCACATTCCTCATACATTCCACACACACCACATTCCACACACATTCCACAGACCACATTCCTCACACATTCCACACACATTCCACACATCACACACCACACACACCACATTCCACACACCACACACACCACATTCCACACACACACACCACATTCCACACACACCACATTCCACACACACCACATTCCACACACACACCACATTCCACACACCACATTCCACACACATTCCAAACATCACATTCCACACACCACACACCACATTCCACATTCCACACATATTCCACACACCACATTCCACACACATTCCACACACAACATTCCACACACATTCCACACACATTCCACACACCACATTCCACACACCACATTCCACACACCACATTCCACACACACCATATTCCACACACATTCCACACACCACATTCCACACACATTCCACATTCCACACACACCACATTCCACACACATTCCACACACATTCCACACACAACACATTCCACAAACATTCCACACACATTCCAAACACACATCCCACACACCACATTCCACACACCACATTCCACACACATTCCACATTCCACACACAATGAACACATTCCACACACATTCACACACCACATTCCTCACACATTCCTCACACATTCCACACCACACACACACCACATTACACACACACACCACACACACCACATTCCACACACCACATCCACCCACATTCCACACACCACATTCCACATTCCACACACATTCCACACACCACATTCCACACACATTCCACACACATTCCACACACCACATTACACACACCACATTCCACACACCACAATCCACCAACATTCCACACACCACATTCCACGTCCAACACACATTCCACACACCACATTCCACACACATTCCACACACCACATTCCACACACATTCCACACACCACATTTCACTCACCACATTCCACACACATTCCACACACCACATTCCACACACCACATTCCACACACATTCCACACACATTCCACATTCCACATACACACACTCCACATTCCACACACACACTCCACATTCCACACACCACATTCTACATACATTCCACACACATTCCAAACACATTCCACACACATTCCACACACACACTCCACATTCCACATTCCACACACCACATTCCACACACCATATTCCACACACACCACATTCCACACACACCACATTTCACACACCTTCCACACACATTCCACACACATTCCACATTCCACACACCACATTCCACACACCACATTCCACACACACCACATTCCACACACATTCCACACACATTCCACACACCACATTCCACACACCACATTCCACACACCACATTCCACACACCACATTCCACACACCACATTCCACACACATTCCACACACCACATTCCACACACCACATTCCACACACATTCCACACACCACATTCCACACACATTCCAAACACCACATTCCACTTACAACATTCCACACACATTCCACACACCACATTCCACACACATTCCAAACACATTCAACACACCACATTCCACACATATTCCACACACCACATTCCACCCACATTCCACACACCACATTCCACACACATTCCACACACCACATTCCACACACATTCCACACCACATTCCACACACATTCCACACACATTCCACACACAAGATTCCACACACATTCCACACACACCACATTCCACACACACCACATTCCACACACATTCCACACACCACATTCCACACACATTCCACATTCCACAAACATTACACACACATTCCACACACATTCCACACACCACATTCCTCACACCACATTCCTCACACATTCCACACACACCACATTCCACACACCACATTCCACACGCATTCCACACACCACATTCCACACACCACATTCCACACACCACATTCCACATTCCACACACATTCCACACACCACATTCCACACACATTCCACACACAACATTCCACACATATTCCACACACATTCCACACACATTCCACACACCACATTCCACACACCACATTCCACACACACCATATTCCTCACACATTCCTCACACATTCCACACACATTCCACACATCACACACCACACACACCACATTCCACACACCACACACCACATTCCACACACACACCACATTCCACACACGCCACATTCCACACACACCACATTCCACACACCACATTCCACACACATTCCACACACCACATTCCACACACCACACCACCACATTCCACATTCCACACACATTCCACACACCACATTCCACACACATTCCACACGCAACATTCCACACACATTCCACACACATTCCACACACATTCCACACACCACATTCCACACACCACATTCCACACACACCATATTCCACACACATTCCACACACCACATTCCACACACATTCCACACTCCACATTCCACACACACCACATTCCACACATTCCACACACATTCCACACACATCACATTCCACACACATTCCACACACATTCCACACACACATTCCACACACCACATTCCACACACCACATTCCACACACATTCCAAATTCCACACACATTCCAGACACATTCCACACACCACATTCCTCACACATTCCTCACACATTCCTCACACATTCCACACACCACACACACCACATTAAACACACAACACATTCCACACACACCACATTCCACACACATTCCACACACCACATTCCACACACATTCCACATTCCACACACACCACATTCCACACACATTCCACACACATTCCACACACAACACATTCCACAAACATTCCACACACATTCCAAACACACATCCCACACACCACATTCCACACACCACATTCCACACACATTCCACATTCCACACACAATGAACACACATTCCACACACATTCCACACACCACATTCCTCACACATTCCTCACACATTCCACACCACACACACACCACATTACACACACACACCACACACACCACATTCCACACACCACATTCCACCCACATTCCACACACCACATTCCACATTCCACACACATTCCACACACCACATTACACACACATTCCACACACATTCCACACACCACATTACACACACCACATTCCACACACCACAATCCACCAACATTCCACACACCACATTCCACGTTCCACACACATTCCACACACCACATTCCACACACATTCCACACACCACATTCCACACACATTCCACACACCACATTTCACTCACCACATTCCACACACATTCCACACACCACATTCCACACACCACATTCCACACACATTCCACACACATTCCACATTCCACATACACACACTCCACATTCCACACACACACTCCACATTCCACACACCACATTCTACATACATTCCACACACATTCCAAACACATTCCACACACATTCCACACACACACTCCACATTCCACATTCCACACACCACATTCCACACACCATATTCCACACACACCACATTCCACACACACCACATTTCACACACCTTCCACACACATTCCACACACATTCCACATTCCACACACCACATTCCACACACCACATTCCACACACACCACATTCCACACACATTCCACACACATTCCACACACCACATTCCACACACCACATTCCACACACCACATTCCACACACCACATTCCACACACCACATTCCACACACATTCCACACACCACATTCCACACACATTCCACACACCACATTCCACACACATTCCAAACACCACATTCCACTTACAACATTCCACACACATTCCACACACCACATTCCACACACATTCCAAACACATTCAACACACCACATTCCACACATATTCCACACACCACATTCCACCCACATTCCACACACCACATTCCACACACATTCCACACACCACATTCCACACACATTCCACACCACATTCCACACACATTCCACACACATTCCACACACAAGATTCCACACACATTCCACACACACCACATTCCACACACACCACATTCCACACACATTCCACACACCACATTCCACACACATTCCACATTCCACAAACATTCCACACACATTCCACACACATTCCACACACCACATTCCTCACACCACATTCCTCACACATTCCACACACACCACATTCCACACACATTCCACACACATTCCACACACCACATTCCTCACACCTTCCAACACATTCCATACATCACACACCACACACACCACATTCCACACACCACACACACCACATTCCACACACACCACATTCCACACACACCACATTCCACACACCACATTCCACACGCATTCCACACACCACATTCCACACACCACATTCCACACACCACATTCCACATTCCACACACATTCCACACACCACATTCCACACACATTCCACACACAACATTCCACACATATTCCACACACATTCCACACACATTCCACACACCACATTCCACACAGCACATTCCACACACACCATATTCCTCACACATTCCTCACACATTCCACACACATTCCACACATCACACACCACACACACCACATTCCACACACCACACACCACATTCCACACACACACACCACATTCCACACATGCCACATTCCACACACACCACATTCCACACACCACATTCCACACACATTCCACACACCACATTCCACACACCACACACCACATTCCACATTCCACACACATTCCACACACCACATTCCACACACATTCCACACGCAACATTCCACACACATTCCACACACATTCCACACACATTCCACACACCACATTCCACACACCACATTCCACACACACCATATTCCACACACATTCCACACACCACATTCCACACACATTCCACACTCCACATTCCACACACACCACATTCCACACATTCCACACACATTCCACACACACCACATTCCACACACATTCCACACACATTCCACACACACATTCCACACACCACATTCCACACACCACATTCCACACACATTCCAAATTCCACACACATTCAACACACATTCCAGACACATTCCACACACCACATTCCTCACACATTCCTCACACATTCCACACACCACACACACCACATTAAACACACAACACACACACCACATTCCACACACACCACATTCCACACACCACATTCCACCCACATTCCACACACCACATTCCACATTCCACACACATTCCACACACCACATTCCACACACATTCCACACACATTCCACACACCACATTACACACACCACAATCCACCCACATTCCACACACCACATTCCACATTCCACACACATTACACACACCACATTCCACACATATTCCACACACCACATTTCACACACCACATTCCACACACATTCCACACACCACATTCCACACACCACATTCCACACACATTCCACACACATTCCACATACACACACTCCACATTCCACACACACACTCCACATTCCACACACTCCACATTCCACATACATTCCACACACATTCCAAACACATTCCACACACATTCCACACACACACTCCATATTCCACATTCCACACACCACATTCCACACACCACATTCCACACACCACATTCCACACACACCACATTCCACACACACCACATTCCCACACATTCCACACACATTCCACGCACATTCCACACACATTCCACACACATTCCACATTCCACACACCACATTCCACACACATTCCATACACCACATCCCACATACATTCCACACACCACACACATTCCACACACAACACACCACACACACCACATTCCACACACATTCCACACACCACATTCCACACACATTCTACACACCACATTCCACCCACATTCCACACACCACATTCCACACACATTACACACACCACATTCTCCACACAACATTCCACACACATTCCACACACCACATTCCACACACATTCCAAACACATTCAACACACCACATTCCACACACATTCCACACACCATATTCCACACACATTCCACACACATTCCACACCATATTCCACACACATTCCACACACATTCCACACACCACATTCCACACACATTCCACACACCACATTCCACAAACCAAATTCCACACACATTCCACACACACACCACATTCCACACACATTCCACACACCACATTCCACACACCAAATTCCACACACATTCCACACACATTCCACACACACACCACATTCCACATGCATTCCACACACACACACACCACATTCCACACACCACATTCCATACACCACATTCCACACACATTCCACACACCACATTCCACACACCATATTCCACACACACAACATTCCACACACATTCCACACACACCACATTCCACACACCACATTCCACACACCACATTCCACACACATTCCACACACCACATTCCACACACATTCCACACACATTCCACACACCACATTCCACACACATTCCACATACCACATTCCACCCACATTCTACACACCACATTCCACACACATTCCACACACCACATTCCACACACATTCCACACACCACATTCCACACACAACATTCCACACATATTCCACACACCACATTCCACACACATTCCCAACACATTCAACACACCACATTCCACACACCACATTCCACACACCACATTCCACACACCACATTCCACACACATTCCACACACCACATGCCACACACATTCCACACACATTCCACACTACATTCCACACACATTCCACACACATTCCATACACATTCCACACACATTCCACACACCACATTCCACACACACACACACCACATTCCACACACATTCCACACACACCACATTCCACTCACACCACATTCCACACACATTCCACACACCACATTCCACACACCACTTCCACACACCACATTCCACACACATTCCACATTCCACACACCACATTCCACACACATTCCATACACCACATTCCACATACATTCCACACACCACACACATTCCACACACAACACACCACACACACCACATTTCACACACATTCCACACACATTCCACACACATTCCACACACATTCCACACACCACATTCCACACACCACATTCCACACACATTCCACACACCACATTCCACCCACATTCAACACACCACATTCCAGACACATTCCACACACCACATTCCACACACATTCCACACACATTTCACGCACC
This sequence comes from Lissotriton helveticus, assembly GCF_964261635.1. Lineage (NCBI taxonomy): Eukaryota > Metazoa > Chordata > Amphibia > Caudata > Salamandridae > Lissotriton > Lissotriton helveticus. The sequence goes on from NC_136063.1 coordinate 977,484,216, forward strand.
ACATTCCACACACAACATTCAACACACATTCCACACACCACATTCCACACACATTCCACACAACATTCCACACACCACATTCCACACACCACATTCCACACACCACATTCCACACACATTCCACACACATTCCACACACCACATTCCACACACCACATTCCACACACCACATTCCACACACCACATTCCACACACCACATTCCACACACATTCCACACACCACATTCCCCGCACCACATTCCACACACATTCAACACACCACATTCCACACACATTCCACACACATTCCACACACTTTCCACATTTACACACATTCCACATTCCACACACATTACACACACCACACACACCTCATTCCACACACCACATTCCACACACCACATTCCACACACACCACATTCCACACACATTCCACACACCACATTCCACACACATTCCACACACCACATTCCACACACCACATTCCACACACATTCCACACACCACATTCCACCCACATTCAACACACCACATTCCAGACACATTCCACACACCACATTCCACACACATTCCACACACATTTCACGCACCACATTCCACACACAACATTCAACACACATTCCACACACCACATTCCACACACATTCCACACAACATTCCACACACCACATTCCACACACCACATTCCACACACCACATTCCACACACATTCCACACACATTCCACACACCACATTCCACACACCACATTCCACACACCACATTCCACACACCACATTCCACACACCACATTCCACACACCACATTCCACACACATTCCACACACCACATTCCCCGCACCACATTCCACACACATTCAACACACCACATTCCACACACATTCCACACACATTCCACACACATTCCACACACTTTCCACATTTACACACATTCCACATTCCACACACATTACACACACCACACACACCTCATTCCACACACCACATTCCACACACCACATTCCACACACACCACATTCCACACACATTCCACACACCACATTCCACACACATTCCACACACCGCATTCCACACACACCACATTCCACACACATTCCACAAACATTCCACACACACCACATTCCACATACCACATTCCACACACATTCCACACACCACATTCCACACACATTCCACACACATTCCACACATCACATTGCACACACCACATTCCACACACATTCCACATTCCACACACATTCCACACACCACATTCCTCACACATTCCTCACACATTCCACACACCACACACCACATTCCACACACAGACACCACACACACCACATTACACACACCACATTCCACACACCACATTCCACCCACATTCCACACACCACATTCCACATTCCACACACATTCCACATTCCACATTCCACATTCCACACACAACATTCCACACACCACATTCCACACACACCACATTCCACACACCACATTACACACACCACAATCCACACACATTCCAAACACCACATTCCACATACATTACACACACCACACACATTCCACACGGTGACCGTCCTGTGCCTCACAGAAGCGGTCGCTCCAGACGCTGCTCCCCGGTCTGCCTGGCTCATTTGGTATCGTAGCGCCAGTCTGCTGCTTGCTGCCTCGTTGCCACTGTCTAATTTAACAGCGCATCTCAGTCGTAGTGCGAGATTGCACATCCACCACTAAAATTATTTAATTTATTGACCATTTCGAATCGTAGCGCAGGATTGGCTCCGTGCTTAGTTAAGAATTAATGGACTGCTCGTGTTTTTTGCATCAGGAGCGCTGGACTGCCCAAGTGTGATTAATTTAGATTCTTTCATTACTGTGCCGCGCTGCCTGCAATATTGATTAGAACCCTGCTTCGCTCTTGGCTCTTGGCGTGCTGCCATTTGGTTTGTTCTCATCTCTGTTGTTGTTGTGCCCCCCGGACCGGATATCCACCCCGCTCCCCGCCTCCCAGCTGACCCTCCCTCCCACTGATACTACAAGCCCCGCTCTAGTTGCGTAGCGCTGTGACCGTCCTGTGCCTCACAGAAGCGGTCACTCCAGACGCTGCTCCCCGGTCTGCCTGGCTCATTTGGTATCGTAGCGCCAGTCTGCTGCTTGCTGCCGCTCCCCGCCTCCCAGCTGACCCTCCCTCACCCCTCCCCTCCACTATCCACTTATGACAGATGTTCTTACGCGCAGCGGTCACGCGCAGCGATCGCGCCCCAGTCGTGCCGAAGGTGCACCAAAGGTAAGCCTGTCTGCGCCCGTCCGCGCCTGGCCCGCGCCCAGCGCCAGACCCCCTGGTCCCCGCCATTCCCTGCCCACTAGAGTCACATATGATGCCGCAACTCTCCTCGCCCTGAACCCCGGACGCGCACCACAATGCTGTGAAGCCACCCCAGGACGTATCCACGGCCCATTCGCCTGCCTCTCCTGCAAGTTCAACTGCTAAAGGACCCTCACCAAATCCACTTCCTCCACACACAGCTCCGACTCTAACCGCCTGAAGTGCATCCTGCTCAACACCCGCTCAGTCCACAGACACGCAACGGAACTCTGGGACCTACTCGACACTGCGTCACCAGACATCGCCTTCCTTACAGAAACATGGATGAACACATCATCAGCACCCGACATCGCCATAGCCATACCGGACGCTTACAAGATTACCCGTAAAGACCGCACCAATCAAACAGGAGGAGGCATCACCATCATCCATAAGAACACCATCAAAATCACAACCAGCTCCGATGATAATCTTGCAAACGCCGAACATCTCCACTTTCAGATCCACACCGACCCTAGGACCACACTTAGAGGCACCCTCATCTACAGGCCTCCAGGTACCCGCAGTCAATTCAGCGATGACATCACCGACTTCGTCAGCCCACATGCCCTCGCCTCCGAGAACTACATTCTTTTAGGAGACTTCAACTACCACCTTGAAAACAAACACGACAGCAACACCACCACCCTTCTGGACAACCTGGCCAATCTCGGACTCAAACAACTTGTTGACACCCCCACCCATGTAGCCGGACACACGCTCGACCCTATCTTCACCTCCTGCAAGCACATCTCCTTCGATCGCACCACAGCTCTCCATTGGACGGACCACAGCTGTGTTCACTTCAGCTACAAAACCACCCTGACCCACAACCGCCCACAACCTATTCCTCGGAGAAACTGGAACAAAATCACCTCCGACCAACTCCTCACATCACTCAACCAAAACCCTCCCACCTTCTCATTGGACCCAAACCAAGTGGCCACCAAGCTCAAGCAATGGATCACCCACAGTGCTGACGAATTAGCACCCCTGAAAAAACACCAGATCAAATCAGCCAGCAAAAAGGCCCCCTGGTTCAATGATGACCTTAAAAAATCTAAGAAGCTATGCCGCACCCTGGAGAAAACATGGAGAAAAAACCCAACCACCGACAACATGTCCACCCTCAAGGCAGCCACCCGCAAACACCACCAACTGATTCGATCTGCCAAGAAATCAGCATTCAAGGATCGTCTCGACAACAACACTCACAACAGCAAGGAACTTTTCAACATCGTCAAAGAATTCACCAACCCCACTGCAGCATCTAACGACATCACTCCCTCCCAAGACCTCTGCGATGCGTTATCCTCCTTCTTCTACAACAAAATCGCCGACATCCACAACAGCTTCGAGAATACTCCCGGCGTTCAACCCTCCCCACCCCCCTCAGATCCTAATCCGCCAACTAACAACCTCACCGCCTGGAACCCAATCACCACTGAAGACACCATCCGCCTAATGAACTCCATCCACTCTGGCTCGCCAACTGACCCCTGCCCCCACCACATCTTCAACAAAGCGGACTCCATCATCGCACCCCATCTCCGCGATGTCATCAACTGCTCGTTCAACTCTGCCACCTTCCCAGAAAGCTGGAAACACGCCGAACTCAGCACCCTTCTGAAAAAACCCACAGCAGGCCCCTCTGAACTTAAAAATTACCGACCCATATCCCTCCTCCCATTCCCGGTCAAAGTCATCGAGAAAGCCGTCAACAACCAGCTCGCCGCCTTCCTTGAATCCAACAACTCCCTCGATCCATCTCAATCCGGGTTTCGAGCCAAACACAGCACCGAAACTGCCCTCATTGCAGCAACTGACGACATCCGAACACTACTGGACAACAGTGAAACAGTGGCCCTCATTCTACTCGACCTCTCCGCCGCTTTTGACACAGTCTGCCACAGCACCCTTATTCAACGCCTCAGCTGCATCGGAATACATGGAAAAGCCTTGGATTGGATCACCTCATTCCTCGCTGGGAGAACTCAAAGAGTCCGAGTTCCCCCATTCAACTCTGAGGCCACTGAAGTCATCTGTGGCGTACCACAAGGATCGTCACTCAGTCCCACCCTCTTCAACGTTTACATGATCCCACTCGCCTCCATCGCGCGCCAACACAACCTTAACATCTTCTCTTACGCTGAAGACACCCAGCTAATCCTTTCCCTCACCAAAGACCCTAACACAGCCAAAACCAATCTTCACGAAGGCATGAAAGAAGTAGCCGAATGGATGGAACATAGCCGCCTAAAACTCAACTCAGACAAAACAGAGGTGCTCATCCTAGGATCTTCCCCCTCTGCCTGGGACGACTCTTGGTGGCCTTCCGCTCTGGGCACAGCACCCACACCCACAGACCATGCACGTAACCTTGGCTTCATCCTAGACTCCTCTCTCTCGATGTCCAGACAAGTCAACGCAGTCTCATCCTCCTGCTTCAACGTACTTCGCATTCTCAAAAAGATCTTCCGCTGGATCCCCCTCGAGACAAGAAAGACTGTCACCCACGCACTGGTCACGAGTCGACTGGATTATGGTAACACACTATATGCCGGAATCACAGCAAAATTACAGAAAAAACTCCAACGCATCCAAAACGCATCAGCGAGACTCATATTAGACATCCCTCGCCAAGATCACATCACCGGACACCTAAAAGACCTCCACTGGCTTCCCGTCAACAAAAGAATTACATTCCGCCTTCTCACCCACGCACACAAGGCCCTCTACAATCTAGGACCCGAATGCCTCAACACTCGACTGTCCTTCTACAAACCCACCCGCCAACTTATATCGTCCAATCAAGCCCTCGCAGCTGTCCCGCGCATCCGAAAATCCACCATGGTGGCAGATCCTTCTCCTTCCTTGCTGCCAAGACCTGGAACTCAGTCCCCACTCACCTCCGCCTTACTCAAAACCACATCTCCTTCAGAAAAGAACTTAAAACCTGGCTATTCGACAAATAATGAACCCCTTACCCAAGCGCCTTGAGACCCTCTGGGTGAGCAGTGCGCTATACAAATACCCGAACTTGAACTTGAACACACACAACACACTACACACACTCCATTCCACACACATTCCACACACATTCCACACACCACATTCCACCCACATTCCACACACCACATTCCACCCACATTCCACACACCACATTCCACACACAACATTCCACACACATTCCACACGCCACATTCCACACACATTCCAAACACATTCAACACACCACATTCCACACACATTCCACACACCACATTCCACACACATTCCACACACATTCCACACACAACATTCCACAAACATTCCACACACCACATTCCACACACATTCCACACACACACCACATTCCACACACACACACACACCACACAACACATTCCACACACCACATTCCACACACCACATTCCACACACACCACATTCCACACACATTCCACACACAGTCCACACACCACATTCCACACACACCACATTCCACACACATTCCACACACATTCCACACACACCACATTCCACACACATTTCACACACCACATTCCACACACCACATTCCACACACATTCCACACACCACATTCCACACACATTCCACACACATTCCACACACATTCCACACATCACATTCCTCACACCATATTCCTCACACATTCCACACACACCACATTCCACACACATTCCACACACATTCCACACACCACATTCCTCACACATTCCACACACATTCCACACATCACACACCACACACACCACATTCCACACACCACACACCACACACACCACATTCCACACACACCACATTTCACACACACACCACATTCCACACACCACATCCCGCACACCACATACCACCCACATTCCACACACCACATTCCACACACCACATTCCACACACCACACTCCACATTCCACACACATTCCACACACCACATTCCACACACATTCCACACACAACATTCCACACACATTCCACACACATTCCACACACCACATTCCACACACCACATTCCACACACATTCCAAACACATTCAACACACCACATTCCACACACATTCCACACACCACATTCCACCAACATTCCACACACCACATTCCACACACATTCCACACACCACATTCCACACACATTCCACACACATTCCACACCACATTCCACACACATTCCACACACATTCCACACACATTCCACACACCACATTCCACACACACCACATTCCACACACATTCCACACACATTCCACACACATTCCACACACACCACATTCCACACACACCACATTCCACACACAATCCACATACCACATTCCATACACCACATTCCTCACACCACATTCCTCATACATTCCACACACACCACATTCCACACACATTCCACAGACCACATTCCTCACACATTCCACACACATTCCACACATCACACACCACACACACCACATTCCACACACCACACACACCACATTCCACACACACACACCACATTCCACACACACCACATTCCACACACACCACATTCCACACACACACCACATTCCACACACCACATTCCACACACATTCCAAACATCACATTCCACACACCACACACCACATTCCACATTCCACACATATTCCACACACCACATTCCACACACAATCCACACACAACATTCCACACACATTCCACACACATTCCACACACCACATTCCACACACCACATTCCACACACCACATTCCACACACACCATATTCCACACACATTCCACACACCACATTCCACACACATTCCACATTCCACACACACCACATTCCACACACATTCCACACACATTCCACACACAACACATTCCACAAACATTCCACACACATTCCAAACACACATCCCACACACCACATTCCACACACCACATTCCACACACATTCCACATTCCACACACAATGAACACACATTCCACACACATTCCACACACCACATTCCTCACACATTCCTCACACATTCCACACCACACACACACCACATTACACACACACACCACACACACCACATTCCACACACCACATTCCACCCACATTCCACACACCACATTCCACATTCCACACACATTCCACACACCACATTCCACACACATTCCACACACATTCCACACACCACATTACACACACCACATTCCACACACCACAATCCACCAACATTCCACACACCACATTCCACGTTCCACACACATTCCACACACCACATTCCACACACATTCCACACACCACATTCCACACACATTCCACACACCACATTTCACTCACCACATTCCACACACATTCCACACACCACATTCCACACACCACATTCCACACACATTCCACATTCCACATACACACACTCCACATTCCACACACACACTCCACATTCCACACACCACATTCTACATACATTCCACACACATTCCAAACACATTCCACACACATTCCACACACACACTCCACATTCCACATTCCACACACCACATTCCACACACCATATTCCACACACACCACATTCCACACACACCACATTTCACACACCTTCTACACACATTCCACACACATTCCACATTCCACACACCACATTCCACACACCACATTCCACACACACCACATTCCACACACATTCCACACACATTCCACACACCACATTCCACACACCACATTCCACACACCACATTCCACACACCACATTCCACATTCCACACACATTCCACACACCACATTCCACACACCACATTCCACACACATTCCACACACCACATTCCACACACATTCCAAACACCACATTCCACTTACAACATTCCACACACATTCCACACACCACATTCCACACACATTCCAAACACATTCAACACACCACATTCCACACATATTCCACACACCACATTCCACCCACATTCCACACACCACATTCCACACACATTCCACACACCACATTCCACACACATTCCACACACATTCCACACACATTCCACACACATTCCACACACAAGATTCCACACACATTCCACACACACCACATTCCACACACACCACATTCCACACACATTCCACACACCACATTCCACACACATTCCACATTCCACAAACATTACACACACATTACACACACATTCCACACACCACATTCCTCACACCACATTCCTCACACATTCCACACACACCACATTCCACACACATTCCACACACATTCCACACACCACATTCCTCACACCTTCCAACACATTCCATACATCACACACCACACACACCACATTCCACACACCACACACCACACACACCACATTCCACACACCACATTCCACACACACCACATTCCACACACACCACATTCCACACACCACATTCCACACGCATTCCACACACCACATTCCACACACCACATTCCACACACCACATTCCACATTCCACACACCACATTCCACACACATTCCACACACAACATTCCACACATATTCCACACACATTCCACACACATTCCACACACCACATTCCACACACCACATTCCACACACACCATATTCCTCACACATTCCTCACACATTCCACACACATTCCACACATCACACACCACACACACCACATTCCACACACCACACACAACATTCCACACACACGCCACATTCCACACACACCACATTCCACACACCACATTCCACACACATTCCACACACCACATTCCACACACCACACACCACATTCCACATTCCACACACATTCCACACACCACATTCCACACACATTCCACACGCAACATTCCACACACATTCCACACACATTCCACACACATTCCACACACCACATTCCACACACCACATTCCACACACACCATATTCCACACACATTCCACACACCACATTCCACACACATTCCACACACCACATTCCACACACATTCCACACACATTCCACACACAACATTCCACAAACATTCCACACACCACATTCCACACACATTCCACACACACACCACATTCCACACACACACACACACCACACAACACATTCCACACACCACATTCCACACACCACATTCCACACACACCACATTCCACACACATTCCACACACAGTCCACACACCACATTCCACACACACCACATTCCACACACATTCCACACACATTCCACACACACCACATTCCACACACATTTCACACACCACATTCCACACACCACATTCCACACACATTCCACACACCACATTCCACACACATTCCACACACATTCCACACACATTCCACACATCACATTCCTCACACCATATTCCTCACACATTCCACACACACCACATTCCACACACATTCCACACACATTCCACACACCACATTCCTCACACATTCCACACACATTCCACACATCACACACCACACACACCACATTCCACACACCACACACCACACACACCACATTCCACACACACCACATTTCACACACACACCACATTCCACACACCACATCCCGCACACCACATACCACCCACATTCCACACACCACATTCCACACACCACATTCCACACACCACACTCCACATTCCACACACATTCCACACACCACATTCCACACACATTCCACACACAACATTCCACACACATTCCACACACATTCCACACACCACATTCCACACACCACATTCCACACACATTCCAAACACATTCAACACACCACATTCCACACACATTCCACACACCACATTCCACCAACATTCCACACACCACATTCCACACACATTCCACACACCACATTCCACACACATTCCACACACATTCCACACCACATTCCACACACATTCCACACACATTCCACACACATTCCACACACCACATTCCACACACACCACATTCCACACACATTCCACACACATTCCACACACATTCCACACACACCACATTCCACACACACCACATTCCACACACAATCCACATACCACATTCCATACACCACATTCCTCACACCACATTCCTCATACATTCCACACACACCACATTCCACACACATTCCACAGACCACATTCCTCACACATTCCACACACATTCCACACATCACACACCACACACACCACATTCCACACACCACACACACCACATTCCACACACACACACCACATTCCACACACACCACATTCCACACACACCACATTCCACACACACACCACATTCCACACACCACATTCCACACACATTCCAAACATCACATTCCACACACCACACACCACATTCCACATTCCACACATATTCCACACACCACATTCCACACACAATCCACACACAACATTCCACACACATTCCACACACATTCCACACACCACATTCCACACACCACATTCCACACACCACATTCCACACACACCATATTCCACACACATTCCACACACCACATTCCACACACATTCCACATTCCACACACACCACATTCCACACACATTCCACACACATTCCACACACAACACATTCCACAAACATTCCACACACATTCCAAACACACATCCCACACACCACATTCCACACACCACATTCCACACACATTCCACATTCCACACACAATGAACACACATTCCACACACATTCCACACACCACATTCCTCACACATTCCTCACACATTCCACACCACACACACACCACATTACACACACACACCACACACACCACATTCCACACACCACATTCCACCCACATTCCACACACCACATTCCACATTCCACACACATTCCACACACCACATTCCACACACATTCCACACACATTCCACACACCACATTCCACACACCACATTCCACACACATTCCACACACACACCACATTCCACACACACACACACACCACACAACACATTCCACACACCACATTCCACACACCACATTCCACACACACCACATTCCACACACATTCCACACACAGTCCACACACCACATTCCACACACACCACATTCCACACACATTCCACACACATTCCACACACACCACATTCCACACACATTTCACACACCACATTCCACACACCACATTCCACACACATTCCACACACCACATTCCACACACATTCCACACACATTCCACACACATTCCACACATCACATTCCTCACACCATATTCCTCACACATTCCACACACACCACATTCCACACACATTCCACACACATTCCACACACCACATTCCTCACACATTCCACACACATTCCACACATCACACACCACACACACCACATTCCACACACCACACACCACACACACCACATTCCACACACACCACATTTCACACACACACCACATTCCACACACCACATCCCGCACACCACATACCACCCACATTCCACACACCACATTCCACACACCACATTCCACACACCACACTCCACATTCCACACACATTCCACACACCACATTCCACACACATTCCACACACAACATTCCACACACATTCCACACACATTCCACACACCACATTCCACACACCACATTCCACACACATTCCAAACACATTCAACACACCACATTCCACACACATTCCACACACCACATTCCACCAACATTCCACACACCACATTCCACACACATTCCACACACCACATTCCACACACATTCCACACACATTCCACACCACATTCCACACACATTCCACACACATTCCACACACATTCCACACACCACATTCCACACACACCACATTCCACACACATTCCACACACATTCCACACACATTCCACACACACCACATTCCACACACACCACATTCCACACACAATCCACATACCACATTCCATACACCACATTCCTCACACCACATTCCTCATACATTCCACACACACCACATTCCACACACATTCCACAGACCACATTCCTCACACATTCCACACACATTCCACACATCACACACCACACACACCACATTCCACACACCACACACACCACATTCCACACACACACACCACATTCCACACACACCACATTCCACACACACCACATTCCACACACACACCACATTCCACACACCACATTCCACACACATTCCAAACATCACATTCCACACACCACACACCACATTCCACATTCCACACATATTCCACACACCACATTCCACACACAATCCACACACAACATTCCACACACATTCCACACACATTCCACACACCACATTCCACACACCACATTCCACACACCACATTCCACACACACCATATTCCACACACATTCCACACACCACATTCCACACACATTCCACATTCCACACACACCACATTCCACACACATTCCACACACATTCCACACACAACACATTCCACAAACATTCCACACACATTCCAAACACACATCCCACACACCACATTCCACACACCACATTCCACACACATTCCACATTCCACACACAATGAACACACATTCCACACACATTCCACACACCACATTCCTCACACATTCCTCACACATTCCACACCACACACACACCACATTACACACACACACCACACACACCACATTCCACACACCACATTCCACCCACATTCCACACACCACATTCCACATTCCACACACATTCCACACACCACATTCCACACACATTCCACACACATTCCACACACCACATTACACACACCACATTCCACACACCACAATCCACCAACATTCCACACACCACATTCCACGTTCCACACACATTCCACACACCACATTCCACACACATTCCACACACCACATTCCACACACATTCCACACACCACATTTCACTCACCACATTCCACACACATTCCACACACCACATTCCACACACCACATTCCACACACATTCCACATTCCACATACACACACTCCACATTCCACACACACACTCCACATTCCACACACCACATTCTACATACATTCCACACACATTCCAAACACATTCCACACACATTCCACACACACACTCCACATTCCACATTCCACACACCACATTCCACACACCATATTCCACACACACCACATTCCACACACACCACATTTCACACACCTTCCACACACATTCCACACACATTCCACATTCCACACACCACATTCCACACACCACATTCCACACACACCACATTCCACACACATTCCACACACATTCCACACACCACATTCCACACACCACATTCCACACACCACATTCCACACACCACATTCCACATTCCACACACATTCCACACACCACATTCCACACACCACATTCCACACACATTCCACACACCACATTCCACACACATTCCAAACACCACATTCCACTTACAACATTCCACACACATTCCACACACCACATTCCACACACATTCCAAACACATTCAACACACCACATTCCACACATATTCCACACACCACATTCCACCCACATTCCACACACCACATTCCACACACATTCCACACACCACATTCCACACACATTCCACACACATTCCACACACATTCCACACACATTCCACACACAAGATTCCACACACATTCCACACACACCACATTCCACACACACCACATTCCACACACATTCCACACACCACATTCCACACACATTCCACATTCCACAAACATTACACACACATTACACACACATTCCACACACCACATTCCTCACACCACATTCCTCACACATTCCACACACACCACATTCCACACACATTCCACACACATTCCACACACCACATTCCTCACACCTTCCAACACATTCCATACATCACACACCACACACACCACATTCCACACACCACACACCACACACACCACATTCCACACACCACATTCCACACACACCACATTCCACACACACCACATTCCACACACCACATTCCACACGCATTCCACACACCACATTCCACACACCACATTCCACACACCACATTCCACATTCCACACACCACATTCCACACACATTCCACACACAACATTCCACACATATTCCACACACATTCCACACACATTCCACACACCACATTCCACACACCACATTCCACACACACCATATTCCTCACACATTCCTCACACATTCCACACACATTCCACACATCACACACCACACACACCACATTCCACACACCACACACAACATTCCACACACACACCACATTCCACACACGCCACATTCCACACACACCACATTCCACACACCACATTCCACACACATTCCACACACCACATTCCACACACCACACACCACATTCCACATTCCACACACATTCCACACACCACATTCCACACACATTCCACACGCAACATTCCACACACATTCCACACACATTCCACACACATTCCACACACCACATTCCACACACCACATTCCACACACACCATATTCCACACACATTCCACACACCACATTCCACACACATTCCACACTCCACATTCCACACACACCACATTCCACACACATTCCACACACACCACATTCCACACACATTCCACACACATTCCACACACACATTCCACACACCACATTCCACACACCACATTCCACACACATTCCAAATTCCACACACATTCAACACACATTCCAGACACATTCCACACACCACATTCCTCACACATTCCTCACACATTCCTCACACATTCCACACACCACACACACCACATTAAACACACAACACATTCCACACACACCACATTCCACACACATTCCACACACCACATTCCACACACATTCCACATTCCACACACACCACATTCCACACACATTCCACACACATTCCACACACAACACATTCCACAAACATTCCACACACATTCCAAACACACATCCCACACACCACATTCCACACACCACATTCCACACACATTCCACATTCCACACACAATGAACACACATTCCACACACATTCCACACACCACATTCCTCACACATTCCTCACACATTCCACACCACACACACACCACATTACACACACACACCACACACACCACATTCCACACACCACATTCCACCCACATTCCACACACCACATTCCACACACATTCCATACACCACATTACACACACATTCCACACACATTCCACACACCACATTACACACACCACATTCCACACACCACAATCCACCAACATTCCACACACCACATTCCACGTTCCACACACATTCCACACACCACATTCCACACACATTCCACACACCACATTCCACACACATTCCACACACCACATTTCACTCACCACATTCCACACACATTCCACACACCACATTCCACACACCACATTCCACACACATTCCACACACATTCCACATTCCACATACACACACTCCACATTCCACACACACACTCCACATTCCACACACCACATTCTACATACATTCCACACACATTCCAAACACATTCCACACACATTCCACACACACACTCCACATTCCACATTCCACACACCACATTCCACACACCATATTCCACACACACCACATTCCACACACACCACATTTCACACACCTTCCACACACATTCCACACACATTCCACATTCCACACACCACATTCCACACACCACATTCCACACACACCACATTCCACACACATTCCACACACATTCCACACACCACATTCCACACACCACATTCCACACACCACATTCCACACACCACATTCCACACACCACATTCCACACACATTCCACACACCACATTCCACACACCACATTCCACACACATTCCACACACCACATTCCACACACATTCCAAACACCACATTCCACTTACAACATTCCACACACATTCCACACACCACATTCCACACACATTCCAAACACATTCAACACACCACATTCCACACATATTCCACACACCACATTCCACCCACATTCCACACACCACATTCCACACACATTCCACACACCACATTCCACACACATTCCACACCACATTCCACACACATTCCACACACATTCCACACACAAGATTCCACACACATTCCACACACACCACATTCCACACACACCACATTCCACACACATTCCACACACCACATTCCACACACATTCCACATTCCACAAACATTCCACACACATTCCACACACATTCCACACACCACATTCCTCACACCACATTCCTCACACATTCCACACACACCACATTCCACACACATTCCACACACATTCCACACACCACATTCCTCACAACTTCCAACACATTCCATACATCACACACCACACACACCACATTCCACACACCACACACACCACATTCCACACACCACATTCCACACACACCACATTCCACACACACCACATTCCACACACCACATTCCACACGCATTCCACACACCACATTCCACACACCACATTCCACACACCACATTCCACATTCCACACACATTCCACACACCACATTCCACACACATTCCACACACAACATTCCACACATATTCCACACACATTCCACACACATTCCACACACCACATTCCACACACCACATTCCACACACACCATATTCCTCACACATTCCTCACACATTCCACACACATTCCACACATCACACACCACACACACCACATTCCACACACCACACACCACATTCCACACACACACCACATTCCACACACGCCACATTCCACACACACCACATTCCACACACCACATTCCACACACATTCCACACACCACATTCCACACACCACACACCACATTCCACATTCCACACACATTCCACACACCACATTCCACACACATTC